>NC_056728.1:1555153307-1555255807 GCF_019279795.1 Protopterus annectens | reverse complement strand
ATAAACTAGCCACAAACAAATATACAGTATTGGTTAGTTCAGAGCACACTCAGAAAAAGAGGAGTGGCTATTTTATGGAATAAAAGTATGCCCATTCCTAAAACCATTAAGTCTTATCAGGATGACAAAGGAATGTTTTGTATGGTTACAATACAAATTAATGGGAAGACTTACACTTTAATTAATGTATATTGGATACCTGGAATTGGTATTAATACAGTGAAACATCATCTTGATAAGATCATATCATTCTCTATAGGAGATATTATTTTAGCTGGTGACTTTAATTGTATACTACATGAAAGTGATACTACCACTATAGGAAAGAGAAGAATTACATCTAATGCAAAACATTTAAAGGATTTTGCTAATTCTTATCATTTGAATGATATTAATAATCAGATAGATTCAAAATCATTACCATGCACCTTTTTTTCTAACAGATACAAAACGTATTCAAAAATAGGTAGGGTCTTTATTTCTAACCAGATGGTAACAGATTTAATTAATTCCAAAATCATTTCATGTCCTATATCTGATCATAATTCAATTGTTTTTGAATTCATGATAAAAAATACTCATAATGTTCAGATCAAAAGGATACCAGCATACTTAACTCAACTAAAAGACTATAAAGAATATATACTTTCAGAAGTAAAACATTTTTAGACATAAATAACACTCCTGAAGTCTCCATTGTTTATGTTTGGGATGCCTTAAAATCATATCTATATGGACAAAGTATCAGATGGTATAATAATAAAAGGAAATCTTGGGATAAGGAATTGTTAGATATTCAAAGTAAATTAGACTCTTATAAACATAATAATAAAGAAAATATTATGGACAAGAAAGTTATTGAAGAAATAAACAAACTAAATGAGAAATACAAAGAAATTTTAACTCATAAAGTTAAAATAACTTTAGAGAAATACAAGCTTTTGTCTTATTCAATAAGCCCCAAATACTTACATAGACTTAAAAATAAAACAAAAAGGTTGAATAAACAAAACCATATCAAAGAAATATTTTCTCTAAGGAAAAGAAGAATGTTTCTAGTATACCAGAAATACTAGATGAATTTAGAAATCACTTTCACAAAATTAACCATAATAATATTAACATGGAACGTAAAGATAAAATAAAGGAGTTTATAACCACAAATATGAATAAAGACGTTAATAAACAACAGATTAAACTATTGGACAAGGGTATTTCATATACAGAAGTTATTACACAAATAAATAAGCTTAAATCAAACAAAGCACTGGGTAATGATGGTATTATACCAGAGATATATAAAATCCTTTCTAAAAATACATATTCATTAATACATAAGGTTTTATTTTGGCCCAAACTGAGTTAATAACCCCCATCTTGGCAATATACATTTATTTCGCCAATTTTAAAACCTAATAAAGATCCGACTAGATGTTCTTCATATCAGCCCATCTCATTACTTAATGTTGATTATAAAATGTTTATGAATATCTTTGCAGATAGATTGAAGACAATCATTCCCGGCATTATAGATATAGATCAGACAGGCTTCATTGTAACTAGAAATACTTTTGATAATATAAGAAGAACTTTAACATTAATAGATTTTGCAAATAGGAAAAAGAAAGATTTAACACTTATTAGTCTTGATATAAGTTCAGCATTTGATTCAGTAAGTTGGGACTATCTGTTTACCTTAATGAAGTGCACAAACTTCTCGGATGCATTTGTAAATCTAATTGAACATTTATACAAAGGAACGTTGGCTTATATTAAGGTAGGAACATATGTTTCACAAAAAATACCCATTCTTAAAGTTACAAAACAAGGATGTCCACTTTCTCCACTATTATTCACTTTAGTAATGGAGCCTTGGGCTAATTTGATCAGAAACAGTACTGACATAGAGGGTTTTGAAATAGATGAAAATACAACATCCAAAATTCAACTTTTTGCAGATGATGTTCTAATTACATCAGCAGGATCTAATTCTTCTATACAGTCTCTATTTGATAACATGATGAATTTTAAAAGTATTTCTGGTTTAATATTCAATGAAGAAAAACTAAAATACTACCTATATATACGAAAAAATATTCTCATTAGTGATTTTACTAAATATGTACCCAATTCAGGTCAGATAACTTATTTAGGTATAATACTATCTAAAGATATTAAATCTATTATATATAATAATTATAATACCTGTTTTCTTAATATACAAAATCTTTTTAATACCTGGAATAATATGTTTTTTACTATGGAGGAGAGACTTACAATTATTAAAATGATAATATTCCCCAAAATTTTATACTTAATACAATCAATAATACTTCCACCTACAAAAATAATTATCAAGAAACTGAACACACTAATGTTAAATTTCTTATGGGCACCTAATAGACCTAGGATTGCATTAAAGAAACATACTAATAGCTGGTCTCAAGGGGTATTTCTTTTCCAGACTTTAATTTATATACTATCTCTTCTATTGTAAAAGTTATTACTTTATTAATAGATCAGTCATATGTCACAAAATGGAAAGATTATTGAGAGCTAATTAGTATACACTTCATGAAAATCTCCTTAACACATAAAAATATGATTGTAAATAACTCCATGTTATGGTTACTAAAGGAATTTTGTACTTCACCTATTACACCTAAACATATGGTTTGTTACCCATTAAATATTATTATTAGTTATCGTAACTTTATATTCATGCACCCTAAGTATAGGGAATGGAATTTTATTGTATTTCCTATAATGTATACTCAGGGTATGCTTTTGTCATCTACATCTGAAGGAACTCATTTAGCTATAGATAATGATCTAAAGTACTGGTATCAGTTGATATCTGATAATAAAGTTAAAAATCTAGATTTCTTAAAACAAGAATTTGATCTAAGAGAAACTTGCTGGTTAGAGGTTCAGACCTTTAGACAACATCTCATTAATAAAATAGATTTAATGTCTATAACTGTTAAAGAATCTATTCCAACACTGATTGATTACTTGATATTAAATTTACAACATAAAGTTTCTGATAAAGGTAAACTTTCATACATACATAAAGTTATCAGACAAGAAACTTTTTACAGTGTAGATTCATACTGGAATTATTTCACTTCTATTAATGGGGACCCACCAAATCAAAAAGATAAACAATATATATTGGAATCTGCTTATAGAACTATGTCTTCCATTGTCTGGAGACTTTATACGTGGAAATTTTTACATAGATCTTTTTATACACCTTTGATGATGAATAAAATAAATAATAAAGATAATCTATGTAAGAGATGTAATGTAGAAATTAATGCTGACTGGGCTCATATGTTTTATGACTGTATAAAATTGAAAGAATACTGGAAGTCAATTAATGAATTTTTGCAGGCTCTTTTTACAGATAATTTCATTATTTCTAAATCTCTTATATTATTCAACACACCTGTACCTCAAAGTGTTAAAAAGGTTAAGCTTCCCTTGTTATGGTCTATTCTAGCAGTGGCTAGGAAAATAATAACTAGAAATTGGATTTCAGATACACCTCCTTCGTTCAATGAATTTAAAAATGTTATGAATATAGTGTGCCATATGGAAATAAACACAATTAGGACTAGAACAAATAGAAAAACATCTTATTTTATTGTATGGGATAATTTACAAAATTTGTTAAAAAATTTTAATTTCAGTAGCATGGTATTTTAGTTTAATTAATTGATCTGATTGTAGTGGATGTCTTTGTAAATACTTTAGTTGTTTTGTTGAATATTATAATAATACCTATTTTTAATTACTTGTATAAAATTGTTATGATATTTCTCTTATATGTTAAAACAATAAACCTGTTTTGAAAAAAAAAAAAGTTGTAAGTCAGAAGCAGATTGTTAGGAGAATCAAGCCTGCCACTTGATAAAGCATAGAGCAAGTGAACTTTCACATTTACTGCTTAAAGATGCAGCTGATGAATGTAACTGTACAAAAAAAAGCCTGTGAGTGAATGTAATGATAAAGTAAAGCAACAAGTATGTAAAATAGGAAAGAGAAGTAACAAAGATGAATGCAGGTATCTCAGCTGTCACCCAGAAATAAATGAGCAGTCATGTAGTAGAGCTGCATGTACTAGATGTGGTTACAGGCATGAGAAAACACATTGTGGAGCATTTCATTGAATCTATAGGAGATGTGCATGTCAGAATTGCAGCACAAAGATGTGCAAAGGTTGGAATACTGCTCAGCAAGATTCACTTACTCTTGAGTCACAAGACAGATAAAGCAGAAATGTTTGTGAAGCATGTTGTAATTCAAAATCTGAATGGAATACAAACTTCAGAGTGTGATAAAAATAAATACTGATCTTAGATACATATGATTCAAGGCAGACATTTTGCTTTAAGCTAGGTACTGCTGCTGAATGTAGTATTTTATTAGAAACTACTTTCAAAGCACTGAAACTACCTAATACTTTAGATAAATATACATGTACTTTTCTGACATAAAGTGCACATTTTAATCACTAGTCTGAATGCTTGAAATAAAATATACACACACACACACACCTTCCTTTACCTACCTACTTCTTACACACACCCATACACACCCCAACTACCTACTTCTTACATCCACAAGCCCCTACCTATTTCTCTCACAGACACACACCTCCTAATTATTTAAACATTTAAACAGACACACGCACGCACCCACTTACCTCTCACTTGTATCTTCATCCGTAGTCCAGATGTCTTCTGGAATTCAAATTGCACAGGAGCGGAAGATGAAGATGTAAACAGTCAGTCGCACAAAAGCAGAAGCGTCTGTGCAACTGGACGCAAAGTGCGTTCTTAAAGTAGAACACCCTTTAAAAAAATATAATGTATTTTTTTTCACTTAAAAGAAAATGAATCTCCCACTCAGCCAGTTCCAGGGAGGTGTACATGCACCCTCTTGCACCTGCCTGTGGGCACCCTTGGTTGAGGTGAGATAAAAAAGAGATAATATTAGCACATATGTGAAGTACAATGCAATATCAGAATAATAAAGTATTTTTCTAAACTTTTACATTTAAGTATACTTCTTAACAACTACAAACTATAAGTAAGGATTGCTCAAAGTAATCTTTGCATTGTGCATATAGTGAATATATACTTGGTCCAGTTATAGATATTAAGTTAATAGCAGAGCATGTATGCCACTTGTGTTGAAATAATATTTTTATGTAAAATATTTTAAAGGGTTTTATTATATATTTGTTACATGTGGTTTTTCAATCCACAATGTCTCATTACATTATTAGACTTGAACCCTGCAGTAGGATTGTGCTACCAAGTGAAGTATGCATGCTTGCTTTTACAGTTAGTATATGCATGCTTACTTTGTACAACTGCATAGAAAATAATTACTTTAGCTAAAATAATAGTTCTTGTGTGCTACATACATACTCCCTGCTTCCCTCTGTCTCACTAGATGCTCAGCATGGGTATCTGTATTCGCTATAGTCTTTGCATTTGCTGTGAAATGAGGAGAAGAGAACAAGAGAAGAGCATTATGCATACCAGTCTTGCCTATATGCAGCTTTCTATCTACTATAAATTCTCTTTATCTGGATACTTATAGAAATGTGGGATGTCAGGATTCCTGAACTCATCCAGCCAATGGTTGAGTGTATCCCTCTTGTGCCTTTTTAGGTCATTAAAGTGAACCCTTACAGTGTTCTCTAGTGCATGGAATGCCAGTCACACTGGAAACAGCTTTGGCAGACTATTCCAGACTTGTACTGGGAGCCAATATAGCCCCCCTATAAGAGCCTTATGCTGTGGTGTTTTACAGGGATTCCAATGAAGATTCTGGATTTATCAACAACCACCTCTACACCCTGAATTAGGCACCTCCCTTTCTACCACCAGACATGGCAGAACAGTGAAAACAGCAATAGTTAGGAATGATGTCTCGCCAATGCATGTTATCTCATTTACTGGTGGTGCACAAACCAAACAATTATGTCACCCTTGTCTGCATGAAGTTAAGCAGAGAGAGCAACAGTACCAAGCTGAGAGGAAGTCAGTTTTTGAAACTGGAAGGTTAATCTCAAACTTGCATTAATTTGAGGGTTGTTTGTTGCTGTAACTGTAAAGCGATTTAACTTTGCAGACGTGTACTGGGGGCATACATTTTCTGACCTGACACATTCTTTGTGAGGCTTTACACATTGATAAAATTAATTTTTACACTGCAGGATTCAAACCAAAGCATAAGGGACAAAACATTTTCTTCTACAGTGATGATTTTTCATCCTTGCCACGGAAAAAGTGATTCTCAGATGTACTCATTATTTACATATAAATACACATGACAAATTGAGGGGTTAACCATCTTTATGTGTGACCTGACAAGGTCCTGGTTTATACATGCCTGTGTGTATGACTATTACTGAAGTCTGAAGACAATCCAAGGCCAGAGAATGCAATTATGATTACAGAAACATATTAATCAGTATACCCTCACTCACACAAATAATTCATATATATTTATTTAAATTGAGTGTACAACTCTTAATAAAATTGGGAGTGTGTAATATTTTTTTTCATGTGAATTTTAATGTAAAGTAAAATGGAACAACAGTAAAAATAATTTCAATTTGCTGTATTAGAACCCATAATTATCTGTACTGCTGCCCTACACTTGCACCTGTGGCAACAGGAATAGTTAAAAAAACAGTTGGATATTTACATATTCATTATTAACTCTATGTGTTAACTTCCATGCAACACCATTTACTGTCTTTGCACAGTGTCCAACCTACATAATAGAGTGTATCTGTTTTGAAATTGTCTTCTGTCTGCTTGCTGTCTGCAGGTGTTGGGGAAAAGTTGCTAACTGTGCAATGGAAAACAAAAAATGCAACAATGTATCCTTTTTGAAATTGGGAATGTTGGCATCCTGTCTGCAGGCATTCTGTCTGCTTCCTGTGTGGGGCATTAGTCCAGGTTGCACAATGGTAAGTGATGAGCCAATGTGAGTAGCAAAGCTAAACTTGTTTTATGTGTGTGAGCACTGTTAGGTTTCTTCCTTAAAAGACAAATGTGTGACTTGAACCATCATCTACACATAGTATATATAGAGTGGATCAGTGGGTTTAGTGGATGTGCTACATACCCACACACACACACACACACACACACACACACACACACACACACACACACACACACACACACACAAAAGATTCACAGATGTATTTTATGTATTGGTTAACAGCGAATTACATTGCATGCCATTTATTGCATTTATCCATTTCCTGTGTTTGTGCTAAGCCACACACCATGTAAATACTAGTATATTAAAAAAAGAATAATTTAAATAAACAACAGTACAAAATAAATATTAGTACACATGAAAGATTTTTACACAGGTCTGGATATGAAGTCTCAGGCCAATGAACCTACAAAACACAGTAAGGATGTCTTATCTCTGCCATAGAAACAGCTTTGCAGTATAAATGAAAATCACTGTGCGTACAAGCAAGTCCAAAATCATCTACAGTATTAACAAGACATATGGCACTTGTACACTTCTGTGTTGTTTGTACATCTGTTAATTTCAGATGTAGTGCAAGGAGTGATCATAGAATATTTATGACTATTTTTTTCAGAAATGCAACTCTGTCTTATCTTTGTTTCATAGTTTCATAGTTTAGTACTAGGCTATCTGCCCTGGGGCATTTATAAGCCTAGCCATAGTGATGTGGCTTTTGCCACCCCATGTAATGGTACAAAAGTGTACAGAATAGATTTAGAATACTGTGTCTCTGTCTAGTAGTGACACAGTGAAGACCCCCTTACATAATAGAATTAGTTTACTGTGCCTCTGTCTAGTAGTGACACAGAGATGACCCCTGGGGTAAACCTACGATCTCCAATCCACTCGTCAAGATTTCTCTTGAAGAGAGTCAGTGAGGGGCTCTGCCTAACATGAACTGGGATTCTGTTCCAGAGTATGGGAAGCGTCTGAGTTATGAATCTGTCCCTCCAGCATGTCCTATTCATATTTGTGCTGAGGTTTAAATCTTTAGCTCTCGTGGTTCTGATGGATTTGGATTTTTTGAGGTGGAGCATGTCCATCAATTCCTGATTGGACATGGCCTTGTACGTCAGGCACAGATCACCTCTGAGTAGGCGGAATGCTACTGAATAGAGCTGGAGTTTCTTTAGTCTGGCAGCATATGACATATGTTGGAGACCCTTGATCCTCTTGGTGAGGTACTTTTGGGCTCTCTCCAGCTGTTGCAAGTGCCGGGTGAGGTACATACCAAATGGGGCATTGTACTCAATCACGGCCTGATAAGGGAGGAGTATAGGGGTACAATGACCTCCTTTGATCTGGATGTAAATCCCTTCATGATAAGGTGGGCAAGGTAGAAACTCTTTCTAACCACTTTGGCAGCGTGGGTGTCAAATGAGAGGTCACTATCAACTTGGGTCCCCAGGTCTCTGATTATTTTTTCCGTACTCAGTGGGTTACTGTCTATGTGATAATTTGTGGGTACTTTGTTTTTCCCAAAGGGGATGACTATACATTTTTTGGCATTTAGTTTAAGGCCATGACTCCGGCACCAGTTGTCCGTTTCAGTGAGGCCTTTCTGAAGGATGTATGTGTCAGCTGGTATATCGACTATGGCGCCTAGTTTGCAGTCATCTGCGAACTTTGTCAGCCACAACCCTCCCATGTTTGCTTTCACATCTGAGAAATAAATGCCGAACAAGAGGGGTCCCAGGACAGAGCCCTGTGGGACACCACTTGTGACTGGCTTTGAGTCTGACATGGCTCCAGTGATTTTGACTTTATGGGTTCTATCCTTTAGCCAGTTTGCAACCCATCTTGTGACATATGGATTTACATTTAAGCTGTTGAGCTTGTCTATGATGCCTGAGTGGGGTATTGTGTCAAAAGCTTTAGCCAAGTCCAGGTAGGCTGTATGGACTGCTTTGCCCTCGTCAATGGCTCTAGTGACTGTTTCGAAAAAGTCAACCAGGTTCAAAAGGCAGGATCTGCCCTTTACAAAGCTGAACTGGGTGGTATCAAGTGTCTGTAGGTCCCCAATGTCTCTGTTTATGAGTTCCATAATGATTCTTTCCATAGCTTTGCAGACCAGGCTGGTTAAGCTTATGGGGCGGTAGTTACCAGGGTCTGTAGAGTTGCCTCCTTTGTGGAGTGGGACCACTGTTGCTGTATGCCAGTGTTCAGGTACATATCCTGTAGTAAGGCTAAGGTTAAATAGTATTTTTATGTGCGGGTTTAACTCCTCTTGGAGTTCATGTAGCATGCAACCCAGGATACCGTCAGGTCCCATTGATGCTGTGTTTTTAGCTTTGCTGAGGTTGGTTCTCACCTGGACATCTGAGATGACAGGGAGGTTACATTCAGCTGGGATAAGTATTTCTTCTTTTGGGGATGAGGGAGGGGAGAAATTTGCACTGAACCTGTCTGCCAGAATGTTGGCAATATCTGTGGGTTCAGTGTATTTTTTGTCATTGTGAACTAACTCTGAGCATATCTGAGGGTGTCTGCCCAGGTTTCTAACATAGCAGAAGAAGGCCTTGTGGTTATCTTTAGTGTCCATAGCGATTTTTCTCTCAAAGTTGGCCTTGGATGTTTTTATGAGACTACGTAGCTTTCTACTAGTGCTGATCAGAGATGCCTTATCTTTATGGGATTTTGCTCTGTCGTGCAGTAGCTTCCTTCTTTTGTTATACAATTTGTTTATGGCTGGGGTCCACCAGACAGGACGCCTTCCCTTGGTGGAGAGGGTCTTGGTTTTATTTGGGATTGCATGATCCATGCATTCTTGGAGATGTCCGTAGAAAGCATTTGTGAAGGATTCAGCATTGTGGGATGTGGTTTCCACTGGCCCAGTGGGGTAAAGGATACCATCTCAGTCTTAAGAAGTGTAAAGTCGGCTTTTGAGAAGTTTTTCACTGTAATCTTTTGTGTTGGGGGTGGAGGTGGGATATGTATATCCAGGGTGATTAGTTTGTGGTCAGATCTCACTAGTGAGGGGTATACTTCCGGTGTGGAGCACTTTGTCCCCATGTTTGTGATGATCAGGTCCAGTATATTATCTCCCCCTGTGGGAGAGGTGACTAGCTGTTCCATTGCATTTGAATTTATGAATTCCAGGAACCTTTGGGCTAGGGTGTTAGGGCTAGAATAATGCACCCAGTCTATGTTAGGGTAGTTGAAGTCTCCCAATATGATGGTGTTTGGTGAGACATTCATATCCTTCAATGTCTTCAGGAAGGCTGAATGGGGTTCCTGAGATTGGGAGGGTGGTCTGTAACATGCTACCAGTTGTATAGCAGTTTTGCCTACGGTTAGTTGCACCTGGATGGTCTCTGATGCTTCATGTGTTGCCACTAACCTGGAGGTGTGGGTGTCCTTGATGAATATGGACACTCCCCCTCCCTTTTTGGTTTGGCCTGCATTTTGGGGCTGAAAAGCATGATACGAGGTATAGCCTGGTAGTGCTGGGGTACTCTCAGGAGCCATGAACCCGGTTTCAGTTACTGCACAGACATCAATGTTCTCCATACTGAGGAGTGCTTTGAGAGCCTGCATCTTGAGATTTAGACTTCTGGCGTTGAGCAGCATTACCCTTAATGTTTTTCCATTTTTGTTTTCTAAGGAGGTGGGTTTGTCTTTTGAGCCTTGCCTAAAAAAGGCACTATGGGGGTGGCAAGAGCCTTAGCCAATATCCGGAAGCCCAGTGGTGACAGATGCAAGCCGTCCCTTGTGAAGCAGCGTGGCTTGTCCAGCATGTTATCCCAAGCAGACAGACATTGGATCCCCTTAGAATGACACCAGTAATTGAGCCAGTTATTAAAGCTGATCATCTTGTCTTTGTATTGTGGCATCATTCTTGGTGAGGGCAAGATGCTGTTCAGGGTCAGGGTCATACCAGCCTGGGCTACATAATCAGAGAGCTCCTCTATGTCTCTTTTCATGTAGTCCAGGGAGGTACATCTCAGGTCATTCACGCCGGCATGGACAATGATGGAGTCATATTTGTACTTGCTTTGGAGTGACCTGAATGTGTGTGTTATGTGGCAGATCCTAGCTCCTGATAGTCAGCTCACCGTTACCCTCTCCTTGTTCAGCCTGGTAAGCAGAATGTCAGTGTGTCTGACTATAGAGTCACCTATTACTAGTGTATTAGGCATGGTGTTTGGCCTTAAGGGCTGTGATTGTTTGACACACTGATTTATTGAAGTATGTGTTGCATGTGTTATGTTTTGAGGTGGTGGATTTTTGGGTGTCTGCTTTGGAATCATCTGTTGTTTTGGTAAGTTTTTTTGTTAGAACCTCCGAGTATGTCTTTGTGTTATTATGTGCTTGGTTTGCAGTTGTGGTTGGTCTATGTGGGACTGGGTTTGCTGTGTGTGTGGTCACCTTCTCCTCCTGTCTGGCCTTGCCAGTCCTGAGATGAGAGAGTTCAGCCTCCATTTTGGCTATATAGTTGCATCTCTCACATGTCTTTGTGTTTGTTGGGAGGAGGAGAGGGTTGTCTGTGTACATGAGACAATTGTAGCATTCTCTCAAGATTCCCAGATTAACCAGCTGAACCGGAGAGGATGCTAGTAATCCACCACTCGACATGCTAGAATATTATAAGGGAGTGCTGTGCCTTTAAGGGAAGTGGGTACTCACAGGGGTGATAGGTGGATGTAGTGCTTACTTTAGTTTAAGAGTGCTTACTTAGAAGAGAGGTTTTGAGAACAAGTGCTAGGCTTATAATAAAATGAGTAGACTGATTATTAAAAGAGTAGAGCTTTCTTAAGGGAAAATTTGAAGAGCAGACTTGGCAGACCCAGAAAAAGTTAACCTTGTTTAACCGGCACTGCGCTATGCGCACAATCGCGCAAAGCCGCGCAAACGCGGATTTTAAACAGGGAACTTCAAAAGAGCTAGAAATGGTCCAAAACAACCAATTACTACAAGCTCTTGTGCTGAGGTGTTCTTTCTTCTCTTTTCTGAGCAGTAATCTGAGACATGCAGTCTGTAAGGCAATTTGTATCATTGTCCTTAAAATGTGCGAGAATATTAAATGACAATAATATACAGTTTTCAACAAATGCAGGGAAGGTTGGATATTACTGAACAGATACTGTGAAATGTGTGCTGCTTGCTTACATTGAAAACCTTGATAAATTTACTGCTACACCTTATAAGTATAACCTGGCTGACACACACATTGGAGGTAAGGGAGTCTGAATTGCTGTTCTATTTTCCTTCTCCCTACATTCACAGTTGTGATCCATTAGCAACAAACATGGAGGGAGTGCCTGCACTATGTTTACCTCAGCTACACTGAGCCAAGAATGTGAGATTCAGCAATTCTGAAGAGTTCACACCTCATCTACATATTCACCATGCTCACAGGCCTGAATCTACACTATAAAAAAGGAAGCATATAGCTAGGGAACCTGAAGGTGAGAATACTTGTTTATGTGGATAACACAGAGGAATATTGCTATTACTTTGGAGTTATCTGCACAGAGGACTACTGATCTTGATAAGGTATGATTGCATTTTTCATTTATGTATTGTATTTGCTCACATCACTCTAAAAGAATATATCTATATCTATAGCTACAAATTTTTATAAAGCCAAAATTCTGAATAAAACAAATCAAATAATGCACATGTCTGGAAGTAATGAACATTGCGAAAAACTCAGAAAGACATCTTCTTCAGTGTAACATAATATGTAAGAGAAAAAAATATTCATGTTTACTGATTGTGAAGAGAGATAGCGGTACAGTCAGGACTGGGAAATTAACCCTTTTCCCTGTTGTAGTGTGATCTTGGAGTTGTTATATATAATTTGCAGGGGGTGTGGTTGGCACAGCCCCCCACATGTAGGGTGCAGAGGGGCTTGCCCCCCTGCAAAAACATTGGAAAAGTTGTACTTATTTTGTTTAAGTTATATATATTAAAACATAGATTTGTTTCTGTGTTTCACATGATGTCAATTCAAATCCTCCCAGTGACTTCTGGATATGTGCATTAGTTGATTTATTGATTCATTGTTTAAAACATTTAGCTTTGTTAACAGTCGTAGATGTGAATCTGTGATGTTTTTGTCTACTGCATATATATATATATATATATATATATATATATATATATATATATATATATATATATACATTATCAGATACTACTTTTGCCTGTATGCACTTCTTAGAAGTTTACTGATGCCATGGGCATTATTTTAGGGCATTTTACTTACTCAGATGCACAGTCTTGCTAACTTTCATCAAGTGTTAATGTTAAAACTGTTAGTCTTTATACACTTCTATTTTTATTTCAGTGAAATGTAAACATCCTATATTGGCAATGACACCAGGGATGTTAGCCTTCTAGGATAGCGCATAGACACCTTTAGTAGAATGCTGGCCACTGGTAGATGTAATGGGCAATTACATAAAAGTGAATGTTGTGCAATAACTATGTACACATATTTTTGGAACAGTTTGTTTGATAGCACTTATAACAATTCACTGATGTTTTATTCCTTTGTTTGGTACACAAATATGAGTTGCCTGTTGTTTTGGAGGTGGGGAAGCCAAGTTCCATTTCTGTGTTGGCACAACCAAAATGTTGTTTTGCTATTGTTAATCCTTGTTTTGGATCAAACTTTGGTTTGTGTGTGACTATGATATGTTACAAACAAATAACCCTTTTTTATATTTGAATAACTTGAAAGTTTTTTTTGTTTCTCCAGTGGGTAATATTGATAAACTAATAATGCATGTTATATCTAAGCAGGACTTTTATTTATGTGATATTTATGTGTAGTGTCCTTTTATTTCACCTATGACTATGGTGTCCAAGTGTCCCAATCCCAGCAACTCCCCCTTCATTGACTCCAAAAATGACATGATCATCCAAGCATTTTGGCAACATGGTGCCTTTCTTCTTGAGAGAGGACATTGGGATATGTTTGGAAGAATGCAAATTTGGAAGCAGATAGTGCACAACGTGAATGCTGTTGGGGGATGCAACAGGACATATGATCAGGTGTGTCATAGGGCCACTGACATTATTTCATTGCCTCAAAGGAGAGCAGCCACAGTGGCCCGTGCACAGCTGGCTACCGAGGGGCCTTCTACAGATCCAGCACTGACACCAAATCAAGAGCTTTTGTCCACTGTCAGGGATTCAGGGAGTTCAGTGGAAAGTGTACAACAGCACATGATCAACGTTGATGCTGCTGTTTCAGAGTGAATGAATATTTCCAAGGAGAAGCTTCCAGGTAGGCTTTCCAATGTCAATTTTTTAATATTTCTTGTACAGTAAAATATTGAAAGCAATACTTAAGTCGGTTTAAGAATTTTTTTTGGGGGGGGGACTATTTATAGATTGATACAGTAAACAATACATTCTAATTAATTATACATGGGCTTGGGGTTGATGTGCCATCCAAATTTCTATTAAATGCATTGTTAAAGAACATATAAAGGCCACACGTTTTCCTCTGTGTTATTGTTATTGTGATGATGTTCTCCTTACATTTTGCTTAACTTCTTCCAGGACCATCCTCCCTAGCAAGTGTGGAGTCATCTGCGCATGATAAGCCAAACATTTTTATTTCAGTACTGATAGCATTTCACATAAATATTCCTTTATCTGTATGCATGGGGTAGATGTCAGGACTGTGGGTGTATTGTTGTACTATCTGTGATAGTGGCACCAGTGTTAGTTTGCTAGCATATATTGAACTGCAGTAGTGTAGCTATTAATTTCATTACTGTGTTTGTTGCTTATTATCACAGGTGATCCTGACAGTGGAAGTGTAGGACTCTTAACACATGTCAGAGTAATGGCAGACTCTGATGATGATGGTGGCCAAACACAGGCACAGTCAGGGGGTGCAGAGGTTGAAGACGTTTAGCCATCCCCTGTAATTTTATCGGACACAGCCAGAAGGCCTATGCAAACCCATTCTTGTGAGCCCACAGATATTGGACAGGTGGAGAGTGAGACACTTCATCTGGATATTGTGGTTACTGTGGCTTCAGTGCCTTTTGACTCTGGCCATAGCTAAAGTGTAGGTGATGTACCATGTGGGATGGTTGTTAGGGGTGGCCGGAGGAAGCTTGATGTTCATCCTCTACCTGATCCAGGTGTGTCTTTCCATGCCGCTCAATGTATGTTTAGGGCTGTCATGGAGACACAGGAACAGTCCAATAGGGCCTTTGAGAAAATGTTTAGTGTTGTAGATGTGACATAGGCTGACATGCATGACTGCCTCCACCATGTTGCCGATTCAGTGGTTCAGATGAATGAAACATTGGAACAGGCAGTGTCTGTGATGGAACATCTGCTGGAAGGGGGATCGCATCCATAGCTCTATACTTACTGATCGAATAATACATTTGTCAATCAGCTATTCACTGACCATGTATCATTGATCAGACATTTCATTGAAGAGAATATCAATGAAAATAATCTTATAGAAGAGTCATAGTCAACGCACACACAGAGCAGCACATGGTACATTCAGGATGACCATTCACTGAACCCTGCTCATGTGGGGGGTTGTGCACACCCCCCACACTAATTATGTATGCCAACTATGATATTACACTACAAAAGGGAAAGAGCAAATATCATAATTTGCCCACAGAAATAAAACAGCATGTAGTTCTGACTAAGATTGCATAATGGTAGGGATAAGGAAATTTGCCCTATACCCTCTGCAGTGCGATTTTGGAGTTGGTATATATAATTAGAGGGGAGTGGGGGATCCTCTTCCTCACATGAGCGAGGTGCAGTGAACAGCCGTCCAGTACATACCAGCTGGTGTTCTATGTGTGGGTCAACTATGATTCTTCGATAAGATTATTTTTGTTGATATGGCTCCTTGCTTAAATTCCTGGTCAATGGTAGGTGGTTGATGAATAGCTGTTCGACAAACATACCATTCAGTCAGTGAACATACTCTAGATCTGGCATCCACATGAGCATAGGTCAGCCATATCATTCGATGTTAGCCAACTTGGCCATGCCTGATCATGCTCTCATTGTGGCACTACTTCGACTGTGCCTTTAGTGGTTGATGTGTCCATACCCAGACATGGCAGGCCATGGGGAAGTGGTCCTAGGCATACTCATGAGGAAAGCTCATCCAGAAGACATCAGTCATGTTCAGGTAGCAGCAGTACATCTGACCATGGGCATAGATGTGCCAGTGCAACTCCTGGCAGAGATGAGCTTTTAAGCTGAAATTACTACAGTGGCAGTGCTTCCATTTAGAAGACTGCCTACATTACAATATCATACCAAGGGGGCTTAGAATTAAATGCATGCCAACATATGGAAACTACTATCCAGAACATCTTAGGAGATGGTAAAAGATTAACTTGGAAGCAAGTTTCAGATACATTAGGTTACTCTCAGAATTTTTTTGTCCCAAGAGGAAGAAGTGGCTAAGCTTTTAGAACAGAAAAAAGTTGAATTATTGAAACTATTACTTATATATGTTTTTATAACTAAGAAGTCTACAGTATTTTCTTATACTTTATGATACCAAATTTAAAAATCTGAAGAGTAAGAAACTTGGACAAGATTTTATGGACTTCAGCAATGGGAATATCTTCAAATGGCCAAAATCCAGCAAAATTGTTGTTAAAAAAGTTAATGATGATAGAAGTGAACTAAGTACTACAATCAGTTCTAAAGATGTTGCTTCTACTATTCCACCATTAAGCAATAACCAGATTGTTGCTATGAAGGAGACATTAGCTATAAAAGATAAATGTATTTTAGAACATAATGATTCAGTACATACTGATAAGATGATAACTTCATCAAAGAAAAGTACCATTACATCAAACACTGCAGAAAATGGTACATCACAAGGGGCTAGACCCAAGAATAATGCCACCCATATTTTGTTTTTTTCTGGATATTCCAGTGCCCATAAGACAGATAACTCCATACAGGACATCGTGATCCATCAGAAGAGACAGGAAGAAAAGAAAAATGACAGGATGACAGTGAAGGAGGGAAGATTGGTTTTCAACCTCTCTAAATATGTACTTAATGCCACAGAACTAGTAGTGTTAAACAAAGGTTTGACATTCATACCAGCACTCCCATCCACTTAGGATGAATTTGTCATTGTTATTAAGATTTTATTAAAGCATGTTTTTGGAAGTAATCTAGATGGAAGTTTAAACATATTCAAGAAACCCAGTACATACATGCCATTACCACATCCAGCTGTGATTTATTTATTAAAGTATGTGAAACAGAAGTTTCCAACCTCAGACATAAGCAACATAGAAAGATTTTTCTCAACATGACCAATGAAGAAAACAGAGCCTTAAAAATCTAAGCAAACATGATGCCATAAGTATTAGACCAGCGGATAAAGGAGGTGGTGTTGTTGTTATGGATGGTTTACTATTGTTTGTTCGAACAACATTCTATCAGCTGTAGTGTGCTGAAATTCAGAATTCGCATAAGTGTAAGTTGACTATCTGCATGGAGATTGCAGTACTGTGGGGAGTGGAAATTCATCCACATCCTCACTGTAGTGTGATCTCGGAGTTAGCCCCCCCCCGCAAAAACGTGATTTGCTGTATAGGAGTCTGATTTATATCAGGTCCTATATGGCTATCACGTGGTGGTTTCGACAACAATGTCAAGTCAAATGCGTCAAGCATTTGGTTTGACATTGTCACTGGTAGTTTTTTTTTACTTATGGTATTACTATGCGTTTATTTGAATGAAAAATGTTTTTCCATTCGAACAAACAATAGTAAACCATTATGGATAGTGTTATATATGATAATAAGATGAAAGAGTTGTTGAGTGAAGCACAGACTTAGATGACATTATCAAAAAGGGATGAGAATAAAGTGATGGACAAAGTACAAGCTGAAATATATGATGTTTTTGACACAGAAGATCAATAAAGAATTGTATGAATATTTGATAGTGGAAAAACCTATAGTGCTCATCATCTAAGGGCTTCTGAAGGTTCATAAGAATGATACACATCCACCTATGCACCCGATTGTGGCTGATTGAGCTGACTTCTAACTTTGTTGAATATCAACCAAAAACGTATTGTTACAAAGGTTCCAACCATCCTTATGGACATGTCCCAATTTTTAACATCTTTATTTCAATGAGCAGACATTATGAGAGATGGCATTGTACCAGTCCTCATAACCATGTACGTGAAGAATTTATTCACTGTGATACACAATGAATATGGAAGCATAGGTTCATAGGTTGGTACTAGGCTATTAGCCCTAGGGCCTATACAAGCCTAGCCACAACAATTCCCTGGCTATTTCTTCCCACACTATTTACTTCTCTGGACCCCTGTCTGGCAGGGTGATTGACGTGATCCCTGGGGTGAATTTCCTTTCTCCCATCCGAACGTCAAGGTTCCTTTTGAAGAGGGCCAAAGAGGCACTCTGCTTGACATGTATGGGCAATCTGTTCCAGAGTCTGGGGAGTCTCTGGGTCAGGAACCTATCCCTCCAGCATGTTTTGTTTATTGTGATGACAAGGTTTAGATCCCTGGAGTGTGTGGCTCTGAGGGATTGGAATTTCTTTAAGGGTAGCATGTCCAACAGCTCTGGGTTTGACATGGTCTTGTATGTTAAGCAGAGATCGCCTCTGAGTAGACGATATGTGACAGAGTATAGCTGGAGTTTTTTAAGGTGGTCAGCGTAGGGCATCTGCTTTAGGCCTGTTATTCTTTTAGTGAGGTATTTCTGCGGCCTTTCCAGTTGTTGCAAATGTCTTGAGAGGTGCATACCAAACGGGGCATTGTAATCTATAATGAGTCTAATGAGGGATGAGTATAGTGGGACAATGACCTCCTTTTTTCTGGATGAAAAGCCCTTAGTGATGAGGTGTACCACATAGAAGGATTTCCTGACTGTTGTGATGATGTGGTTATCGAAGGTAAGACCACTGTCCACCTGTGTCCCTAAGTCTCTTATCACACTTTCGGTGTTTAGTGTACTGCCACCTATATGGTAATTCATGAATACATGTTTTTTCCCAAAGGTAATAACTATACATTTCTTGGCATTGAGCTTGAGCCCATGGCTCTGGCACCAAGCATCTGTTTCTGTAAGGCCCTTTTGTAGAGTATCCACATCATTTGGGGATTCAATAATGTGTCCCAGTTTGCAGTCATCTGTGAACTTTGTTAGCCAGAGTCCCTTAGTGTTGGCCTGTACTTCAGAGAAGCAGATGCCAAACAAGAGCGGTCCCAGGACTGAACCCTGAGGTACTCCACTTGTCACTTGTCTGGAGCTGGATTTGGAGTCAGCTACTTTTACAGTGTGGGTTCTATCAGTAAGCCAGTTAGCAACCCATTGGGTGACATAGGGATTAATGCCCAGCTTAGTAAGTTTATCTATGATTCCAGAGTTGGGGATGGTGTCAAAGGCCTTGGCAAGGTCTAGATAGGCTGTGTGGACCACCTTACCATTGTCCATGGCTCTGGAGACTGATTAAAAGAAGTCAATCAGGTTCAGGAGACAAGATCGTCCCTTCACGAACCCAAACTGGGTGGGGTCCAGTGTTTGAAGGTTGCCAATGTCTTTGTTTATAAGTTCCATGATAATAAGCTAAGTTCCATGATAATAAGCTCCATGGCCTTGCAGATAAGGCTTGTCAGACTGATGGGATGGTAGTTTCCGGGATCCAAAGTGGATCCCCCTTTGTGGAGTGGATAACTGTAGCTCTCTGCCACTCAGTGGGCATGAAACCTGAGGTGAGGCTATGATTAAACATGACACTTAGGTGAGGTGCCAGTTCATATTGTAGTTCATGTAGTACACAGCCCGGGATGTCATCTGGTCCCATGGATGCTGTATTCTTAGCTTTGGAGAGTGCATTTTTTACCTGTGTGGCCTTTATTACTGGAATTTGGCAATCTTCTGGTATTGAGATGGGCCATTTAGGGGGTGAGAGGGGGGTGAAGTTGGCACTGAATTGATCTGCCAGGATATTGGCAATATCCTTGGGATCAGTATATTTAATGCCATTCTGTTTTAGCAGTTCATACATTTTTAATATTGGATAACACTATTGCTAGTAACATCACTGAACTAATTTGCTACTTATTAAACATCATCTTGAAAAATAATATTTTTGTTTTTGTGAACTGCTACTATTGGCAGAAATGGGGAGTGACCATGGGCAGTCCTTGCACTAATAGTTATTCCAACATACTGATGGCATACTGTGAAAATGAATATGTCTTTAATGATATGAATCCAATGAAAAAAGACATATTCTAAAAGCACTTTGTTGGTGATATTTTTCTGTTGTGGGTCAACAATGAAGACAAACTGGATGTCTTTACTGCATATCTCGAGAAGACTATTACATTCCTTAATTTTGACATGAAGCATTCAAGAACCAGTGCTGATTTCTTGGATGCTGAACTAAATCTTAATCCTGCACATGGTACTAACACATAGGTTCATCGGAAGAAATGTTGGAAAAAACATATGCTACATAGATCAAGCATGCATCCCAATTATATTTACTCACAAATTATAATGGGAGAGATGCTTAGGGTTTCAAGACTATGTACTATTGACATATACTATGAGACCGAGGTTGAGACTTTGAAGAATAATTTCATAGAATGAAGAAATTGTTGGCAAGAACAGGGTGCTGAGAAGGTCAAATGGATGTCCATATTATTCAGCCCGTAAAAATGAAGTAACTTCAGAACAGATACATAGAGCTGATACAAGTGAAAGAGGGATTAGATTTACTTTAACTTAGATTAATGATGTGAGGGACATATGTCAAGTCATTAAGAATGACTGGAAAATATTACAGACTGAATGACCCAGACATTAAAAAGATTCTTGCAGACCAGCTACGATTTTGTTTTAAAAATAAAAATAATTTAAAGAGGATTTTGTGTGATAATACTCCTTCCAGAATCCAAAATGAATGTATTGGACATCTGGGAATGTGTTCTTGCAGGAGATGTAAGGTATGCAATTACATAAACAGTTCTGGCTCATTTCAACATCGACTATAAAAAGGGTTTATAACTTTGAACTCTATGCAGACTGTACTTCTTGCAGTCTAGTTTTTTTGGCACTATGTGAACAATGTATTTGTTTCTACATTGGAAAAACTAACAAAGCATTTAAAGTACATATTCTTCATCACTTAAGTGATATACGTCTAGTGAAGAAACAAAGTGTGCTAGCCCGGCATGTTATATATAATCCAACACATACATTTTGTTTCATGGCAATCAAACGTGTCACAGATAATTTGAGGGGAGGGAATATATCCAATCTCACTGAATACATGGAGATGCAATGGATAGCCAGGTTACAAGCAGGCAAAGAGCCTGGACTCAATGGTGTGGTCTCTTTAAAACTGGCACTCAGAAGATAGAGATGGATGAGATAAGATTTTTCAATTGATTACCCTTTGAATAGCTTCAAAGTAGCAGGGAACAACAGGATCTAAAGTAGGCTGATTAGGCTGAAAGCGCTTGTCCATTCTTTTGGTTTGGATTTCTTAGATTTACTTGCAAGTTTTTACTTTGTTATCCTTGGGACTTAAACTTTGAGCTTGGAATTTAGTTTATAATTAAAGTGTTTTACTTTAACAGTTCTACCCAGTAACAAGGCCTTTTTATCCTAAGCTGTAATTCTCATTCTTACAAGGCTTGTTTTCAGTGAAACCAGTACTTTTTATTTCACTTTAGACAGTTGAGAGTTGTGGCAAATATGTGAGTCATGGTAACAGCCTGGTTGCCAGCACACACTTTCAGGATGAGTCCCTTAGCTTTACACACAGACTGGGAGTTAATAGAGTAGTAGACCTTTCTATTTATGTACACCCTTCCCTGTTCCCCAGGTGGTGCTTTGATTTCTATATGTGTGCAGTCTATGCCACCTAGGACTTCAGGATAATGTTCTTCAGGGAGAACTCCTGCTTAGTTCTAGCTCTGTTCTCAGCTGTACAAGGAATATATATGTACTCACTCGCATGTTCATAGGTTCATAGGTAGGTACTAGGCTATTGGTCCAAGGGCCTAAGTAAGCCTAGCCAACAAGGTTCCCTGGCTTATGCCACCCAAGTAAGTTAATTTCCTGGGACCCTGTTGAGCCGAGCCACAGAAGTGATCCCCTGGGTGTATTTTCTATTTCCCATCCACTCATCAAGTTTTTGCTTGACATAGATGGGTAACTTGTTCCAGAGTATAGGAAGTCTCTGGGACAGGAATCTATCCCTCCAGCATGTCCTGTTTATTGTGGTGACAAGGTTTAGGTCCCTAGAGCATATAGCTCAGAGGGATTAGGATTGTTTTAGGTGTAGCATGTCCAACAGCTCTGGGTTTAACATAGCTTTATATGTTAGGCAGAGATCTCCTCGGAGTAGGCAATATGCTACAGAGTAAAGCTGGAGTCTTTTGAGATGGTCAGTGTAGGGCATCTGTTTGAGGCCAGTAATCCTCTTTGTGAGGTACTTCTGTGGCCTTTCCAGCTGCTGAAGATATCTTGTGAGGTACATTCCAAAAGGGGTGTTGTATTCTATAATGGGTCTAATGAGAGCCGAGTAGAGGGGAACAATGACCTCTTTTTTTCCTGGATGAGAACCCTTTGTGATGAGGTGTGCCACACAGAAGGATTTCCTGACTACTGTGGTGATGTGATTATCAAAGGCATGACCACTGACCACCTGGCTGTCAAGGTCTCTTATCAAACATTCAGCTTTAAGTAGGCTGCCATTTATGTGGTAGTTCATGGGTACAGAGTTTTAACCAAAGGGGATGACAGTACACTTTTTGGCATTGAGCTTGAGGCCATGCCTCTGACACCAGACATCTGTCTCAGCTAGGCACTTCTGTAGGATGTCCACATCATTTGGGGACTCGACTATGGCTCCTAGTTTGCAGTGATCTGTGAACTTTGTTAGCCAGAGGCCTTCTGTGTTAGCCTGTACTTCAGATAAGTAGATATCAAACAGGAGAGGTCTCAGGACTGAACTCTGTGGTACTCCACTTGTCACTGGTTTGAAGTCAGATTTGGAGTCTGCAACTTTTACAGTGTGGGTTCTGTCATTGAGCCAGCTGACAAACCATCTTGTGATGTAGGGATTTATACCTAGATTAGTGGGTTTAGCTATAATTCCAGAATGGGGGATGGTAACAAAACCCTTGGCGAGGTCAAGATAGGCTGGTTGAACCACCTTACCCTCATCTGCGGCTTTGGTGACTTACTCAAAGAAGTCAATCAGGTTCAGAAGGCATGATCTGCCTTTCATAAACCCGAACTAGGTGAGGTCCAGAGTTTGGAGGTTACCAATGTCTTTGTTTATGAGTTACATGATGATACGTTCCATGGCCTTGCAGACCAGGCTTGTCAGGCTAATAGGGCGATTGTTCCCAGGATCAGTGGTTGCTCCCCCTTTGTGGAGTGGGATAACTGTTGCTGTGCACCACTCAGTGGGCACAAAGCCTGATATGCGACTATGACTGAACATGGTGCTTAGGTGGGGAGCCAGTTCGTTCTGAAGTTCATTTATAACACAGCCTGGGATGTTGTCAGGTTCCATGGATGGTGTGTTTTTGGTTTTAGAGAGTGCAGCTTTTACCTGCATAGATGTGATTACAGGGACTCTGCATTCTTCCTATATCGATATGGGCTCTTTAGGGGGTGAGAGGGGGCTAAAATTAGCATTGAACATATCTGCCAGGATGTTGGCAATATCAGTTGGTTCTGTAATTTTCGTGCCATTGTGGGAACATCAATTTATTTCTCATTTAACAAACAAATACAATATTTCTTTTTATTCTCGTTTCGTAGATGATTTAATTTTTATTATTGAAGGTGATCAACAAACTGTTGACACCTTCTTGTCAGAGATTAATACTTTATCTTCTTTTTTAAAATTTGTGATTGGTGACGTTGGGTTAAGTGTGAATTTTTTAGATGTTTCTCTATGGTGGGATACACATGAAAAAAGGTTTCATAGTTGTATATATCGGAAGAAAACCTTTTGTAATGGGTATTTGCATTTCCGTAGTGGACACCCCAAACACATGATGAGAAACATCCCGAGAGGACAGTTCATTAGAGCCTGCCGTATGACCTCAAGGGATGAAGATTTACTCTACGAGTTTGATTTCATCACCTCTTTATTCTTAGATCGGGGGAACAACAGGTCCCTATTGACAGATATTGCTGGGGAAATTCACCAGAAGCGTGGATTGTATTATCCACCTTTATTAAATATGGTTTCAAATACCACCATCAATATTATTAATAACGGAGACAGTAAGGAAATCAATTGTGGTTTAACTTGTTCTTTGGAAATGAATTCTGACTCCCAACGTATTAAACATCTGTTAGAAAAAAATTGGAGGGTCATTGAAGGGAATTCTGATATGTTTGATATATTAGGAGATAAGCCATTTTTTATTCATAGAAACAACTATAATTTAAAGAAGATTTTGGAGAACAAAAACAGCGGCAATGTGAAGTCTTCAGTGACAAAAAAGGTATGCACTGCTGTTACAATTGTAACATGTGTCGTTACATCTCTTTGGGTCCTTACATCTCGGTGTGCTCTATCAATAGGACCCTTGCAGTGCCGACCTATGTTGATTGTTGTACACAAGGGGTCATCTATATTGCCTTAAGTTCAACTTGTCCGGCATTTTATGTCGGAATGACTACTAGGCATTTAAAAACACGTATTAGGGAACATCTTTATAGCATTAAAAAGAGAGATGACACTAATGCCCTTTTTAAGCATACTTTAGTATGTCTGAATTTAAAAAAAAATTTGTTTTCTGTTTTAGAAGTTTGTAATAGAGATATGAGGGATGGTGACTATAAAAATTATTTACAGCAAAGAGAGACTGATTGGCAAATAAGATTAAAATCTGATTCCCCTCCTGGTTTAAATGATGTTATAAATGTGAAATGTTATTTAAAACATCGTCAATTACATATTAATAAGGACAGCGACCTTATATCTTTACATTTTATGTAAATAATGTTATGAATATGTTTAATTTGAGTATAGATTGAATTTTATTATTTGATTGAATAATTAATTAATCTTGGAAGTATTTAAGGCATGTGATTTTGTTCTGTTTTTATCACTCTGAAGAAGTCTGTTGACGAAAGCGGAGAATAAATATTTGTGATACGCTATTTTCATCTTGCCTACTTCACTTTGCTGCTTGTTTTGCTGCTTCTACCTTTGGTGCATTTATTTGGATTTGTTTTTATTTTGGGCACTTGTGTTGTTCTTTGTTTCTTGGTGCTTACATCACGGCGGAAGCAGCAGTTGAGGATTCATTATTGAATTTAACTATTCATGCAACACCTTCCACTGAAGCTGGTAACACAAATTTGAGTAAGTTACTGATTGCGACATTGACTGAAATAAAGGATTCTCTAAAATACTTGGTTACCAAAGCCAACGACACTGAAGCAGTTGCTGTTAGAGTTTCCAGTCCAGGTGAATCGTTTCACAAAATGGAAACTGTTATCGATCTTCGGAACTCCCCACGGCTGGTCAGGAATCACCACGGCAACCACCCATGCATTATTGGTCGAGGAGCTTTTGACCGGTTTTTCGATCATGCTGATAACCCGTTCAGTGGTTCCGGTAGCCGTTTCAGCATCTTTAACAATGAAGAGTTTAATAACAAACGCGAGCAGCTGGTTAGATTTCTGAGAAGGTATAATTCCATTGATTTAGAAAACTGCTACTTTCAGCATTGCATTCACTTAAAAATAGTTCCTAAAGGGCTCCGTTTTTTCAAATGCCCTAATGGTGTCAGTTTAGGTGATCCGATGTTTGAGACTTTGGTTGCATTTTTTAACGATGCAGGTTTACGTTTTTTACAGTTGCTAATTGACAACAATTTAGTTAAGATGGAGTTACTCAAAAAGGAAATTGTTAACCTCGAAGCTTATTTTAAACAAAAGCTGGTCGGGGAGGATTTTGACAATTTCTTTGTTCAAATAACTCATGATGTTGAGCAGCATTGTAACGAAGTTGTCAATAGAAAGCAAATGAAGTTAACGCGTGATATGTTATCTTATAACAATAAGACTGCATTTGACAATTTTGCCGGTTTTAATAAGTTTAACAAACCAAATAATTCAAAAGCGTTTAATCACCATTACAACAGTAAACCCACCTATAGCAATATTGCTTCTACTGGAGTATCCGATAGTCATATTACCAAACCTTTCGAAGAGACTGGACATAACAGTAAGGACTCTTTGACCAACAAGGGCACTGTGGGGAATGAAGATATCCCCTTAGGAGACCATGAGCATGCCACTGCTGTCACTGATGACCATCGAGTGACAGATGTTGGCAGTGGGTTATCCACTATTGTTAGTGATGTGAAAACTGTTAAGCCCAAGACTGGTTCAGGAAATTCATCTACATCTTCTTTTTTCAATAAGAAGAGTCAGGTGAATTCCAAGACTGTGTTCACCAGGAGCAGGACCTTTTTGGGGTCCCAGTCATCGGGGGATGAGACTTAAGTGGACATTTTAACGGACAAATCAATTCTTTTAGTATTATTAACTTGACTGATTATGTTTTTACTGTTGATGAAGTGGAAGTTTTGAAACTGGGGTTGAATTTTGTTCCCAGTAGTAGAGCAAATTATGTAAGAACAGTGGTTGATATCAAAAAATACACCAGAAAACTTAACTTACAATACTTGATGCATGATATTTCTAAAGACAATAAGATTTTTATTAAACCTTCTTGTTACACACGAACTCTTTCACACACCATCAAGGTGTTTGAGGAGATGTGTATACAGGATGTACATGAGCTGTTGAATTTAAAACCTAATCACTACAGTAACATGACCTTGGGTGAGAAAAATGCCCTTAGGAATTTACAAGGTATGACTAACACACTTAGATTTATGAAGAGTGATAAGGGTGGGAACATTGTTATAATGGAACAGGAAGCCTATATAAAAAGCATGAATGAAATATTGAACAACAAAGATGAATACAATGTTGTTACGCTCTTTGATATTCACCGCAGTCAAAGGTTAATCCATTCTCATCTTTATGAAGCGTTAATGTCTGGTGATATTAGTTTTGACTTGTACCAATTTTGTGTGATTGAAGAACCTAGAATTGGGGTGATGTTTGGGATACCTAAAACCCATAAATGTGTTAAACATCCACCCTTTAGACCCATTGTATCTTCTCCACACTCAGCTACAGAAGGTTTATCTTTGGTTATTGATGCAGTTTTAGGACCAAGTATAGTTGAAGAATGTTCTTACACACGTGATTCCTGGCATTTTTTGAATAAGGTCAACGACTATGGTATGACAGGATTTTTTGACCCCAGTAAACACATTATTTTCACCTTAGATGTAATCTCATTATTTACTTGTATCCCCCACGATGAAGGAATAGAAGCTGTACGGAATTTTTTAAATAAAAATAAAAACAGATCCCGGTTTAATAAAAACACTATTTCCACAGTTTGTATGTTTTTGGATATTATTTTATATAACAATTTTTTTCTTTTTGATGGAACCTATTACAGACAAAAAAGAGGTGTAGCCATGGGGTCACCGGCAGCCCCTTCCTATGCTAACACAGTTATGGTTTGGTGGGAACATCAATTTATTTCTCATTTAACAAACAAATACAATATTTCTTTTTATTCTCGTTTCGTAGATGATTTAATTTTTATTATTGAAGGTGATCAACAAACTGTTGACACCTTCTTGTCAGAGATTAATACTTTATCTACTTTTTAAAAATTTGTGATTGGTGACGTTGGGTTAAGTGTGAATTTTTTAGATGTTTCTCTATGGTGGGATACACATGAAAAAAGGTTTCATAGTTGTATATATCGGAAGAAAACCTTTTGTAATGGGTATTTGCATTTCCGTAGTGGACACCCCAAACACATGATGAGAAACATCCCGAGAGGACAGTTCATTAGAGCCTGCCGTATGACCTCAAGGGATGAAGATTTACTCTACGAGTTTGATTTCATCACCTCTTTATTCTTAGATCGGGGGTACGACAGGTCCCTATTGACAGATATTGCTGGGGAAATTCACCAGAAGCATGGATTGTATTATCCACCTTTATTAAATATGGTTTCAAATACCACCATCAATATTATTAATAACAGAGACAGTAAGGAAATCAATTGTGGTTTAACTTGTTCTTTGGAAATGAATTCTGACTCCCAACGTATTAAACATCTGTTAGAAAAAAATTGGAGGGTCATTGAAGGGAATTCTGATATGTTTGATATATTAGGAGATAAGCCATTTTTTATTCATAGAAACAACTATAATTTAAAGAAGATTTTGGAGAACAAAAACAGCGGCAATGTGAAGGTCTTCAGTGACAAAAAAGGTATGCACTGCTGTTACAATTGTAACATGTGTTGTTACATCTCTTTGGGTCCTTACATCTCGGTGTGCTCTATCAATAGGACCCTTGCAGTGCCGACCTATGTTGATTGTTGTACACAAGGGGTCATCTATATTGCCTTATGTTCAACTTGTCCGGCATTTTATGTCGGAATGACTACTAGGCATTTAAAAACACGTATTAGGGAACATCTTTATAGCATTAAAAAGAGAGATGACACTAATTCCCTTTTTAAGCATACTTTAGTATGTCTGAATTTTAAAAAAATTTTGTTTTCTGTTTTAGAAGTTTGTAATAGAGATATGAGGAATGGTGACTATAAAAATTATTTACAGCAAAGAGAGACTGATTGGCAAATAAGATTAAAATCTGATTCCCCTCCTGGTTTAAATGATGTTATAAATGTGAAATGTTATTTAAAACATCGTCAATTACATATTAATAAGGACAGCGACCTTATATCTTTACATTTTATGTAAATAATGTTATGAATATGTTTAATTTGAGTATAGATTGAATTTTATTATTTGATTGAATAATTAATTAATCTTGGAAGTATTTAAGGCATGTGATTTTGTTCTGTTTTTATCACTCTGAAGAAGTCTGTTGACGAAAGCGGAGAATAAATATTTGTGATACGCTATTTTCATCTTGCCTACTTCACTTTGCTGCTTGTTTTGCTGCTTCTACCTTTGGTGCATTTATTTGGATTTGTTTTTATTTTGGGCACTTGTGTTGTTCTTTGTTTGTAGGTACTAGGCTATTGGTCCAAGGGCCTAAGTAAGCCTATCCAACAAGGTTCCCTGGCTTATGCCACCCAAGTAAGTTAATTTCCTGTGCCCCTGTTGAGCAGAGCCACAGAAGTGATCCCAGGGGTGTATTTCCTATTTCCCATCCACTCATCAAGTTTTTGCTTGACATAGATGGGTAACTTGTTCCAGAGTATAGGAAGTCTCTGGGACAGGAATCTATCCCTCCAGCATGTCCTGTTTATTGTGGTGACAAGGTTTAGGTCCCTAGAGCATATAGCTCAGAGGGATTAGGATTGTTTTAGGCGTAGCATGTCCAACAGCTCTTGGTTTAACATAGCTTTATATGTTAGGCAGAGATCTCCTCGGAGTAGGCAATATGCTACAGAGTAAAGCTGGAGTCTTTTGAGATGGTCAGTGTAGGGCATCTGTTTGAGGCCAGTAATCCTCTTTGTGAGGTACTTCTGTGGCCTTTCCAGCTGCTGAAGATATCTTGTGAGGTACATTCCAAAAGGGGTGTTGTATTCTATAATGGGTCTACTGAGTGCCGAGTAGAGGGGAACAATGACCTCTTTTTTTCCTGGATGAGAACCCTTTGTGATGAGGTGTGCCACACAGAAGGATTTCCTGACTACTGTGGTGATGTGATTATCAAAGGCATGACCACTGACCACCTGGCTGTCAAGGTCTCTTATCAAACATTCAGCATTAAGTAGGCTGCCATTTATGTGGTAGTTCATGGGTACAGAGTTTTAACCAAAGGGGATGACAATACACTTTTTGGCATTGAGCTTGAGGCCATGCCTCTGACACCAGACATCTGTCTCAGCGAGGCACTTCTGTAGGATGTCCACATCATTTGGGGACTCGACTATGGCTCCTAGTTTGCAGTGATCTGTGAACTTTGTTAGCCAGAGGCCTTCTGTGTTAGCCTGTACTTCAGATAAGTAGATATCAAACAGGAGAGGTCTCAGGACTGAACTCTGTGGTACTCCACTTGTCACTGGTTTGAAGTCAGATTTGGAGTCTGCAACTTTTACAGTGTGGGTTCTGTCATTGAGCCAGCTGACAAACCATCTTGTGATGTAGGGATTTATACCTAGATTAGTGGGTTTAGCTATAATTCCAGAATGGGGATGGTAACAAAACCCTTGGCGAGGTCAAGATAGGCTGGTTGAACCACCTTACCCTCATCTGCGGCTTTGGTGACTTACTCAAAGAAGTCAATCAGGTTCAGAAGGCATGATCTGCCTTTCACAAACCCGAACTGGGTGAGGTCCAGAGTTTGGAGGTTACCAATGTCTTTGTTTATGAGTTACATGATGATACGTTCCATGGCCTTGCAGACCAGGCTTGTCAGGCTAATAGGGCGATTGTTCCCAGGATCAGTGGTTGCTCCCCCTGTGTGGAGTGGGATAACTGTTGCTGTGCACCACTCAGTGGGCACAAAGCCTGATATGCGACTCTGACTGAACATGGTGCTTAGGTGGGGATCCAGTTCGTTCTGAAGTTCATTTATAACACAGCCTGGGATGTTGTCAGGTTCCATGGATGGTGTGTTTTTGGTTTTAGAGAGTGCAGCTTTTACCTGCATAGATGTGATTACAGGGACTCTGCATTCTTCCTATATAGATATGGGCTCTTTAGGGGGTGAGAGGAGGCAAAAATTAGCATTGAACATATCTGCCAGGATGTTGGCAATATCAATTGGTTCTGTAATTTTCGTGCCATTGTGGGAACATCAATTTATTTCTCATTTAACAAACAAATACAATATTTCTTTTTATTCCCGTTTCGTAGATGATTTAATTTTTATTATTGAAGGTGATCAACAAACTGTTGACACTTTCTTGTCAGAGATTAATACTTTATCTTCTTTTTTAAAATTTGTGATTGGTGACGTTGGGTTAAGTGTGAATTTTTTAGATGTTTCTCTATGGTGGGATACACATGAAAAAAGGTTTCATAGTTGTATATATCGGAAGAAAACCTTTTGTAATGGGTATTTGCATTTCCGCAGTGGACACCCCAAACACATGATGAGAAACATCCCGAGAGGACAGTTCATTAGAGCCTGCCGTATGACCTCAAGGGATGAAGATTTACTCTACGAGTTTGATTTCATCACCTCTTTATTCTTAGATCGGGGGAACGACAGGTCCCTATTGACAGATATTGCTGGGGAAATTCACCAGAAGCGTGGATTGTATTATCCACCCTTTATTAAATATGGTTTCAAATACCACCATCAATATTATTAATAATGGAGACAGTAAGGAAATCAATTGTGGTTTAACTTGTTCTTTGGAAATGAATTCTGACTCCCAACGTATTAAACATCTGTTAGAAAAAAAATTGGAGGGTCATTGAAGGGAATTCTGATATGTTTGATATATTAGGAGATAAGCCATTTTTTATTCATAGAAACAACTATAATTTAAAGAAGATTTTGGAGAACAAAAACAGCGGCAATGTGAAGGTCTTCAGTGACAAAAAAGGTATGCACTGCTGTTACAATTGTAACATGTGTCGTTACATCTCTTTGGGTCCTTACATCTCGGTGTGCTCTATCAATAGGACCCTTGCAGTGCCGACCTATGTTGATTGTTGTACACAAGGGGTCATCTATATTGCCTTATGTTCAACTTGTCCGGCATTTTATGTCGGAATGACTACTAGGCATTTAAAAACACGTATTAGGGAACATCTTTATAGCATTAAAAAGAGAGATGACACTAATTCCCTTTTTAAGCATACTTTAGTATGTCTGAATTTTAAAAAAATTTTGTTTTCTGTTTTAGATGTTTGTAATAGAGATATGAGGGATGGTGACTATAAAAATTATTTACAGCAAAGAGAGACTGATTGGCAAATAAGATTAAAATCTGATTCCCCTCCTGGTTTAAATGATGTTATAAATGTGAAATGTTATTTAAAACATCGTCAATTACATATTAATAAGGACAGCGACCTTATATCTTTACATTTTATGTAAATAATGTTATGAATATGTTTAATTTGAGTATAGATTGAATTTTATTATTTGATTGAATAATTAATTAATCTTGGAAGTATTTAAGGCATGTGATTTTGTTCTGTTTTTATCACTCTGAAGAAGTCTGTTGACGAAAGCGGAGAATAAATATTTGTGATACGCTATTTTCATCTTGCCTACTTCACTTTGCTGCTTGTTTTGCTGCTTCTACCTTTGGTGCATTTATTTGGATTTGTTTTTATTTTGGGCACTTGTGTTGTTCTTTGTTTCTTGGTGCTTACATCATGGCGGAAGCAGCAGTTGAGGATTCGTTATTGAATTTAACTATTCATGCAACACCTTCCACTGAAGCCGGTAACTCAAATTTGAGTAAGTTACTGATTGCGACATTGACTGAAATAAAGGATTCTCTAAAATACTTGGTTACCAAAGCCAACGACACTGAAGCAGTTGCTGTTAGAGTTTCCAGTCCAGGTGAATCGTTTCACGAAATGGAAACTGTTATCGATCTTCGGAACTCCCCACGGCTGGTCAGGAATCACCACGGCAACCACCCATGCATTATTGGTCGAGGAGCTTTTGACCGGTTTTTCGATCGTGCTGATAACCCGTTCAGTGGTTCCGGTAGCCGTTTCAGCATCTTTAACAATGAAGAGTTTAATAACAAACGCGAACAGCTGGTTAGATTTCTGAGAAGGTATAATTCCATTGATTTAGAAAACTGCTACTATCAGCGTTGCATTGACTTAAAAATAGTTCCTAAAGGGCTCCGTTTTTTCAAATGCCCTAATGGTGTCAGTTTAGGTGATCCGATGTTTGAGACTTTGGTTGCATTTTTTAACGATGCAGGTTTACATTTTTTACAGTTGCTAATTGACAACAATTTAGTTAAGATGGAGTTACTCAAAAAGGAAATTGTTAACCTCGAAGCTTATTTTAAACAAAAGCTGGTCGGGGAGGATTTTGACAATTTCTTTGTTCAAATAACTCATGATGTTGAGCAGCATTGTAATGAAGTTGTCAATAGAAAGCAAATGAAGTTAACGCGTGATATGTTATCTTATAACAATAAGACTGCATTTGACAATTTTGCCGGTTTTAATAAGTTTAACAAACCAAATAATTTAAAAGCGTTTAATCACCATTACAACAGTAAACCCACCTATAGCAATGTTGCTTCTACTGGAGTATATGATAGTCATATTACCAAACCTTTCGAAGAGACTGGACATAACAGTAAGGACTCTTTGACCAACAAGGGCACTGTGGGGAATGAAGATATCCCCTTAGGAGACCATGAGCATGCCACTGCTGTCACTGATGACCATCGAGTGACAGATGTTGGCAGTGGGTTATCCACTATTGTTAGTGATGTGAAAACTGTTAAGCCCAAGACTGGTTCAGGAAATTCATCTACATCTTCTTTTTTCAATAAGAAGAGTCAGGTGAATTCCAAGACTGTGTTCACCAGGAGCAGGACCTTTTTGGGGTCCCAGTCATCGGGGGACGAGACTTAAGTGGACATTTTAACGGACAAATCAATTCTTTTAGTATTATTAACTTGACTGATTATGTTTTTACTGTTGATGAAGTGGAAGTTTTGAAACTGGGGTTGAATTTTGTTCCCAGTAGTAGAGCAAATTATGTAAGAACAGTGGTTGATATCAAAAAATACACCAGAAAACTTAACTTACAATACTTGATGCATGATATTTCTAAAGACAATAAGATTTTTATTAAACCTTCTTGTTACACACCGACTCTTTCACACACCATCAAGGTGTTTGAGGAGATGTGTATACAGGATGTACATGAGCTGTTGAATTTAAAACCTAATCACTACAGTAACATGACCTTGGGTGAGAAAAATACCCTTAGGAATTTACAAGGTATGACTAACACACTTAGATTTATGAAGAGTGATAAGGGTGGGAACATTGTTATAATGGAACAAGAAGCCTATATAAAAAGCATGAATGAAATATTGAACAACAAAGATGAATATGATGTTGTTACGCTCTTTGATATTCACCGCAGTCAAAGGTTAATCCATTCTCATCTTTATGAAGCGTTAATGTCTGGTGATATTAGTTTTGACTTGTACCAATTTTGTGTGATTGAAGAACCTAGAAATGGGGTGATGTTTGGGATACCTAAAACCCATAAATGTGTTAAACATCCACCCTTTAGACCCATTGTATCTTCTCCACACTCAGTTACAGAAGGTTTATCTTTGGTTATTGATGCAGTTTTAGGACCAAGTATAGTTGAAGAATGTTCGTACACACGTGATTCCTGGCATTTTTTGAATAAGGTCAACGACTATGGTATGACGGGATTTTTTGACCCCAGTAAACACATTATTTTCACCTTAGATGTAATCTCATTATTTACTTGTATCCCCCACGATGAAGGAATAGAAGCTGTACGGAATTTTTTAAATAAAAATAAAAACAGATCCCGGTTTAATAACAACACTATTTCCACAGTTTGTATGTTTTTGGATATTATTTTATATAACAATTTTTTTCTTTTTGATGGAACCTATTACAGACAAAAAAGAGGTGTAGCCATGGGGTCACCGGCAGCTCCTTCCTATGCTAACACAGTTATGGTTTGGTGGGAACATCAATTTATTTCTCATTTAACAAACAAATACAATATTTCTTTTTATTCTCGTTTCGTAGATGATTTAATTTTTATTATTGAAGGTGATCAACAAACTGTTGACACCTTCTTGTCAGAGATTAATACTTTATCTTCTTTTTTAAAATTTGTGATTGGTGATGTTGGGTTAAGTGTGAATTTTTTAGATGTTTCTCTATGGTGGGATACACATGAAAAAAGGTTTCATAGTTGTATATATCGGAAGAAAACCTTTTGTAATGGGTGTTTGCATTTCCGTAGTGGACACCCCAAACACGTGATGAGAAACATCCCGAGAGGACAGTTCATTAGAGCCTGCCGTATGACCTCAAGGGATGAAGATTTACTCTACGAGTTTGATTTCATCACCTCTTTATTCTTAGATCGGGGGTACGACAGGTCCCTATTGACAGATATTGCTGGGGAAATTCACCAGAAGCGTGGATTGTATTATCCACCTTTATTAAATATGGTTTCAAATACCACCATCAATATTATTAATAATGGAGATAGTAAGGAAATCAATTGTGGTTTAACTTGTTCTTTGGAAATGAATTCTGACTCCCAACGTATTAAACATCTGTTAGAAAAAAATTGGAGGGTCATTAAAGGGAATTCTGATATGTTTGATATATTAGGAAATAAGCCATTTTTTATTCATAGAAACAACTATAATTTAAAGAAGATTTTGGAGAACAAAAACAGCGGCAATGTGAAGGTCTTCAGTGACAAAAAAGGTATGCACTGCTGTTACAATTGTAACATGTGTCGTTACATCTCTTTGGGTCCTTACATCTCGGTGTGTTCTATCAATAGGACCCTTGCAGTGCTGACCTATGTTGATTGTTGTACACAAGGGGTCATCTATATTGCCTTATGTTCAACTTGTCCGGCATTTTATGTCAGAATGACTACTAGGCATTTAAAAACACGTATTAGGGAACATCTTTATAGCATTAAAAAGAGAGATGACACTAATGCCCTTTTTAAGCATACTTTAGTATGTCTGAATTTTAAAATAATTTTTGTTTTCTGTTTTAGAAGTTTGTAATAGAGATATGAGGAATGGTGACTATAAAAATTATTTACAGCAAAGAGAGACTGATTTGCAAATAAGATTAAAACCTGATTCCCCTCCTGGTTTAAATAATGTTATAAATGTGAAATGTTATTTAAAACATCGTCAATTACATATTAATAAGGACAGCGACCTTATATCTTTACATTTTATGTAAATAATGTTATGAATATGTTTAATTTGAGTATAGATTGAATTTTATTATTTGATTGAATAATTAATTAATCTTGGAAGTATTTAAGGCATGTGATTTTGTTCTGTTTTTATCACTCTGAAGAAGTCTGTTGACGAAAGCGGAGAATAAATATTTGTGATACGCTATTTTCATCTTGCCTACTTCACTTTGCTGCTTGTTTTGCTGCTTCTACCTTTGGTGCATTTATTTGGATTTGTTTTTATTTTGGGCACTTGTGTTGTTCTTTGTTTGCAGGTACTAGGCTATTGGTCCAAGGGCCTAAGTAAGCCTATCCAACAAGGTTCCCTGGCTTATGCCACCCAAGTAAGTTAATTTCCTGTGCCCCTGTTGAGCAGAGCCACAGAAGTGATCCCCGGGGTGTATTTCCTATTTCCCATCCACTCATCAAGTTTTTGCTTGACATAGATGGGTAACTTGTTCCAAAGTATAGGAAGTCTCTGGGACAGGAATCTATCTCTCCAGCATGTCCTGTTTATTGTGGTGACAAGGTTTAGGTCCCTAGAGCATATAGCTCAGAGGGATTAGGATTGTTTTAGGTGTAGCATGTCCAACAGCTCTGGGTTTAACATAGCTTTATATGTTAGGCAGAGATCTCCTCGGAGTAGGCAATATGCTACAGAGCAAAGCTGGAGTCTTTTGAGATGGTCAGTGTAGGGCATCTGTTTGAGGCCAGTAATCCTCTTTGTGAGGTACTTCTGTGGCCTTTCCAGCTGCTGAAGATATCTTGTGAGGTACATTCCAAAAGGGGTGTTGTATTCTATAATGGGTCTAATGAGTGCCGAGTAGAGGGGAACAATGACCTCTTTTTTTCCTGGATGAGAACCCTTTGTGATGAGGTGTGCCACACAGAAGGATTTCCTGACTACTGTGGTGATGTGGTTATCAAAGGCATGACCACTGACCACCTGGCTGTCAAGGTCTCTTATCAAACATTCAGCATTAAGTAGGCTGCCATTTATGTGGTAGTTCATGGGTACAGAGTTTTAACCAAAGGGGATGACAATACACTTTTTGGCATTGAGCTTGAGGCCATGCCTCTGACACCAGACATCTGTCTCAGCGAGGCACTTCTGTAGGATGTCCACATCATTTGGGGACTCGACTATGGCTCCCAGTTTGCAGTGATCTGTGAACTTTGTTAGCCAGAGGCCTTCTGTGTTAGCCTGTACTTCAGATAAGTAGATATCAAACAGGAGAGGTCTCAGGACTGAACTCTGTGGTACTCCACTTGTCACTGGTTTGAAGTCAGATTTGGAGTCTGCAACTTTTACAGTGTGGGTTCTGTCATTGAGCCAGCTGACAAACCATCTTGTGATGTAGGGATTTATACCTAGATTAGTGGGTTTAGCTATAATTCCAGAATGGGGGATGGTAACAAAACCCTTGGCGAGGTCAAGATAGGCTGGTTGAACCACCTTACCCTCATCTGCGGCTTTGGTGACTTACTCAAAGAAGTCAATCAGGTTCAGAAGGCATGATCTGCCTTTCACAAACCCGAACTGGGTGAGGTCCAGAGTTTGGAGGTTACCAATGTCTTTGTTTATGAGTTACATGATGATACGTTCCATGGCCTTGCAGACCAGGCTTGTCAGGCTAATAGGGCGATTGTTCCCAGGATCAGTGGTTGCTCCCCCTGTGTGGAGTGGGATAACTGTTGCTGTGCACCACTCAGTGGGCACAAAGCCTGATATGCGACTCTGACTGAACATGGTGCTTAGGTGGGGATCCAGTTCGTTCTGAAGTTCATTTATAACACAGCCTGGGATGTTGTCAGGTTCCATGGATGGTGTGTTTTTGGTTTTAGAGAGTGCAGCTTTTACCTGCATAGATGTGATTACAGGGACTCTGCATTCTTCCTATATAGATATGGGCTCTTTAGGGGGTGAGAGGGGGCTAAAATTAGCATTGAACATATCTGCCAGGATGTTGGCAATATCAGTTGGTTCTGTAATTTTCGTGCCATTGTGCTGTAACTCAGAGCAGATCTGGGTGTTGCCATTGAGATTCTTAACATAGCTATAGAATTCTTTGTTGTTGCCTTTAGAATCAGTGGGGATTTTGTTTTCATAGCTAGCTTTGGAGGATCTTATAAGGGATCTCAACTTCTTACTGAGGCTGACCAGGGAGCTCCTCCACTTATGGGATTTTACTCTCTTTTACAACAGTTTCTTCATTCTGTTGTAGAGTTTGTTTTTGGCAGCAGACCACCAGATTGGCTTCCTTTTTTTGGAGGACAGCATCTTGGTTCTGTTTGGGATGGCACGATCCATGCACTCGTGTAAGTGCTTATAGAGTGCATTTGTGTAGGATTCAGCAGTAGTAACTGAATTGTCCATCTGCATGGGTGTCATGCAGTTCACCACTTCTGTCTTAAGAAGCACGAAGTTGGCTTTGGAGAAATGTTTTACCATGGTTTCATTAATGGTGGGTGGGGGTGGGCGGGATGTGGATATCTAGGGTGATTAGCTTATGGTCGGATCTGAGCAACGAGGAGTTAACTTCAGGTGTGGAACACCGGTCACTCATGTTGGTAATGACTAGGTCTAGGATTTTGTTGCCCCTGGTGGGATGTGGATAAGTTGATCCAGAGCATTGGAATTTATGAATTCCAGAAAGTGTTGAGTGAAGGAGTTGGTACATAGTTTTCCCAGTTAATGGTGGGGTAGTTGAAATTGCCCATTATTAGGGTGTTTGATTGAACCCTAATATTTTCCAGTATGTCAAGAAAAGAGGAGTGGGAATCGTGGGGCATGGTGGGGGATCTGTAGCAAGCTACAATTTGGATTGAAATTTTGCCCAGAGTTAGTTGCACTTAGATAACCTTGGATGCATTATGCTGCGCAACTAGCTTAGAGGTGTGGATATCCTTAATGAATATGGAGACATCTCTGCCTTTCATGTTCTGGTCCTGGTTAGATGGCCGAAAAGTGTGGTATGAGTTATAGCCTGCAGGGGTGCTCTCTAGAGCCTTGAACCAGGTCTCAGTCACTGCAAGATATTGATGTTCTCCATTTAAGGAGTGCCTTGAGTGAGTGCATTTTGAGATTTAGACTTCTAGCATTAAGTGGCATTACCCTCAGTTTTTGCTTGTCTGTTACAGTGGTGAATTTGTCATTTGAATCTTGCCTAAAAATGGCACTATAGGGGCAGCAAGACCTTTAGCCAGTATCTGGAATTCCAGGGGTGACAGGTGCAGGCCATCTCTGGCAAAGCATCATGGTTTGTCAACCATGTCGTTCCAGGCAGACAGATACTGGATCCCCTTTGAATGACACCAGAAGCTTAGCCAATTGTTGAAGTCAATCATTTTGTCCTTGTACTGCAGTATAATTCTGGGTGATGGCAGGATGCTACTCAGGGCTAAGGTCATACCTACCTGGGCTACAAGATCGGAGAGCTCTTCCATGTCTCTTTTCATGTAGTCCAAGGAGGTATGTCTCAGGTCGTTCACACCAACATGGACAATGACAGAGTCATACTTGTACTTGTTGTGGAGTAACCTGAGTGTGTGGGTTAGGTGGCAGATCCTGGCACCTGACAGGCAGCAGACAGTAACCTTCTTCTTGTTTAGCCTGGTGAGTGAGACATCAGTGTGCCTGACTATAGAGTCACCTATGACTAGTGTTATAGCATAACATTCAGGAACTCATGGAGGATCCTGGATGCTGATGCCTGTGACACCCCCAACATGTCCTCTGTTGGTCTCTGGAAGGTTCCTGTAGCTAAAATTCTAAGTGCAGCACATATTGAAATTTCCACTGGAATTGGTTCCTCTCAACTTACCCTTGTGCTGAGTTGAGGAAAACAGAGGTTGCTGAGTTCCTGTAGTGTGTCTCTATCCACCTTGTAGCACTCTATAATTTCCACCTCATGCAGATTATAATTATTTTATTTTATTTTACATTTGTTATAAAAGGTTAAATGGGGTGTGGAAACCCTTCTTCTTTGTGGTTGTGGTAAACTAGCAGCAGCAGCACAGACTTGGGCTTGACTTGATGCACATACACATGAATAAGAGCAACAGCAGCCCCTGACATTCTTTCTGTGTGGCCTTCTTTCCATGCCTGGATTCCAATAGGTTTTGGAATTCAAAGGAAAAAAACAGCACTGAGTCTACACAGTTGCTATCTAGTTTGTTGAAAGGCTCCTCCATCATGGATTGGTTGATTAGCATACAGTTCAGCTTTTTATGCTTTAATAAGCATGCCATGATATTTTCCATGTTTGTGCAGCTCTACTAAATACAAAACAGTGCACTATCAAGTGTCTGTCATGCCACAACATGCACACAATTTTAACAACCCATGTTGAGTTTGTTGAATCTGCACCTTAGTCTTTTCAAACATGTGGAAAGAGAATCTAGCAAGGGTTGACAATTGCCCTAATAACATTAAATTACATGGTAACACATAAAAGGATCAAAACAAAGCAATCTCCTGTAAAACTTCAGGTGAAACGTGTTTTCTGGTCTGTCAGCTGTTAGCCAAATAAATCTGCCCTCCACAAGGTTAAGGTGACATTTAATTACAAGCTAACAGATAAAAAGACCAAACCAAAGCAGTTATTTGTTAATCAGTCCAAACCCTGAAAAACCTTTACAGATGACATAATCTGTATGCTGCTCTGTCAGCTGCAAGTACGAGGATTCCGCAGTCACCACATAAGACAGACCTGTATATGCCTTATTTTAAAACACTACTGAATATAACTTAAAATTAAGAAATCAGAGCAATTTGTTTGCAACAGAATATTAAAATGTTGCTTGCACTTGGGACACCCACCCCCTTTCAACAAAAGTCTCTATTCTCTATACAAAGAAGGTTCCTCCATGTAGGGTAACAATCTATGTTATTTAACCATCCTAAATATTCTCTTGAAAAAACCCGAAGGAGTAAAACACCAGAAATGAATTGCATGTATCACAGCATACTACATTATTAATACATATCAAAATGGTTTCCATAAGGGATGCGCAGTACATACAGCACTTCTAACCACAACAGACTGTATCAGGAAACTTGAATTCTGCAGTGTTGCAGTAGTTCTCTTTCTCAGTCTTTCAAAAGCATTCAATGCAACTAATGATGAAAGACTCATAAATATACTGTAAAACTTAAGTTTCCCAGTCATAAAATGTTTCAAAAGTTAATGGGAAAAAGCTGTTAGATGAGAATCCCAGATGTCATCTGAATTTTGCAAAACTTAAAGTGTGGTACAAGGTTTCATCATTTGGACCTTTACTGTTCAGTCTTAACATAAAGGAAATGAATTAGCATTGCACTAGAGTAACAGTACTGCAATATGCCTATAACTCTGCCATAATTTGCTCTGATAAAAAGTCATATAACAGCTAGACAAAAACTACAGAAGGATTCCAAATGCTAGAAAAATATCTTGCCAGCTTGAACCTAACATTATACATCAAGATAAGTAATTCTCTTCCATTCCCAATATGCATCAGGAGACAGAGTATTCCATACCAGTGCAACAGAATACATATGTATTGTGCATGATAGCATCCATAAACTATGCAATGTAGCATTAGGCAGTATATGTAGGACCACTTGATATCTTATTAAAAATTACAAAAAAAAAAAAAACTCCCCAAGAGTCTCAGTGGTCCTCTCAAAATTATGGCATAGTGGCATCATATACAGTGGCTTCTCAGAATCTCTACTTGTAAAACTCGAACAAACGTATAACAAAATAACAAAATGTATCCTTGGTTCTCCACACAGAAATTGCCAGTATACCTTACTAATGAATCACATCTAGACAGCTTTTAAAATTGTTCCATCCTAGCTCTTTGTGACCACAAATTCATGCACCAGGGCAGAAAATACTGAGTCATAAAACTCATCCACCACACCTACCTTCCCACAGCTTGTCTTCCTTCAACAATATATCAATAAGAACTAAGAATATTAGCAACTGCATGGGAGACTCACTTTTCAGGAACTATACTGGCAAAATCAGGAGCATGCTTGCCTGCAACATAACAAATTATCACCAGCTGCTATACATTTGAAAAAGAACTGAAACCATACTGTAGAAATCTGATAACTTGTATCTCTTAACATGCTCAGAATTGACACTGATTAACTAATAGGATCATAAGTGCATGAGAGTTGCAATGCAACTGTGCCAAGAGGGCAGTTCTACCTTGACAACCCCTTACTTCCATTTTCAAGAAGGGACAGGTCAGCCATGCTAGGGGTGAATTTATTATTCCCCATCCAACTATCTTGCTTCTTTTTAAAGATACACGTTGTGTCACATTAATAGGCCCTGGGTGATGAAACTATCCTTACATATTGTCCTATTTATTCACCAGGGTAGATTTAGATATCTCACCTTAATGTTAGTAGGACGGTTTACTATTGAAAATGTGAACGGCACTTGGGCGACAGTCGGATAGTCGAACGTATAAGGTCGTAAACAAGGATGTCGAAGACAAAATAATCAATCTAGGAACGGTTTTAACATGGGTCGAGGTAGGTGTTCAGTATTATTCCCTACTACAAACATCTTCCCTACCTCGACCCATGTTAAAACCGTTCCTAGATTGATTATTATGTCTTCGACATCCGTGTTTATGACCTTATACATTCGACTATCCGACTGTCGCCCAAGTGCCGTTCGCATTTTCAATAGTAAACCAGTAGGACTGTTTGATTTTTGAAGGTACAAAAGCTTTTGGACATCTGGATCCCTTATTGTTCTACAAATAAGACACAGATCACCCATAAGGAATCTGTATAATACTGAATATAGACATATACTCCCCAGTTTCCCATGATAGCTCAAGCCTTTTAAGCATTTAATGTTATTAGTTAAAAACCTTTGGGGTCTTTTCAATTGCTTGATATGCTCATAAAGTGCATTCCAATGGGCGTATGATAGTTACTGATGGGCCAAATTACTGTGGATTGCAAGGAGATGAGGATTTCTTTTGACTTAAATGAGACACCCCTTCTTATGATCTGTACAAGTTAAAAGGATTTCCTCACCACCATTGCAAACATGATTGTCCATATGTAAGGGAGCAATTCACCAAGTACCCTGGTCTCTCACTACCTCCTCGTTTTTAAGTTGTATGTTATTCACTCTATAATACAAAACTAGGAGCTACTTACCGATGCAACAATGTTATTTTTTTAGCATTCATTCTGAGCCCATATTTTGTATAACAGTTGTTAACAAGTGGAAGCTCCTGTTGGAGTATCTGTATTTCACTTAATATTTCAGAGGGGCACTTGATGATGACTCCCTGCTTGCAATCATTCTCAGACTTTGATGGATGGAGATCTGAAAGTAGACTGACAGCAGACGTGTCAGAACAGAACCCTGAGAGACTCCACTGATGACCTTCATGCTCGTGGAGAATGAGCATCTTAATCTCACTGTATGAGATCTGTCTCTAAGCCAGTTTGCTATAGATCTAACCATATATGGGTAAATCTGGAGCTCATTTACCTTGCTTATTACATTGTTGGATGTGTTATGGTGTCAGATGCCTTGGTGATGTCTAGCTGTGCTGTATGTACTATTTATCCACAGGCTATGGCTTAGGCCACCCTTTTGAAGAAGTTTACCAATTTATAAGACAAGAGCTACCCTTGAGAAAACTAAACCACAGGGTTTAAGTCTGGTAAGAAATTTGATATCATGGTTACTTAGGTCAATTATTATATGTTGCATAGCTTTGCATATAATGATCATTAGACTGATTGGTCCGTAATTTCCAAGGTCAGTGGGTGGTATCACAGCAGCTGTGAACCACATCTGTGGAACAAAGTCCATTGTTACACTCAAGTTAAATGCAATACAGATGTGGGTAAACCAATGCATCTTTAATACTGTTTACTAGGCAATTATGTTATCAGGCTCCATAGGTTAGGTACGTTTAATTTTGGAGAGTATTTTTAATGTCTGTTCTTTTTTCATGGTTGATGGTCTGAGTCCCTCCAGTATAAAAAGGCTAGGTATAGTTGTCCCTGGGGTGAAGCTGACATTGAATTTGTTTGCCAATATGTTGATAATATCCTCTGGATCAGAGTAGGTAGTGCCATTGTGAATAAGGTATGTGCTGAGTGTTATTCCTTGATTTCCTGACAGAACTGAAGACTGATTTGTAGTTGCCTTTGGCTTCTGTTGCTAGTCTGAATTTAAGGGATGTCTTCATTTTCTCATGGCCTTTTCTAGCCTACTAACTAACAGTTTGATGTCATGCACAATATGAGGGTCTTTTGATTTACTATGTGGGTCAACACGTTTCTTTCTTTTGTTATGCTAGTGGATCACCACACTGATTTGCTTTTAAATTTCTCCATTTGTTAGAATCCATTTAGGACTGAGAAGGTAATACACACATCCAGGTGCAAGAAGACTTTGTCTTCTTAGCTGTAACATCATGGGTAATACAGTTATACTTGAATTTAGAGTCTTCATTATACAATTGTAGAAGATTTGTTGTTTGAGATCCTTACATTCTATGATGACCATTTGCTTTGGGATTTTAAGAAGGTTATCTGTTTGTTGACTGACTTGACCAGAGTGTGGGATACCCATGGAAATAGTGCATACGGATACTAGAATTGTAAGGACCAAGTCAATATATTTGTCCTATAGTGGATTCTTTAACAATCTAGCCCAGGATTTTTTTATATAATCTAAGAATTTTCATGTGTCACTGTGTATTATGTTTCCCAATTTATCACTGGATAGTTAATCGGTAAGGATACTAGTATTTCTGCTTATGGGTAGTTTATCAAGGATAGTTAGGAATCTTATATGATTTTCAAGGAAAATAGAGAAATCCTGTACCATGCAATGATCTTACAGTTGAGCCCATTCAGTACAATTTGAAATCTGTATAAGTTGTGTTTGTGGGTCTCTGGGAATTGCTATTTATGTAAAGTTATCTCTAAGAAATATGAGTATGACACCACAGTTCCAACCAGACCTAAATGAGTAGCAAACAAGAAATCAGAAAACACAGGCAATGAGGAAGTGGTCTCTTGAATGAGGTTTCTGTGACCACTCAAACATGGATGTGTGTGTGTGTGTGTGTGTGTGTGTGTGTGTGTGTGTGTGTGTGTGTGTGTGTGTGTGTGTGTGTGTGTGTGTGTGTGTGTGTGTGTGTGTGTGTTCACAGACACACACACACATGCTTCAAATACAGGAGGGCTTTAGTGCCTGGCACTTTGTTAATTAGACTTATGGCATTGAGTAGAAACACCTTGATGTGATTCAGTGTGGTTTGGAAATTAGACTGGGAGCTTTATTAGTTGGACCTGGCATAATAAAAGCAGAATGAGGACAGCAAAAGCTTTTGCCAATATGCAGAACCCTTTGAATGAGAGGTGCAAACAGTCCTTGGTGAACAAGTATGGTCATCCAGCATTTTAGGTTCATACATAAGTTGTAGGCCAGTTGTCCTTGTGCAGCATTTGAAATCCAGACAATTTCCCTTGATTAGGATCAAACCCTGTGCCTTTTGCTTGGTAGATAAGCACCTTAACCATTATGTCAACTCCCATGCTGACACATACTGGTTCCACCTAGAATGACATGAGCTAGTAAGTCTGCTATTAAAGCCAATCATCTTTTCTACATACTTTGGCATCAGTCTTATTGATGCCAGGAACTCACTCAATACCAAGGTCTTTCCTGCATTCATGACATGCATAGTAGTAGCATGCATAGAGATCTATCATAAGTATCTCTGCATATCCATTAGAGTCTTGCATGCCAGGTCATTTATTCAGTATTGGCCTGCTCCACGTCATAATCATATTTGTCAAATTTAATGATCCTCAGGACCCTTGAAATATTGTCAGTCTTGCAAATCATTGTCACTCTGCTCTTGTCCCCTCTCATGAGTGTAGAATATGTGTGCCTAACTATGGAGTTGCCAACCACTAACATGTTTCTTTTTGTATTTATAGGTTGCTTTGGTGTACTGAATTTGGGATACCCCATTTTCTGGTGGCTTCCTTCAGTTTTTATGTCAAATGGTGCAGCTGTGATTGGTTTACACTGGACCCTGCTCATAACAGGACTTTGAGACTTGGGTAAGGATTTTTTAACTGGCTCAGGGTAGGATAATTTAATATGGATGTGTGGGCTGTGATGGAGATGAGTGAGGCTCATAGGATGTGTTTGTTCAGAGAGTGAGGGCTCCCATTTTGCCAGATACTTGCATCTCTCACAAATAGATTGGGTTCGTCAAATTAATAGATCACTGTCTGTGAGCATTAGTCAGTTGCTGCATTGTCTTCATTGATATTGAGAAGAATGAGGCCTGCAACAGTAGGAAGTTTAGCTGAATGACTTTCCACTGAGGATCAAGCATCAAGAGGTGATACTGTAATGGATTAGACAGGAAACACTGATATGATAACTTGATTGGACAAATTCTGGTTTACAGGGTTGACTTTACAAGAAGTTAAAAAAGTACTGGGATCTAAAGACTTGTTGAGACCTACAGAAATGATGAGATCAAAGAAAGAAGAAGAGAGGTAAAAAAACTGTCTCTTGGATAAAGTATGTAATGAAACAGGGAATAATATAATTTCAGTAAGTTATATTCTAGTAATACAAACAGTATGCACTTTAGAAGTCCCTTCTACAGTAAGAAGTCTGCTTGGAGTCGGCTATGAAGTCAGTTTAGATAAGCAAACATTGTACAGATGATTAGATCCACAATTTATACAGTTACTGCTTGAAGTGAGACTAACACTGATTTCAAGGGGATGATTTGAAACTGAAAGAGCCTGTGTTTGTTGGATATGTGTTTGGTGACAATGAACAGAGTGCTACCAAGTGCAGTTAAAATGGGGAGATAAAGTGAAGGAATGAATAAAAAAGCAGGTAGAACTTCAGTCAATAATGTCCATGAATAACCACTAGTGCCTCTGCAAGTTAACACCTAGAACAGAAAACCATCTGAAACTGAAATTAAATGTAAGATTAAAGGTGGAACTGAGAACAAAAGTCTAAAAGCACAGGGAGAACACTGTTTAACAGAATGGAGATGCTGTCTAATGCAACAGCACAAGGAGAACACTTAAAGTAACACAATGAAGATGCTGTCTATTAGAGTAATAGCCAGGCAAGTATAAAATGTACTGTATAAGCAGTTTTAGTAAAGCAGACTAATAACTGCAATTTAATGTGAAAAAGTGGGTGAAAATGGAAAAGCAGAGGTAGAATACTTGGTTTAACTATCACAAGAGCAGGCATGATTATTTCAAACACAACATCAGCAACTTTAGCAAAACAAACTATAAAAGTTGTAAAATACAGTAAAATAAATTAGTAAGCCACCAAACCAGTGGCTGGTGACTTCAAATCAAAGGAGGGCTGCAGGAGACAGCTGAATGGGTGGGGTCAAGGGAAGGCATGTGACCAACTAGAAAGGGGTAGAGCTATGCTCAAAACCACAAAAACTGGGACTTTAATTAAATACGCAGTCCTGCGTGCCAAACCATCAATATGAGAGTCCAATCAAGACAACATGAAGTGTAGAAGAAAAAAAATATTTCAATGTATTGGCTACATGACAGCTTATTTAATATCTAGATGGAAACACAAAGGTTCTGAGGCATGAAAAAATAAATAAATAAATACATTACTGGAATGCCAGTCAAAATCAAGTATAAGAAAAACAAGCAGCACTTAACTCAAACCACTTCTCCTTGCACTGCAGTTCTAATTATAATTTATATTCAGCTTTATAAAAGTACTAAGTAACATGCTGAAAGTAGCAATCTATGTGATATCCCCACTTGTAAAAATGTTTCTTATCCCAAAAAGACCTGCTGCCTGACAACAACTATCTACTTGTTTCATGGGGAAAACATGATCAAAGTAAAAAATGAACAGCAAACAAGAAATAAGCTCAAGATAAATTGCTTAAAGGATTACTTCACAGGTTATGAACCACACATGATACATTGGCACTCTTTTTATTTTATGGGTAAAGCCTGCAAAGATGACTGCAAGTCTCCAACAAATGTAATGAGATTCTGAAAATACTGTAATCCTGTCCTTTATTACAAATACTGTCATATGCATTTCAATACCTAAGGCTTATATGTAATCTAGTTATGTAAATACTCTCTGCATGGCAACAACAAAAAGGCTTTCAATGTTGGTAATTCTTTAACAGTATGCTTATTAAAGCTTACTTGCATCTTACAATCTCAGACAAGCTTACCTGATGTCCATAAAAGCATTGCTACTTAAACACAGGGCAACAGACACTGCAACAACATGCATTTTCTGAATAATAAGAAGCATAAATCAACAGTATAAAAATATAACAGGAAAACCAGAACATTCTGCAAAATTAAGGACAGAAGAAAAGCCACTGTAGTACTTGTGTCTACCTGGGATGGGAGAATACTCTGCATAACTGCTCCTTGCCTAGCTTGGACACATACAGAGTCATTACATGGGGGAGTGGGTGCAACAAATATGTCACAATTTGAAATGTCTCTGGCTGAGAGTGATGGCCCTGATACATTTGTCATACCTCTCAACCTCAGAGCAAGTAATCTGGACAAAGCCATACATAGATATGGGACATAGGCCCAAAGATAAGGACAATTTTTTTAAACATTGCTCTCATAAACTTAGAAAGATAATAGAATAGTAGGTCTTGCACTAGTATGAATTTTCTGAAGGGTATGAAATCTGAAACTCAAATGTCTATCATTATTTTCTAACTTCAATCGTTAATGATTTGCCACTAATTTGCCAGAAAACCACATTTTATGAAAAACAGACCAAAAATTTAAAATAGCCATACAATACAGCTGGGAACCTGTCAAAGAAGGGACACTTTTTAATATTAGTACTAAGTTGAGCAGCTGACAAAATAAGAGAATCTACATGCATTTCTGAAATAAAAGTAATCTATAAAGCTGATCAATACAATTATTTATTAATTGTTGTAATACCTCCAAGTTTTCTTCCAAAATTGCCATTTTGTTGAGGGATTATTAGGGGAGAGCAACATTTTGAGCCAAAATCAGGGACAGCTGAGAGGTTTGGATATATCTAATTCTATAAAGCGATTTATTTTTGTGTACCTCTCAACTTCTTAACGCAGGAAATATGGACAAGGCCAAATATATTGGGGGAACATGCAAACAGTACTAAAAATTGCTCTTGTATAAATGTAGACAGTTGATATAATAACAGTCTTGCTTTAGCAATCCTTTTTCTGAAGGGTATGAACTCTGAAACTCAATGTCTGTCATTATTTAGTGACTTCATTCCTAAATGATTTTCCAGAAAACCACACATTTTATGAACAAACCAAAAAATAAGCAAAAATCTATTCATTCTATGAACATCTTATCAGTTGAGAGGTATAGTTCAGCCAGGATTGCCTTTGTGTTTGCCACACTTCCCCCTCACAAAATCATGGTCAAATTGGGCCTCCCCCCTGCAGCCATTCCAATGTCCCATTACTTGGCTACTTTGCCCCATTTACTATAAACACTGTAACGTGCATATTGCTTTACTTCTATGATGATTTGGATTTCATTTAAACATTTTATTTTACATTTTACTGCACAGACCCTAATAGACATCTGCTAAACAAAGCAATGCAGTCTATCAATGAAAATAAACTTAGCATTAAAACGTCTCTGCCCTTGAAACTCACATTCATTGAAACAGCATTGAAACCCACATTCAAAGAAAATACATCTGGCCAGTGGCAGATAAAGATTAACTTTGGACTGTTTTCAAATCATAGGCCTCTTTCACACAAAACATACAGGTGTTATTTGATACACCTTCCTGACAGTATATTGTATAATACAGTACAGATGTTAGAGGTTGTTTTAAATTTACTCTTTTGAACATTTTTCCAGTAAACAATGAAACAGAATGCATGCACTAACAATGACAAGACTGCAACTAATGAAGAGGTTGCTGCTAGCAAACAACTTTATATTTCATTGTTTCATCTACAAATAAATTGCCTGTTGCCCTTGATGAATACATTGCCTATGTTACACTAAAAAATGATAAGCTAGTAATATTGCAATAGGGACTGGATGGCAAACTGATAACATGTTCATAGTTACTAGGTATCTCTACCAAAGAGGACATTCTCAAGACTGCAGCATCCACCCCCTTTAAAATTATAACATAGTACAGTATCATCAATGCATCTACATACTGTGAGAGTAGAAGCCACAGCCTTCTGCATCAAAAGCAAGTACACTACCTATTGTGCTAGTTACAATGAAAGCTGACTCAGCATAAGCAGCACTAAACTTCTTTTCCCCTAAAGCTCTCAGCTCCTTGTAAAATACACTCGGCACTCAACCATATCTCTCAACGTTGCAGCACAAGACATCGGAAAAAGCCAAAATGTATTGTGGGGGGGGGGTGACAAAAGCTCAAAAAACAGGGACACATTTTAAACATTGCTTGTATAATCTTGGAAAATTGCTAGAATAAAATGATGCATTACCACCATGCATTTCACTGCCAAGTTTTGAACCCAGGACCCTGCACAGTACAGCCAGAGCAACGTAACACTATGCCATTTCTGTAAAGACAGGAAGACTGAAACTTAAATGGCTATCATTTAGTGAATTCAGTTCTCACCATAGCTCTCAACCTCTTAGCACGAAAAACCTGGACAAAGCAAATAATGGAGGAATACAGCCCTAAAAATATGGACAAATTTCAAATATTGATCTTATAAACTTAGAAAATTGCTAGAATAATTTTTTTTGTCGCATGTACCTTCCGGAGAATATGAAGTCTGAAATTCAAATGTCTGTCATTACTTAGTGAATTAAAATCCAGAAAAAACACAGATTTTATGAGGAACAGTACAGAAGACAAATATGAGGCAAAAATCTGCAATTTTTTTCATGAGTGGTGGTGGCTAAGGAATTCAGGCTCTTATTATTTGCATCCAAGGTAGAGTGTTTGAGCCTGTCTCCAGCCACCTAGTATATTTTACTGGGGGCATTACACACGCACACACACACACACACACACACACACACACACACACACACACACACACACACATACACACACACACACACACACACACACACACACACTCTGTGAATATAACTTGTTAATACTCATCCTCTGTAGTAGTAGAATATGGTCCTGGATATAAGTTATTGGCCGGTCTGTGAGAGCAGAAAGCCATAAGATGCCTGAGCAGCAAGCCATCCTTGTGTAAGAAGCCCTGTCCTGCTCCTGCGAGAGCACCTAAGTCCTGTGAGAGCAGCAGCTACAGGCTTTACAGCTATCCAGCCTGTGATGTTGCAGTCTGATCCCCTTCCAGTCTATATGGTTGTAACTGCATAGATCCAATCCAGACTGCTGTTTAACCAGCCCGAGTTAAGGAACACTCTAAATCAATTTTTTTTTCTTTTTTTACAGCAGTCTGTGTTCGGGAAATGGACACTAAATTATAATGGGCACCAAATTATTATTATTGTTTTTCTTTTTACAGCTGAGGGGAGGCTGCAGTCCTGTAGTCCAATAGCACGAGCCGCCACTGCACCAAACAGTGCAATATTTTTTATTATTATACTGAAGGGCTTGATAAATGACAATGTGGAGTATGGTGTCAAATGCTTTTGACAACTTGAGATACGATACTCAGCAATCAAACCCATATTGCTGACTGTTGTAACTAGGCCACAAAATTCAATTAAACTGGCTAACACTGATGTTTGTTTTTTGCAAAACCATGTAGTGTGAGTGTGATATCTGTACTCTGACTATATGCCCCACATTCAGTTGTATATCTTGAGAAACAGTATCATGGTGCTTTTTAGAGTTTTATTTTGACAACAGAGAAGAAAGAAAGGCAGATTATAACTGTGGGTACCAGCCATATGTCCTTGGGAGAAAAAGTTAAGATCTAGTCAAGAATCTTCTCTCCATCACAAGTTTGATCAGGCCGGATAATGACAATTACTTAACTGAGAAGGCTAAACAAAAGTACATATAGATAAAATTAATTATTTGTAGAAAGTTTTCACTATAGATTAAGATTGCTTCTTCTTATTATTATCATTAGCCACTTTTATACTAGAGGTTAGCCTTTAAAGAATATGACTCAATGTTTTCATATGTGATAAGCCAGGACAAGATACATCAAGTTGTTACCTTTTGTTGAAACATATCCCCTGTAGAGGTGCTGGAATTTGTGATCACAGCAGGGTTTAAGTTACCTCACCTTATGAACACTACACATAGCAAATGTAAATATGGTCATATCAGTAGCTCTGATAACCTGATTAAACTATTTCTGTATTTTGGGTAAGGGGATGGATTCAAGTTTTAACAAGTGTTTGCTTTACAGAGTAAGATCCAGTTTATCAGTTGTAGTCTACCACAGGTATTATAGATGTTAATGTGTATTAAGCATAGACCCTACTGAGTTTCTATGGAACATGCTGGCATACTAGTATTGGTCATAAAATGGCAGCACTGAGTTTAAGGTCACCAGAGCATAGACAATGGTTAATTAACTTATTTTGTGAGGAAGAGCTGGACCAGTATAATCTTTAATCTTCATTTGCTAACAACTTGTTTATGGATATTTTATATATGTTACATATAATGTACTTTTCCAGGGAATAGCAGACTTTGTTGACAGTACACTAAATGACGTGAGATTATATAATCAGAATTCTGGTGTCTGACTTTTGAACACCTCCTTTATTGTTTCACCAGAGGCACTAGCAGCCAAGAATAAAGATGTGCATCCTAACATACCAGGGGTTAAATACAAGATGGTGCTAGTGATGCAGAGAAAAACAAGACATGGTGGAGAATAAGACTTGCATGTGAGTGCTACTGCTAACTGGTTATGTAGAAGGGACAGTACTATATATTTATTTACCTATATAAAGTAAGGAAGCTTTGGCAGGAAGGCTTAGTGAGAGGGATGAATTGACCAAAAAGAAGCGAGCATTTTTCAAAGTCTACAGTATATCTCCCAGAATTCATTGTTCAAGCACTAATGAGCTCTCAAAGAGAGTTCTGTGGGAAGCAGAAGACATGATCTGTGGGTGAATTATGGGACCAAGCATGACACAGTACCTATAATTAAATATACCAATTTCCTTCCATGTACCATTATCTGTGTTTATATTCAGGGTCCAATGAGTGGAATGGGTCCAGTACCTGCAAAGGGGAAAGGTGGTTTACAAAAGAACTGTATGAAACAGTAATGCAGAAAGTGCTGTTCTCCTTAAATGTCATCTTTGCAATATTTCCCACAAACGATCTACTGGAAGTTGTCAAGAAACTGTCATAATATATGATATTGTGGAACTGAAGGAGCCGATTTTGCCATTAACAATAGACAATAGTAGTGAATGATCCCAGTCCGTTTCAGATAGATGATAAATTCTAGAAGATACAAAAATTAACAACATCAGGTGTGAAATGCAAAAGGGTGGAGATAACTGCACAGCAACATTCAAACAATAACAAGTTTCATATGTACTTACTATGCACACAGTCCAAATGAACTCTGAAAAGCCTAGCTCAGTATTTCAATTGCCCTATAGCCATCTCTGGTTAGGCCACTTGCTCTGAGTCATACAGTAGGCAAATAAAGGCTGACAGAATCAAACCCTGGACTATAAGAAGCAGCTGATAGCCTTGATTTTCTGTGCTAACTACCAAACACAGTATTAGCCTTTCTGGGCATTTTATATAGATTGTATTTCTTCATGCAGCAATACATAAATCTTTTAACTTGAAGAACATGGAGCTAAATCAGGTGGAGCTTTATAACTATAAAATAACCGGATGACTAGATCAAATGTACTAGTGCTAGCAATGTGGTATGGCTGTGCACAACTAACAGGTCCTAAAAGTGAATAGTTATATAGACATGCATGATGTTACTGCTGTCCAAACAAACACAACCTGTTTTGCAGTAATTAATTACAAAAGGAATGAACTACAGTGGTTTCAGTCAATTTGGAGTGACTATGAACAACTCAGAATGCTTGGATATTTTGACACTGACAGATAAACCAATTTCAGGTTTTATCAGACTGAAGGCTGCTTTGAAAACAATTAAGGTTCAAGGGATAAACAGTAAATTTATATGCCCATAGCATGGATAAATGCCAGCAAGCCAAAAAAAAAAAAAAAAACTGAAATCTGGTCTTATTTGGACATTTTCGTTTTTAATGCATGTAATGATTTTAGGATTTCAGACTTTTTTTAGTTGATCTGTAAGGAAAATTTCCAGTTACACTGTAGACATCAACAATACATGTTCATTGGATTTGAAAATTAGGGGAAATTTAGACAGCCCCTAGAAATTAAAACCCAAGCTATGATTCACAAAAGATGACAGAAATTCATTGGTTTGAGCAGCTTTAATCTGACTGGCCTGGGCACCAGAAAAACTATAGGACTGTGAGCAAGAAACCACAAGATAAACAGGAAACACCAATTATTAACACTATGGGAGGTTTAATTAAATATATTGGGCTGGCTTTGGATCCCTGGTCAACAGGAGGTAACACCATCATCAGAGGCAATGATTTTATTCTTTTATTAGGTAGAATTTCTGTTCTTATACATTTTTTTAAAGTATTTACTCATTAAGTGTACAATTGCAGTTTATATGCTATTATATACATGTTTATCCATTAAAAATACATTAAAGATATAACATAAGTAAAAATGTTTTGTAAAATATATATATATATATATATATATATATATATATATATATATATATATATATATATATATATATTACTGCTTCCTTAAGGTTAAAGCTTAAACTACATTGTGAATATAACCAGCAACTAAACACTGACCCTGATAAATTACAATAAGAGAGCCTTAAACTCCCAATCATTATTTAAAGTATCTTGTAAAAGTAATTTGCATTACTATTTTATTGTGACAGACATACCCCGGGACTCATGAAGCATGGCGCAAGGCCGGCATTAGGCTTGCGCCGACCGTGCGGCGTATAGATGGCGCAGTAGCGCCAGATGCATATTAATGAAGGTGTGCTGTCGCCACAGCCAAGTGCATAGGAAATAAACGCGAGTGCATAGGGCATGTCAAAGTGCCACACGGAGGCATGGAAATGTCAGCTGTCAACATGCAACCTAAAATACTTGCATATAACAATTTGCCTGCAATAGTAATCACATCTGTCAGTGTCCGTGGATACTGAAACGTATGCAAAGCATGCAAGACAGTCCCTGTGAACACAAAATTAAGAAGCAAACACAAATGCACGGTAGGGAATAACGAGTCCCCATCCCTCGAACAAATGACATTGAAAACCGTGTGCCCGTATTCCAATGCTGTGTAGATAGTTATACCAAATGGAAGTGAAACGCATCATGTTAGCGTGCCGCCAATAGCTACGTCCAGGCCAGTGGTCAGGGTCACTAGCTGTCCCACATTGTGAGGGAGAGTACACAGCTGGGCAGATGTGTCCATAACAAAACCATGATAAATGTAAATATCTAGCGACCATATGACAGAATTATATCCCAAAATGCATGTAATAGTCACATACAATAGGTATGTCCGTATGTAACATACCACATGTGACAAGAAATAGAATAAGTAAGAAAACAAAACAGAAGAAGCATATAAACTGCTACAACAATAAGCTAACGTAGGCAGAAAGGAAAAGTATTATCCGTAGTGTTGACCGTGGGTATGTGTTGTCCAGTACAATCAGATATGTGTCCGGAATATATCCCATCCTGGACATATGAAAAGGTGGCACCCTACCAATGATCATAGCAGTCGGTCAAAATCCGCACATATGTGGTCCAAGCCGTACTTGTCAGGATGTGTCACAGTTGAACGGGTATTACCCGGGTGTACCAACCATGTCATGAAAGTTAAGTATGGGCATGTACCTATGTGCGTGATGTACAGCATGTGGAAGGTGAAACATGCCAGGGTAGTCCACACAACCATACAGGTACCTGACATATGTAGTGTAAGCAATGTGCTACCTTGACCGTGTCATGGGCCATCAACCAAAGCAGTGATGGATGGAGTGTCAGGAATATGTGTGTGGGGTGGATGGGTAATGGTATAATCCTCAAAGTCGAGAATGTGTTGTATGCAGAACAGGTGAACTGGAGGTGTACGAAGGAGCAGCGGGTGAATCAGAGAGAAATACAAAGAACAAGTATACACATCTGCAATACAACCTGACAGGCCATACTGTAGAACACAATCACGCAAACATATGAATATTAAAATGTGCGATACAAATGTACAGAAACGTCACCGGCACATACCCACAGAATGGTCCTGATGGAACTGGCCCATTCAAATGTAACACACCTGTATGCATAATTGAATACCCATCATCCCCTCCACAGCAAACAACCTGCCCCCATACCTGAACGTCCACCAAATCCAGCCATACTCGGCCTACTAGCTTGGCACAGCCACATCTACATAGTGACCACTACTCATATGTAGTAGACAGTGTCACCCTAGGCAGTGTCAGGCTTGCAAACTATGTATCCCTTGCATGTAAAACCCCCAACACATTTTCGCCAAAAGAATGGTCGGTATTGGTCTTGTTAAATTTTTGGATATCCCTCATGGGATAAGTAACTTGTGTAAACATCAGAATGTGTATCAAGACACGATGTCCAGTCCTGTAGACATCTGGATACAAGTTGAATGTGCAGCAGTGGTGCACGTGACTGTCCATCCCTAGATGGTCATGCAGAACCTACTACCCGGGATCAAACACCTGCCCATGACGCATGTGTCCCCACATGAATAATCGAGAGAATATATTGTACACATTCACATAGTGGCACTTGGAAATAGGGTAATGACGGCACTGACATAAACAGGGTACCCCCTGATCCACTGTGTGAGGGACAGTCACTGTTTGGGTAGGTGTGTCCTGACCAACAATGATACAATGCTAAATGTCCTGTGATTGTAGGAAATAACTATGTACCATACTGCATGTAACATTTGCCTAAAGCAGTCATGTCAGGATAGAAAATACGTAATTCATACAAGAAACAGACTAACAACTAAAGTGCTAAAGGTATAGGCTCTCAGCTAGGAAAATAATGAATGTTCTAAACCCGCACTGACCATGGGTATGCGTTGGCCTAAACAATCTGGCGTCCCCAAAATATATCCCATCCTGTGCATATGACAATGTGACAACCCTACCAATGGTTAGAGCATTCGCACAATAACTGGTCAGCCTCTTAATCACTCACAAAGCCAGTGACCTTTGGAGGAAAGGTGTTGAATGAGAATAACTAATGACAACAATTAAGAGTAAGAGACGCATTTAACTGCATAAAATAAGTAGTAATATGAATCTGTCAACACGTTCCAAGTTAATAGTACTAATATTGTAGAAGTGTCCGTGATTGTCCCTGATTTGTCATAGCCTTGTCCCTGTAGAAATTAGTCCCCAAGTATCACAGAGGTCCATACACATATGTACACCAACCAATTGTCACATTTGTTGACAGGACTATTGCATACCTGTAGTGAATTTATAACTGATGTCCAGAATAATATTCATCGTATATATAAATGAATGAAATAGTCAAATGTGAAGGGAAACACCAGTGGAACCCCCCCCCCCCGTATTATGTAGTGGAATCACTCCCCACCCTATATTATGTAGTTCCAACCTAATAATGTGGCCAGAGGTGCCCAAACATCTGTGTCTGTAAACACAGGTAGAATGTTAAAATCGGGACTAACTCTGTCCATGAGCTACATCTGACATTTGAACAGATACAGGGAAGTTCTAGTCACCAGCCTGACAAGCCTAAACCCGGACCAGCACATGAACACCCTGACAATCAAACACACGTATGTGCCAGGACTATAAGCGTAGGAGTTCGGAATATCCTTGGAGTGAGTAGACATGCAGCACGGGTCCAGAGTAGTAGGAAACAGGGAATGTCGGAAGTGTAGTACTGCGGTTTTCCCAGCAAGAGAATGGATGCCTGCTGTGTAAGTGAAGCCGTGAGGTGTATGTTATAGTAGCTATGAACCATGGGTATACATATAAATGAGGCAGAACAACAATAGTGTAGTGGTTAGAACATCCGCCTAACATAATGGCTTCCCGGTTCAAGTACGACTATAGCACATATTAATTTATTGTGTAATGAATGCCTCTGTGCTGTAAAGCCAACATTTAAACATGTAAAGGTGAACGCGTGTCTTGCATGGGGCCGTAAACCAGATTCCATCAATCAAAGTGGTACTGTCATAAGGAATAAGGCACATGTAATCACAAAGAAGTGGCAGTAAACATATGTAACTTACAATAAGTAGATGCAAGTGCACCTGCGCGGGTGTAAGCAGCTTGTAGCATAGCAAATGTATGTTGTCTTGTACAGCTGTAACTTTTATATATAGATATATATATATATAGTTATAGATAGATAGATAGATAGATAGATAGATAGATAGATAGATAGATAGATGTGTGTATAGATAAATATCCACAGACATAAAAGCAATATGCAATTATCTATATATATATATATATATATATATATATATATATATATGTATGTATGTATGTATATATAGATATATGTAGATATATATATATATATATATATATATATATATATATATATATATATATATATATATATATATATGTAAGAATGAACGCCGAAAGACGAAAGCAAACATAAGGGTTGTGAAGGGAATCTAGAGCAAGTAAGGTATTATAAAGTGCTCGCAGCATATGTCAGATAAAGCTGCACAAGAGTGAGTAGAGCACCACTATGTACAACAGAGGCAGGGTTATACCAGTGGCCATAACATCGTTGACGTGCTACGTCAACATTATACACAGATGGAATGTAATTCATGTTGTGACCACCTACACTTGTAACCCGCAAATCGTTCGTAATCCATAACACCATGAAAGGCACGTATGTGCAAATATGAATGGAGAGAGACCCTGTGAATACACAAGGTGGTACAAAATGTGTGTAGGGCCCCAAACACTCTGGAGAGGACAATGTGTAAAGGTGTGTCATGGCTGTGATATCAGGTGGATAATGGCTGTTATGCATGGAAACTCAACACAGGTGTGCTGGAGAAACTATGGATATGCGATTATGGACACAGAAGTGCTAGGGTATGTTGCGCCGGTTGCAATGGAGCAGCCCGTGGAGGTCAACTACTACATAGGTGTGATTCCCAGATAGAGTGTCGTCTGTGTGGAGACATGCATGAATGGGCGTACCATCGTTGGAGGTTGTGCATCAGGGCTGGCAGCCCAGAACGTAAAACATATCTGCCAACCATGAGCGGAACAGAGTTCTCCTGTGACAACCCCAAACCAGGAAAAGCAGAAAGACACAACTACATGCAGACATCAATATATTGATGTACAATCTCTGTAACACAAACACTCATTCTATTAACATTAATAATATGAATGTGCACAGAAACAAACACAGTAGCAGGAATAATAGGCTGCCCATACGAGTAATAGGTCGAATGACACTGTATCACATCACACTTATCAGCGGTACCCCAGACATGAAAAACGTGCGACATCTGTCCGCTGTATAACATGCAGTATACTGATCACAAGTTCACCGGAGTGAAGTGTCGGTGTCATAATGACTAAGACAATAGTATACTGTTGAAGCAGAGATAAAACCCAATACGCATGTGTAAGTGTCTATGTCCAGGAAATGTATTGGTTATTGGTTAACGGACACACAGATGTATATATAGATAAAAATATAGATACATATATATATATATATATATATATATATATATATATATATATATATATATATATAGATATATATATATATATATATATATATATATATATATATATATATATGTATACACACAAAGATATATACATATATGTATATATATATATATATATATATATATATATATATATATATATATATATATATATATATACACATACAACAGGTATTGATATATACACACACACAAAACAAATATATATATGTCATTGTAGATATACACATGTACATAACTAGGTTATTTTACAGCAATTAGGGTTAACATATGTTCAGACTGGGCATATGTTACTGGGAGGTCCAATAAATAAACGTTTTACCTCCCACACCATCAAGCTAGGCCGGTCAGACATACAGACACGCAATAAAGGTAAATACACCGTTGCATTCCAAACCACCAGCAGGAAAGTACCAGTGGGAGAAATCTGCAAGGTCTACACTTTAAACATGGATAACGGGATCCATTGCAGGACACCAAAAATTCACTATACAGGCAACATGTAGTGATTGACACAAGCAGGATGTAGCTGTACATGGAACAGTAGGTTGTGCAAGTGTAATAACACATGGGTTGACAAAATGTACGACATGTGTCCCGAGACGGGGAGACTGGGCAATGTGTAGGGGTGTGCTCATACCCCAGCTGCGCTCCCAGTAAGTAGTTCTCATGAGTGCTGTAGAGGGGTGACAGGTAGGTGAACCATGGGTATGCAATAATGGGCTTAAGTGTGCAGGTGCTGGTTGGCAGAGATGTAGTAGGCCCACCCAGTGGAAGTCATTAATATTACTATGCGGGCATAGTAGACGCCTATACCCCCCATACCTGAAGAGCACATATACCGGATAGTCTGTAAACCATCGTGGGAATACATAGGGACCATATCAGTGCCGTGTATCCGATTAGCATGGACGCCCATAGTTATGAATCAGAATGTAACAAAGTCCAACTAAACACTTCCAGAACTAGTGATATTAGGTGGACAGGTGGCAGAATACAGGTAATGACAGATGACAACATGTATGAGTCATAAACAGCATGTACCTCAAGAAACGTGAATGAATACATATGCTTTGTGACTGTCAATGTGTCTGGTTAATAGAACCAATCATCTAAATGTGTCCCACAGGGTGTTATGCAGTGTTCCTGATACAGTGATCATTCTCCCCCATTGGTATATGAGGTCTGCTAGTGACGGAAAGTGCATAATTTGCAGAACACCTTAGGTAGATGATAGCATAATAGATGAGGTTTACCACCAATACGCCTTTTTGGGACACACCCGTCTGGTCAGTTGTGTCCTGCAAAATGAATGTTATGGCACATGGCCTGTGAGTTCTGGAAAGGAGGCCATATATTGTGTGTAGTGGTGTCAGAAATTAATATGTTGTATCAGAAACAGCTACATGTAATAGGAAACAGTATTAGCAATTATAATGCTACAAGAATAACCTTAACGTATGCAAACCATTGAGGTAGTCAGTTTACTACTGGCTATGGGTATGTGTTGCCTTGACACATGTGATAGCTCTACATTTAGGACCTATAGGGCCGCCACCATTCTGAATGGCCAAAGTGGGACCTGCTCTGTAGAAATGTCAGACATACCAGGGAAGAACATACCTACAGCCATGCATAGTATAGAAATATACATATCAGCACAAATCAAAGCGTAGTCTAGCAACAGTCAAGTTGCTTATGCTACTTCATATAACATGTCGACATGTCAGGTATACAAGACCTGTAACAAGCAACTATTACAGACACGTAGAATATGAGAATGTCCCCTAATCAGGACAGTTGCAATGGCTAGGGTATTGTCACATGACATATGCCTAATGAGGGACTGTCCCATACAAAGTGGGAAAGGTGTTACTCCTACAGTCTCCAATCGTGAAATCTGAAAGTTGGAAAATGTACAGTAGGTATGCGGTAGCATGACCCGGAGGACAGCTGCGTTAACAAAATAACATTCACATGTCAGCATTGCAGAGTATCGGTTTCCATGTATCAGGCAGATGGGAGCAGATCCTATGAGGAACACGCATATAATATGATTATGTCACTGGACAGGCCGCAGAGTCCGTACAGTCGAATGCCTGCCGTCGCCAAATGGTTAGATATACCGGATACTGTAGTCATGTAGTCTGATGTAATATGCATTACAAGGGATCGCACACACCCAGCGTGAGTGACAAATGTAAGCACAAATGTCAGCGAGCGAGCGGGTGTAAGCGTGTTTGTCTACCAGTATGCCAGTAGTGCAGTGTCGAAGAAATGTGGAGTCTGAATGGGTATAAATTGCTGTAACCAGAGGTCAGCAGTGCTTAACACTGTGCAAATCCAGGCACAACCACTCACACCTGCTGGAATGTGCCTTACCCACTCCATATCTAAAGGTGTCGTTCTGTCTGCAAACAAAGAACCGTCCTATTCACGTGTTGGTAGCAGTACCCTGTGCACATAGCTCATGTGAATTAACAATACACCATGGCATATGTACAGACAATAGACCACACACACACCATACAACACAGTCATCCAACAGTATAGCAATGCACTGGCAGATATGTCCGGACCACTGGTGTTTGCAGGCCTGGCCATCCTGTGTATCAGTGTGTGAGCATGCCCAGTATGACTGTTATGCATGTTGTCGACCGACATTACCGTCATACCGTCATGTGTATGAGCATGTCAAGTATGGTCAACTGCATCACGTGTCACATGTCCAGATAGTCAGTACTGTGTTGCCGACCCCACCGTTCTACACAGACAGGTATCATGCTGTGTCTGCAGGGTAGCTAATGGTCATGTGGCATTGACAGTTGCTACATTTCTGCATAGTGTGGAGGGACATCCAACTGCATCCACAGTCCTACACAGCACCGGGGATGGTGCACATGACTCTCACATGTGTACGTTGGATGGGGGGCACAGCTGACAGTTGTACACATCTGCCACTACTGTACTGGTATGCCAGGTACTCCATGTCAAAGTGTGGACCTACCAAAATTGCTGTTTGGGGGGATACCAGTGTACGTCAGATCCCAGCTTTAAATACCAGCATATTGGTGTTGGACGTCCTAGCTTTCACAACATACATCAAACTGCCTGGCCTGCTGTAGTCTGTGTGTGTCTCTGGGGGTTGTGGTCATTCATTGGGCATATCCATAGGCCATTGTATATCATTTGTCTGTATTGGTCCACACCTGTCCAGCTGCATGGAACGTATGTGGGCTGTATGGATACACATGACGTTCAGCCCATAATCTGCAGTGGGTTAGGACACTCTGTGTACTACTGGCTACCATTGTATGTGCTACAGATGTCATGGTGCCACTATGGACATGTACTGTCTGCTGCCCTAACATTCGTCCACCAAAGTCTCTTGTATGCTCACATACATACCATAGCAATGGGTAAAGACACATTCTAATACAACTGCCAATTGTTAGGTCGATAGATGTACCTTAGGGGTATTCCGGACCTGAGGATGGTGCTGGAGGGCTACCTATGTCAGATGCCCACAGTGCACCTCCTACACATGGCCGAGCACAGGTAGCATAATGTTTGGCATCCATTGTACTGTGTGTGGGTCAGAAAGGGTGAAATCCCTGGGTACCTACTGTGTCAGTGCATATGCCTTGTGTTGCCTCTTTGCCAAGGGCAGGTCATACTGTGCACGGCCCTGTCACCGAGTGGGCCCTGCTCAGGTAGTTCCTTTGCCAAGTCACACCATGCCTGTACAGGCCTTGGCAGTGGTGTTGGGCCGTGTGGCCCTGCCCCATGCTGTTCCTGTTGCAACTGTTACTACAGGATCAGATTGTGTAGCATAGCAAATACCATAATAATTTGTGTGCATGTAGCTAGTGAATACTGCTAGGCACCACCGGAAATGTCCAGATACTAGAACTGTGACCTGAGCATCCCAAACACATGCTCAATTATATGTCTTGCCTGTGCATCTGCCTCATTGTGGTGTGAGTGTTCAGGTGTGTGCATTGCTGATGGGAGTCATCAGCCACGACACCAGTGGTTGCCCAGCATCCACCACTAGGAGACTGTAGGGGATGTCCATATTGGCAAAGGTGTGGTACAGCTGTGTCAGTCTCCATATATCAGAATCATCATAGCTTCCAGGGCAGACAGCACACACATTCAGTCTAATGCCCTGGCCATCGCATATGGCCTAGCTGTTGGAGGGTATGCCCCTGCAGTGAATGTAGGCCCTACCCCGCTCACCGGGTGTTGCTTTGATGTGTACATGTGTGCAGGCTATAGCACCCAGTACCCCACAGTCGTCAGCCATGTGGTTGAAGAGATGCATATTGCTGGTCTACTAATCACATGTGTTGAGGACATGTACGTGCTCACTAGCATGTGTTGACATGGTGTCTGTGAACTGGTGCAATACACTGAATGCAGATGCCTGTGAGATCCTCATGATATCCCCAGTTGTGCTGTGGGAGGTACCTGTTGCTAGTATACCTAGGCCAACACATACCATGGTATCCACTGTGATGGGTTTCCCTCAGCCTGTTTGATGTATCAGATGTGTGGCAGGCACAGGTCAACAAGCCGCTGTAGGAGGTCTCTGTCCACCCCATAGTGCTCCACCATCCCCAGCTCATGTAGCCCCAGGTAAGTCACCCTGGGTCTATAAAGTCTTATGTCACCCCAGTAAGGGTTGTTCAGCAGCATACACTTCCTCACTGCCCTCAGCCTCCTGCACATGTTGGTCTATGTTGCCTGCTGCAGCCCTTCTCATTTGGTTGGACTGTGTTGTGAAATGTCCCTGCAGGTATACACTGGTGGTGTAGAGTGCGGAAGAAACCTGTGTGTATACTGCTTGCTCACATTACCGTACTGTTCAGGTGTGGGCTGGCCATGTAATCTGCTGATTGTGCTGATCAACACCTGTTTGTGAAGCCTGTTCACCCTGACAACCCCACTACTGCTTTTGTCCCTCCCAATGTCACCAGGCAGGTATAGACACACCCCTAGCTTAGGCGTGCTAAGGCAGGAGCACTCCCGAGGCACAGGTGTGCAATGTACATACAGTATGCCTGACCCCCCTCCCATGCTGTCAACTATATCCGAGCCCTGCACATGGCTATTTACACACATACACTCCAGGGATCAGTATCACACCCTGGGGATAAATTAGATACACTATTGTCAACCTCATCTGCATAGCCATACCGAACCTCCAAATTAATAACCACTGCTTAGTGGCCCTTAGATCCATACACAACTGGTAACAGGTGCCTTACTATCACCGTATTCGATGTCCCATGGTCTTCCCAGCAACAAAATAGCCAGTGTCTACACGACTACAACCCGGGACCCTGCACACAACAGACGATGTGCATTACCACTACGCCATGGCAGATATACATACATCCGAGGTTATCACGCACAGATCATCCAGCACAAACATTCAATAGTGCTAATGTCCCCAGACATATATGTATATATCTATGTCTATCTCTCTATATCTACATATATCATATATATTATATGTATACATATATACATATATATATATATATATATATATATATATATATATATATATATATATATGTATATATACATACATACACACGTATACATATACACACATATGTAGATATTGCATTTATATCACAACAGCGGACCACATTACAGCAAAGCGTCAGACAGGAATGAAAAGGAAATTACATGTGCCACCTGCATCATGTAGTGTTGTTACTATCAAGGCATGTGTGTTTTGTTGCGTCACATGGGTCAGACTGTATTAAGGGTAAGAGTAGGGCTGCTGACATTTACTCAACAGACCTATTGGTGAATGTATGTGTTGACAACCCAGTGTCTTGGCAGAATATGTGGGCTGTGGACACTATATAGGTCAGCAACAAAACACACTGAACACATCCTGTAGCTAGCCACCCACAGATACCAACACATAGGGTATAACTGCCAAACACACACACCTGCCATGCCTTGGAATTGAGCACCTACCTGCTATTTTACCACACTACAGCATTATGCAGTAACAGAACGCGCTACCGACTTTCAGCATCACAGCACTCCCAGAGGCATACTTCTAGGTAGGTGACATCATCAGCAAAGGCAAAGACGCCGATAGGGAATGTATGGAGAGTGAGCAGTCTAAAATCATTACTCTGTCTCCAGGCAGCTGGAAACACACACACACACTTGGCAGGGCTGGGATTTGAACATACATCTAACTACCTTATCACACTACAGCATTACGCAGTTACAGAACGCACTACCGAGTTTACTGGAACACAGCGCTCCCAGAGGCATACTTCTAGGTAGGTGACATCATCAGCAAAGGCAAAGACGCTGATAGGGAATGTATGGAGAGTGATCAGACTAAAAGCATTACTCTGTCCCCAGGCAGCTGGAAACACACAGACACACACACACTTGAAAGGACTGGGAGTCGAACATACACCTAACTACCTTATCACACTAAGACATTACGCAGTTAAAGAACGTGCTATTGAGATTACTGGAACACAGCACTCCCAGAGGCATACTTCTAGGTGACTGACATCATCAGCGAAGGTGACGATGCCGTTAGGGAATGTATGGAGGGTGAGCAGTCTAAAAGCTGCTCTGTCCCCAGGCAGCTGGAAACCCAAAGACACACTTGGCAGGGCTGGGAGTCGAACATACACCTAACTATCTTATCACATGACACCATTATGCAATTACAGAATGTGCTACCGAGATTACTGGAACACAGTACTCCCAGAGGCATACTTCTAGGTGGATGACATCATCAGCAAAGGCAAAGACGCTGTTAGGGAATGTATGGAGAGTGAGCAGTCTAAAAGCATTACTCTGTCCCCAGGGAGCTGGAAACACACAGACACACACACTTGGCAGGGCTGGGATTTGAACATACACCTAACTACCTTATCACACTACAGCATTACACAGTTACAGAACACGCTACCAAGATTACTGGAACACAGCACTCCCAGAGGAATACTTCTAGGTGGATGACATCATCAGCAAAGGCAAAGACGCTATTAGGGAATGTATGGAGAGTGAGCAGTCTAAAAGCATATTACTGTCCCAAGGTAGACGGAGACAAGCACACGGCAGTGGTGTGAGCGGGACAACTGCCTATCTACAGAGCACTATTACAACACTACATAGATACGAGATGCACCACAGACAGTACACCTTTCAAGACAGTCAACAAGTGTGTTCAATGTAGGAATCCATCCTGACGTGGGGTATGGACATCTGTTGCCTGGATGACCACTATCACTATACAGGATTTCAATGGTCATGCCCATACACAGAGGCACATAACCGACACAAGGTGTCACTGGGCATGCTCACACACTTAGTAGCCCACGTCCGTTTGTAATGTACTGTGTGTCCATCTACACAATGGCGTACTGGGCATGCTCACACAGTAGTAGCGAAGAGCTGTCTTGTATGCACACGGATTCTAAACACGGAAAGGCACAGTGTGTCGATAGTGAACATTGTTAGCACGAACGCTGCACTACATATATCTGACACCGGTCATCAGTGTAGCGTTCGTAATCACAGCTGAAAATCCAGATCCAACAATGGGGAATACGGACATCTCTGCAGTGAGGAACACCTGGCATATGGCACAGTTGTGCACAATAGCACTACCACCGTATACCTCAGATACAGACATGTGGGCCATAAGACCGTGACGGACCGCTCCAGGTGTTAGTGTCCCCACGTACATGAAGGCCACTCACATGTACTGACATATACACACTCAAGAGCCATCACAGATGTCTCAGGTGCAGATCACAGTGGTAAATGCCGCATTCTACTATGTAGCCCTCAGACATCACCATGTCCTTGGACCAGCAACACACATCCATACATTACTACAACACCATGTTACTCATGACCAGTGGACTGTACATAGGTCTACAGCAACTGTGCAGACTACACATGTACTGACAGGGTTACATCATGTGTTATGCAATGCAATGATACCACCGTTCATAACCAGGTCGGCTCTACACATAACAGGGGCCCTGTGTCTTATACAGCTGTAACAGATGACTGTTGCTGTACACCAAAAAACACTCATGTTTGGATATGACATACATGTAATTGCCATGGATATGTCCATGGCCCAGACACACACATACACACACACACACACACACACACACACACACACACACACACACACACACAAAACACATATGTACATAGCATAGCTTTTGCTGTCCTCCGTGCAGAAAAGTGGCTACAGCAATCACACACATGCACATGGAAGGTAGGTCCATGGCTGTTGAATGCTAACAGTACATAAGGTAGCAATGTTGATTGAGGTAACATTCCCTCTGTACTAGTTACCCATGACAACTATCATATCATACAACAGTCCATGTGTCATGTATGCCACCAGACATGCCCACCAATTGCAATGCATACAAATATGGCTACATGACAAGAATGTAGGACCAACACACATGTACATGTAGTGGTGTGCTTTCAGCTACCATGCATGTGCACTAGCTGATGTATGCAGTTCATCTGTGTCTAACTACAACATGCAGTTGCAATGCAGCCCCATCATTGACACCTGTATATGGTGAAATACTGACAGTACATTAGGATGTACATCAGGTATGGATGGATGTGTGTACATAAAGTGGTGGTCCACCTTTGCAGATGGATGTTTGCTGAAGATAGCTCACAGGTGTGTCACAAGCCATCCTACCATGACATGTGCAAACAGTACGCTATGTTACTGTTACTTGAAGGTGAAGACATACAACCTACACAGCGCCAGGGTGCTACTGACTGTAAATCACTTGACACCTGTAACACTTACCGTGTGCATATAGCAGCACAATTGCCGAAGGTAGCATCGGCACACATAATGCAGCCAGTTGTGCTGCATGTCTGTCAGACGTATCATCATATAGCAGGTGTATGATTCACAGTACTGCCATGTGTATTTGCTTGTGTGACCATATATGCCACGTATGGTGGGGAATACATCCCAATTGTTACACACCCCTGTACACTGTTGTAGAAATCTGTACATACTGCAGTGTAGAAAGCAAGACATAGGCAGGGGTGGTGTGTGTTTCACACACATGTCAGCTATCTGTATGTGAATGACATTTGTGGACTCCACAGTGTGTGTGTGTGTGTGTGTGTGTGTGTGTGTGTGTGTGTGTGTGTGTGTGTGTGTGTGTGTATGTATGTATGGCTGCCTTTTTTATGGAGTGAGGGTGTATGCTACCATACAGAACAGACAGGATCCCTAACCCCTCATGGTGATGCAATCTACTACCCTGTTGATGCCGTCAGTCTCAGCCTTACTAGCTACCTGTACATGTTCATTCTCTGTGTCGCATCATGTGGGTGCACAGTACTGTGAAGGTGATTACCACATAGGCAGGGGTCCTCACCTCAGCACTATCAAGTGTGCGTTATAGTGTAGTTGACCCTGTGAGTGTGGGCAGGTTACTGTGTGTTTCTGTGTATGTCTGTGTGTGTTTTCATCCTGTAATATGACAGTGTATTACTGCTACACAGCGAGGCCTCATGATATCAACTAGCCTCTACCCTTGACATCAGGCAGACTGCTGTGTAAACCCCCTGCACCATGTCACTGTACCTGTGATGTGACCCGGTATGGATGTCATGTCTCTAGCCACTGTAGCCTATTAAACAGCTCACATGCTTCTGGATCAGTAGATGTGTAGACATCTGTGGAATGGTAGCCTTTCTAACAGTGAGGTTGAGGCTACGTATATCATGCTGGTATTGCCATACATGCCTATGAGTACTCCACATTTACACATGGGAAACTGCAAACACTGCTACTTATTGGCACATGCAATTAGACCTTAAGGAGGGAAGCAGGGCATCATTACCAACATGCTGTTACTGTGATTACCAAGGCACATACTGTGAACATACAACAATGCACTCTAACTGCAAACACTGTAACGTAATGGCACATGCAATTAGACCTTAAGGAGGGAAGCAGGGCATAATTACCAACATGCTGTTACTGTTGTTACCAAGACACATACTGTGGACATATAACAATGCATTCTAAACCTGTACTACATGGTATGTGTGGTGTGTGTCAACAGTACACAACAAATGTAATATACACTTATCTCACTATTCTGTTCACCCGGTGCATCAGACTATATGAGTATGTCCCTGCACCGATGGTGTGGATGACAGGGATGCGGCACAGGCATCATCATATGCACAGGGTGATAATGTTTGACAGGGGCATAGGCTGCACCAGTGGATGACATCATGTGTCTGGGTTAGGGATGGTGATCTGACTGGACATGTGTGGCTATTATGCATGTGGGTGTTGCGGTGCCCTACAGATGTTTCTATTGTGTGCGTGTATGTGTGCACACGACAGCTCCAGATTGTACAGGCCAGGATGTACAGCTCACTGTGTCCGGCCACGGTCACGTGACCTGTGTCTGCCAGGGGTTGCACGGGCACTACCAGGCAGAGGTACAGAATGCTACTGTCCGATGACACATGTCCACTGGAACAGTGTCCCTGCTGGGAACGTCCAGGGCCATTTCCATGTGGCCTGCTGTGTCCTGGTGTGGACAGCGCAGCACCAGCTGCACTGCTACTGCTACCAGACCTGTGGGAGAGGCATGTGAGGTAGCTCATTCACATTGACCTGCACCAGGTGGTGTAGCTGGCCTATGTCCACATGGCCTATGCCTCACTCCTACCAGATGTTCCAGCACAGACAGCTCACGCTCACAGATTGCCATGCCATGGTCAAGGATTCCAACCATGTCACCCAATCACCTGTCGAGAATGTCAGCAATCTGCTGTTGAGCATTTGCCAATGCCTGGATGTTGTCATTTAAAGAACGGATAGCAGCCCTCTGAAGCCTCTGCCCTTCTCTGTTCTGCTGTTCAGCATGTGCCTGTGCTGCCATTACAGTCTGAAACATGCGTCTGGTGACACCAGCTGCTGTGCTCTGTCCTGCAGGTGCACGTCTGCCAGAGGTCCTCCTGTGAACAGCACTGGCCACATGCCTGTGTGGCACATCTGCAGTCATTACACTGAAACCATGGTGTGAAGACACACCTTCTGTAGCCACCACACATTCCTGTTCCAAGCTAATACACTCTGACTGTCCTTCCTCTATGGCCACTGGTGATGGGGTATGTGTTGGCATGAGAACAGTGTGCTGGGAAGAGGGGGATATAGATGGGATGGCAACCATTGGCACAGATTCAGCCCCTGACAACTCTGCCTGTTCCTCATGCATATGTTCATCACTGCTAGAGTCTGTGGGGACACTAACATCAGTGGATGGTCACGCACCTACATCACCTGTGAATGCAAAGAAAGACTTTACATTACAATAGAGACACATACACACAGAAACACAGACACACAGACAGAGACACAGACACACAGACAGAGGCACAGACAGAGACAGAGACACATAGACACAGAGACACAGACACACAGACAGAGACAGAGAGACAGACACAGAGACAGAGAGACACACACAGAGACAGAGAGACAGACACAGAGTCAGAGAGACACACACAGAGACAGAGAGAGACACACACAGAGACAGAGACACACACACAGACACACACACACACACAGACACACACACAGACAGACACACACAGAGACAGACACACACAGAGACAGACACAGACACACAGACACAGATACAGACACAGACACAGACACAGAGACAGACACACACACGCAGAGATGGACACACACACACATAGACACAGAGACAGACCATGCATGTGATTTGACAGAAGGCATGCAGCATGCATGTGATACAGCAGACGGCATGCAGCTCAGACATTAATAGTGGTAGTTAGCATACATTCCTGGGTTGCACACAACAGCAAGCAGGTGTCATATCAGAAGCCATGCAGTTCACACAATCATGGTAGTAAGCATGCATCCCTGTGATACACCATGTGGACCAGAACAGGTTAACAGTACACATGGCTGATGTGACCTGGACATTAACATATAGTATGACATGTAATCTGCTGACGTGTGCATTGACATGCATACATGTCTGACACAATGGTGTCCTGACACATGTACAGTGGTGTAATGGGTATCACATTGCAGTGTTGTCTGTATGCCCTACAGATAGAATGCACTTTTAGCAGGTGTGCATGAGCATTGAAGGGTAGTATGAGGCATCTATATTGCTATACAGTGTGGAATACACACACAGTGCATAGCCATGACTGCGTGCATACACATTACATAACTACTGTGGATTGTGACCCACGTCACTGAGATGTATACACACTAAACCATGCTGTTTCATGTGACAGGTCACCAGAAGACCTACGGATGACACCCCTGCACAACTACTAAAATGTCTTAGCTGCCTGGCAACTGTGCCCACACATGGCAGACTTGTCAATACACCATGTCCCACATCACATTTATGTACCACACACACGAGGTGCACGGCTGACAGTGATGTCCAACAGTAGCAAGGGAAATGTACGGTATCTGTGGCCTGATGTGGTATCTATGTCTGTGGAAGCTGTACAGGTGACTACTGTCATGCTGTGACACAGTCATGATGTTCAACACATCTTATATGGTCGAATTAAGTGACACCTCCACAAGCTGTGCACAGGCTTTTAGGATGTCCAGTGTTCCACATCAACTATATAACCATTCAACAAAGGCTATAGTTGGACCACTTGGGGGCAATGTGCAACAGGGTGTATACACATCACATCTACCGTGTGTTGCTACATGTCTCTGGCCATCCTCCATGGCCATGTGTGAACATGTGTTGGCCATATGTTTGTGATGGCAGTCTATCTCACATGTCTGTGTTGTCCCATATGGCATACACCCATAGATGTCAGATACGTCACTGTCCACAGGGTTATGCAGACAAAGGGTTATATGTTAGGTATGTGGGGTATGTATTATGGGATAGTGAGATAATGTTGCAGCTGGGTGTCTGGGACATGTCAGATGGCACATCACAATGTGTGCACCCATTGCCGGGGCGTATTCCACAATGGTGAATCCTGTGGGCTGCCATATCCCAGCTCACTGTGTGGTACTGTTTGCGTACCACACATGTGTTGTTCCAATGTATAGTACATATTCCTACATTGAACAACACCTCCACTGTTGTATGCACAGCTGTACACACATCTAGCAATGACAGATACTGTGGTTTCATGTCGGTGTTTAATTTAGTTTGTATATATTGCACATGGGTAGCCAGTGTGATTGATGACAGATGTGACCTGTATATCATGACTGGACCATGCATTATGTGTACATGTGTTAACTGGCCACATGGTGAATAGGTCTATGCATTAACATGCCTGATACTGATAACTGTCTCACCTGCAACGGACTGATGTCTGTGCGGCACGCCAGAGGTACCTGTATAGGGGTGACACAGCAGTTTGAACATTATCCATGACTGTATGATGGCTACAGGGTGCACTGTGCATGTTAACACATTCACCTGTACAATAGCATATAGTATGCACATGTGTGCATACACAGGGCAGCATACTATAGTATGTAGCATGTGGGTAAACATACCTTGCATATAATGTTACATTACATATTGTACAGTGACACATGCAACTAAATGGGATATAATAGTTATATGTGCAGTAGTGACTTACAGGCAACTCCTGGCTCGGTGGTTGAGAGACACCCACCACCACGATGGCAGCTAGTGTTTGTGGATGCTGTTCTGAGGGTGTCCCCAGGCTGGCCAGTAGCTCCTCGGTAGGTGTGAGTGGGGGCTGGGCTGGTGGCCCACCACCTGTTCTACCTTGTTCCTTGGTGATTGCATTGGCATGCTGTTTCGCATGTCGTATCAGGTCCATGCAGTGTCTGCTCACCTGCTGGTAGGTGTGGTTATGGCCACCCACATCATTAACCCTAATGCAAAGTTCCTGCCACAGGTCGTCATGCTGCTGGGCATGCTGTGGCACATGGCTGAACAATACCTCATAGTTATCATGGAGGTACGGTATGAGAGCATCATCCTCCAGGTGGCTATACGCTGGCAGGTGTGAATTAGGCATTATCTGGAAGACATAATGATGGAGACAGGTCATGGTATCACAGAGATGTACAGAAATACAGCTGCACATACATTTGTATGAAATCTAGTACATATGAACAGTAATCTTTGCAAATCGTCATGACACTGACATGACTGACATGTTTGTGTCACACACATGTAACATCCGTTGTGCATTGGATATCATCACCATATATGTGTGTCACCTCATTACATTGCTCATACTCCATGTGAATGCTGTCTTGATGTGGGCATGTCTGTTTGCCTGTACTGGTGTTCTTACCTATCAGCACATGCCTGGATGTGTCCACAGTAATGCTGTTGACCTTGATGTTGTGTATATGTCACATATCAACACATACACTGCCTTAACAGACATGAGCAGTGACAATGCAGACATGCACACGGAAACCTTTACATGCATGTGTTTTGCCATATACATCTACACGGCACTGTACAGCAGTTCAACATCCTGCCACGTATCACCTGTGTTGCGCATGTGATACACATGAGACAATGGCTAGCCGGACGTTATTCGCAGGGATGGTTATCAACTATAGCATGTACGGGCAAGGTCATGCATTAGTGTGTATGACCTGGGCCATGTATGGGCATAGGATGTGAGGTTTTCTAGCTGTATCCAATGGCCATTTTGCCACCGCCAGGTGCATCAGTGCCACATTACTGATCCAGACAGTTAATGATACATCTACCATGTGGTCATCACACCATGTATGACAGAGATGACATGTGCAGCTTTGATGGACAGGGTTTCATGGTATGGCAGGAGTATGTAACATGTATGGCATAGGGATCTGTCCAGCATGTGGCGATCCTTGTAGTAGGAAGGTGGCTGTCCATGACGTATGTCTTTCAGATCAGGATATGTATGTGTAGCATGTCCAACATCACAGTGTTGCACATGTCTTTATGCAAGGTAGACAGCATGCTGCATAGTGGAGGTGAGGATTGTGAAGGCTGGTGTCGCCCATCCACGCATGGCCAATACCCCTTAAAGGTGATATGTGATCCGATATTGGTCACCCGAGTGCTGAGTATACCTGTCCAATGATCTCCATGCTCATGGATGGCACCCTGTCATGACTTGGCTGCCTCGTATGACTACCTAATAGGCTTGGAGATGTCACCAGCTCAGGGAGGTGAAGTGTCCATAATGTTGACTGCTGCTTAGGTGGTAGTTAATGGGTACAGGGTTCACCTACCGGTGACAGTGCTATTAGCAGCTGTCAGATTGTACACATATGTCACGCACCTCACCCACAAAACCCATTCTGTATGTTGTCCACAACACTGAGACAGCTATTGCTCCTAGGTCATGGCCATTCACATCCTTACATACGCAGATGCCTCCCATTTGTCTGTGTGGTATGGGCTACAATGAGGGGGGAGTACAAAACATTAACCTTGTTTTACTGTAACTGCCACTGGTGTGATATGCACATGTCACTCAGACACCTTTTGTAGTGTTGCTTCTGTCAACAGGCCACTGGTAGAGCACTCCTGTGACATACGAAGGTACATCTAGTATACTCAGTGTAGCTGGAACACAGTATGGGTGATGATGTCCTATGACCTGTCACAGGTATGCTATGCAGTGTGAAATCATCCATACTGTCATCTACATCTGTACTGCTAACATCTATGTTGATAAAGGTTCATGGACTGGCAGACCATACTCAGCAGGGTAATAGTGCAGTGCCTCCCATTATGACTGGCATCTCCACTTGTGGGTTGCAGTGGGTTTATATTATCCAACACCCTGTCTGTATTGCATATTCATACTCAGCACTTGTTCAGAACATGTAAACACTTCATGAGCTACTAATTACTATAGCACCCATTCCAACTTATTTCCTACAAGTACAGTGTTTGTCCTTACATTTCCAGCTTGCTTACAGTACAACAGCTGTTGTACAAACATACCTCACATATCTTGTGAGACATGGTTGAATATACAGGCATGTCCAAGTGTCAATTACCAGTGTTATTGCCTGTCTATATGATAAATATGGCAAACATGAGGCAATTGAGCAATTGTCTCATGTACACAGTCAATGCTCACCTCCCAACATACGACACTACAGCCTGTGGGAGATGCACATATGTAGCCATGCTGGGGGTAATGCTCTCTCCAACCCAGACTGAACCTGACATTCATGTGGGGATGTTAAACATTTGCAACACACCCCACTCATCACATAGTCTCACTAGATCTCCACCACTACAGGCCACACATAGTATGACTACAACATTTGCAGAACCTCTCCATACTGTGTAGGCAACAGAGGCAGCCCCCATCACCAAACACAACACCAATTACTTATAGCCCACAGACTTATGTGTGCCCATCAACTATAGCCAATAGGGTGTTATAACATACCCAAACACCAGTCATAAGTGACTCTGTAGGTGGTCACACTGATGTCCCACTCAGCAGGCTACACAAGGCGATAGTCACTTATATCTGGCTGTTGGGTAACAGGATCCAAAACATAACCTATGCACCCATGCCACACCTCACCAGGTACAATTTGACTGTCATTCTCCATGTTAGTGTGACTGCCCTGAGATGTAACTTCCTGGACTACATGTACAGGGACATGCAATAGCTCTCCGGTCTTGTAGCCCAGGAAAGTATCGCCCAAGCCCTGAGAAGCATTCTGCATTCATCCAGACTGATACCACTGTACGACTGAATGTTTCACTTCAACAGTTGCCTATGCTTCTGCTGTCATTCCACAGGCATCCAGTATCTGTCTGCTTTGAATGACATGGTCAACAAAACACGATGCTTTGGCACAGATGACCTGCACCTGTTGGCCCTGAGATTACAGATAACATGTAAGGCTCTTGCTGCTCCTATACTGCCTGTCTTGGACATTTCCAATAACATATTCAACACCAGAACAGGAAAAGGCAAGCAAAACCTGAGGTAATGTTACTCAATGCTTGATATCTTCATCTCTAACGCACTCAGGTGAGGCACTCCTTATAATGGACCACTTCAAAATCTCAGCAGTGACTGGGACCTGCCTCTAGGCTCCGGAGAGCACACCTGCACTGACAGGTTATACGCAGACCACACCTTTCAGTCATGTAACCAGGACCGGAACACCCGCGGTGGAGGTGTCTCCATATTTCACAAGGATGTACACACCTCCAGGCTGGTTACTTAGCACAATGCATCAGAGGTAATCCACGTGCAACTAACTGTGGCCAGAACTGCTATACACATTGTAACATGCTACAGATTCCACACCATACTCCATGGTTACCGGCCCTCATTTCTCGGTGTACTGGACAGTAGGGTTCAGACAGGAACTACTGATGTGAGACTGACACTATCCCACACTTAACTGGCATACCTTCACATGTACCGACACATTAGGCCAACACTTTCTGGGATTCATAACCTCCAATTGGCTGGATCAACCCATACACACCACCACCAAGGCCAACAATATCCTAGACATGGACATTACCAACATGTGACTAGTGTTCCACACCTGGGGTTATCCCCTCGTTGGCAGTTTCCGAACGTATGCTAATCACCCTTGTTATCCACATCCCGGCACCACACCCTTCATGGAATACACAGTACAAGATTTCTACAAGGCCTACTTCAGATGTCTTATGACAGTGGTAGTAAATATCATGACACCCGTGCAGATGGACAATGTACTTACAAAAGCTGAAACATACACCACTGCACTTCATTAGCACTTACACGACTGCATGGATCATGCTATCCCAAACAGAGCCATGATGGTACCCACCAGATAATGGACACCACTCTGGGGGTCCAGTTCCATGGACATAATGTACAACAAAAGGTGGAGGCTGTTGCAAAGTGGAGTACAATCCCATGGGTGGGGTAACTCACTGGTCAGCCTCAGTAGGAATCCGGGATTCCATATCACATCCTCCAAAGCTAGCTATGTAAACATTACTGCGACACATTCCAAGGGCTAAAACAAAGCATTATGGAGGTATGTCAGTACTCGATGGCAATACCCACATCTGCTCTGACATACGACGGTTAGGCAGGAACATTACAGAACCGACTGATATTGGCAACATCCTGGCAGATAGGTTCAATGCTAACTTTACACCCTCTCACTCCCTACAGTGCCAAAATTTATACAGGAGCAATGCAGAGTCCCTGCAGTCACAACTACACAGTTCCACCTGCACTCTCTAAGGCCTGGAACACAGACTCCATGTGACCGTCCAACATCCCAGGCTGCGATTTACACAAACCTCAGAACGACATGGCTCCCCACTTGGCCACCAGATTCACTAATATCCTTGTATCAGGCATTGTGGCCCCTGAATGGTGCACAGCAACAGTTATCACACTCCACACAGGTGGCGCCACAATGAACCAGAGGGACTATTGCCCTATACGCCTGACTGGACTGTTCTGCAAGGCTATGGGGCACATCATCATGGAAGTCATTCACAGAGACATTGGTGGGCTCCAGACCTTTGATGCCACCCAAGTTGGATTTGTTAGGGCCAGACCATGGCTCCTACACCTGGCGGACTCCTTTGATACAGTTACCAGGATAGTTGATGACGGTAAGGGGGTCCACAGAGCCTACCTTGTCCTCTCATTGGCTTTCAGCACAGTTCTCCATTCTGGTACTGACAACATACACATCCACCTGCACATCAACCCCTATGTCTTGAGATGTTATGCAAAGTGGCTCACGGACAGGACACACAGTGAGGTTAGCATACCGTAGTACCTACTGTAATTCAGTTACACTTGGTGTACCACAGTCTTCAGTCATAGGGCCCCTCATGTTCGGTATATGCTTCCCTGAGGTACAGGCTAGCACAGAGGGACTTTCCCTGAATAGGTTTCCAGACAACTGCAAACAAGGAGCCATGATTGATCCACCAGCTGATACAGACACCCTCTATAAGGGTGTCACTGTGACGGATACCTGGTGTCGATAACATGGCCTCAAGCTGCATGACACAAGGTGCATAGACATCCCCTTTGGATTACACCCATCACCCACTGACTATCACATAGGTGGTAGTCCCCTACATACATGTGATATTATATGGGATCTTAGTACACACATATATAGCACCCACTCCTTTGATAACCATATTGCCAATGTGGCGTGGATATCCTTCTACGTGGCCACCCTTATCTGTAATGGGTTTGCAGCTGGAACAAAGGCACCCATTGTACCTCTATACTCCTGACATATGACACACGTTCAAGGGTACAACACCTCTTTTGGGGTGTACCTTACAGAACAGCAATGGCTTTACATACCACAACATTAACACACCATGAGGATTATTGACCTCCGAAGGATGACATATGCAGCACAACTACAGACACCACAACTGTACACATTTGCATACTGCATACTCAGGGGTGACCTCTGCTGAACATACAGGGCCCATGTCCACAACAATATTGATGGATATACTCCACATAAGCAACATAAGCAAAAGCCACTGAGAGCAACATGCTCATGGATATGTACACAAACGCAACGATGAGTGGGACGTGCTTGAGGGATACATTCCTGAACCAGACACTCACCATGCTTTGGAACTTGATTCCTATGTACATCAAGCAGGGATCCTCACTAGCACTCTTCATGAGATACCTCGATGGGTGGATGGGAGACACACATGAATGCCAGGGATCACTGCAGTGGCTGTACTGTACACAGGTGCAGGTAACAAATGGCTCTGCTGTTCATAGACACAGGACACTACCCTAGGGAGGTGCCTCTGCTGAAAACACTGTAGTTGGGCTTACAAATGGACTTGGCTAGACAGCAGGGTACCTAACTATGAACCTGTGAAGCTATTACATGTCCTTTGTGCATGGATAATTGAGTAGCTCTTCCATTTCAATTAGCTATCATGCTGTTACAGTGTCCCGTGATTATAAGCCATATGTATCCTGTTATTGTGTATTGTACATGCCAATAGACATACCTTTTGTTTGCATGATATAACAGTTATGCTGTGTAAAATATCTGACATATTTACCTACAGTACTGCACATTACACATATTTTAAACATTATCCCATAATGCAAAGCATAATTGCACAGCAGGACCACCTCAGGCATGTTATTCTCGTTATATGCCCATACACATGCCTACTGTGACAGTATATCAACATATACTATCCCCTGCTATGGCACATACTTGTTGGACAAACCCTACCACTGATGGTAGGTGGTGTGGAATTGTTGTGTTTAAAGCCCTCACGTAGCATACCTTGTGGTGTATGAGATGTTTACCTTGTGGCCCACAGCAGGACACACAATTTCTACAAGCTTTACTATGCTCAACAAGACATCACTACATAATACCTTTTCCCACTTTATGCATTGCGTACACTTTAATTAATACAAAACAGGCTCTACATACACTAACATACTAAGTGTTTTACATACCTTGTTAGCGTTCCGAGTCTTCGTAAATATCTCTCTTACACCTTTCCTGTTTAAACGGTTCTATGGAATGAGCATACGGTTTGAATGTATGGCAAGGCATCCTTATATATGTAGATACCTGTAACATGTGGTATCCTGCCGCCAATTGGTGTTCCTGAGTAAATTATTACATGCACATCAGCTGTGCAGCTACTCCATTTGCCAATTAAGCGGCAACAGTGGGGTATAATTTAATTCTCCACTTGGGCGTTGCCCTTTTGCCCTACCTTCGGGGAGATGGCCTGTATGTGTTTTGTTGTGAGGAATTGCAACTGCTATTTGGAGAGACACGGATATTTTGAATTCCTGTCCCCCGTGAATTGTGTGTGACGGCTAGAGTATGTGGTTCTACATGTGAGTGTACCTGTCATCTCAACCGTCTGAAAAGGGACTATTGCAAACAAAGACCAGAAACAACAGGGAGAATAAGGCAAAAGCCAAAAAACAACGCCAGTTCAAAAAAACAATTTAATTCAGCTATTCAGCTTAGCACCTCGGCATAATAGCCTTCAATGAGCACAAAATACAAAAAACACACACTCCTATATATACTATAATTAATTAAACAATTATATCAAATTAATCAATTAAAACACAATTGAATATTTTAAAGAAAACATTACAAACTCAGGAAAAAACTTCAAAATATAAACTATAACAAACTTTTCCAATTCACCTCTAAATTCAAACCATTTGGTGACAAAGTATTATATTTCAATATATAAATAGCTTCTTTAAATAATAAAACATTTTTTAATAGCCTTTCATCACCTTTTCTAATAAAAACTTTCTCAAGAACACAACATTCAAATACATCCACATTACTATTATGAAATTCCATAAAATGGGAAGCTATTGGACTATCCAATATTATAGGTTCATAGGTTCATAGGTTTATACTAGGCTATCTGCCCTAAGACATTTATAAGCCTAGCCCAAAGTTTTGTGGCTTACGCCACCCCTTATGTTAAAAAATACTGTGCCCATTAGTTTGTTGTGCCTCTGTCCAGTAGTGACACAGAGATGATTCCCGGGGTAAACCTACGATCTCCCATCCGCCGGTCAAGATTTCTCTTGAACAGAGCCAGCGAGGTGCTCTGCCTCACATGGACTGGGATTTTATTCCACAGCATAGGGAGTCTCTGGGTGACAAATCTATCCCTCCAGCATGCCCTATTTATATCTGTGCTAAGGTTTAAGTCGCTTGCTCTAGTGGATCTGGTAGATTTGGATTTTTTGAGGTGGAGCATGTCCATTAATTCCGGGTTGGACATGGCCTTGTATGTCAGGCACAGGTCACCCCTGAGCAGGCGGTATGCAACTGAATAGAGCTGGAGTTTCTTCAGTCTGGCAGCATATGACAGATTTTGGAGTCCCTTTATCCTTTTGGTGAGGAACTTTTGGGGTCTCTCCAATTGCTGCAGGTGTCGGGTGAGATACATCCCGAATGGGGCATTGTACTCGATCATTGGTCTGATAAGTGAAGAGTACAGGGGAGCAATGACCTCACTTGATCTGCATGTGAATCCCTTCATGATCAGGTGGGCAATGTAGAAGGTCTTTCTAACCACTTTAGCAATGTGAGTGTCAAAAGAAAGGCCACTGTCAACCTGGGTCCCCAGGTTCCTGATAACCTCTTCTGTGCTTAATGGATTGCCACCTATATGGTAGCTTGGGGTTGCCTTGTTTTTCCCGAAGGGTATGACTATACATTTTTTGGCATTTAACTTCAGGCCATGGCTCTGGCACCAGTTATCAGTTTCTGTGAGACCCCTCTGAAGGATATCTGTGTCCGATGTACTTTCCACTATGGCGCCCAGTTTGCAGTCATCTGCAAACTTTGTCAGCCATAGTCCTCCTATGTTTGCCTGCACTTCTGAGAAATAGATGCCGAACAACAGGGGGCCAAGGACTGAGCCCTGTGGGACCCCACTTGTGACCGGCTTGGAGTCTGACATGGCGCCAGCAACTCTAACCCTGTGGGTTCTGTCCTTTAGCCAGTTTGCAACCCATCTTGTGACATATGGGTTTACATTTAAGCTGGTAAGTTTCTCTATAATACCCGAGTGGGGTATTTTGTCGAAAGCTTTTGCAAGGTCAAGGTAGGCTGTATGGACTGCCTTTCCCTCATCAATGGCCTTGGGTTGTGGTTTCCACTGGCTCGGGGGCCTTGAAGGATACCACACCAGTCTTGAGTAGTGTGAAGTTTGCTTTAGAGAAGTTCTTCACTGTGGTCTTTTTTGTTTGGGGTGGGGGCGGGATGTGGATTTCCAGTGAGATAAGTTTGTGATCTGATCTCACCAATGAGGGATATACTTCCGGTGTGGAGCATTTTGTCCCCATGTTTGTGATGATGAGATCTAGTATATTTTCTCCTCTTATGGGAACGGTGACTAGTTGTTCCATGGCATTTGAATTTATGAACTCTAGGAACCTTTGGGCTAGAAAGTTGGGGCTTGAGTAATGTTCCCAGTCTATATTCAAGTAGTTGAAATCACCCAATATAATGGTGTTTGGAGATACATTTATATTCCCCTTTTTATGTCTCGAATATGTTCTTGCATTCTAATTTTAAATTTTCTTTTTGTCTCCCCTATATAATAAAGTTTGCACGGACATCCAATACAATAAATTACCTCAATGGAGTTACAAGAGAATTCATTATTGGGTTTGAATATAATTCCATTAATTTTATCAAAATATAACTTCACATGCCTACATATATTACAATGGCCACAAGCAATAGTACCATATGTGCACAAAGTATAACTTACCCTATTGACAAGAAAAATATAATAAGCTTTAATCAATCTATCAGACAAATTCTGACCTCTTTTAAAGGCTATTCTAGGAATAATAGGGAATAATTTATAAAGGCTCTTATCAGAAATCAAAAATTTCCAAAAATATTTAATAACTTCCCAAATCTTATTACTTAATACATTAAAGGTAGTTACAAAATAGATATCCTGAACCTTCTGATCTATAATTTTTAGATATTTATTATTCCTAACATAAGGAGAAAAAATGAAATCTTCTCTAATTGTATTAACTATTAATTGGTCCACATTACTATTATCATTATCACCTAATAATTTATTAATAGATTCATTTAATATCTCCATACTATAGCCTCTTCGTAGGAACATAGTAATGCAATCATAAATATTTTTTTCTAAATCTACTTCATTACTACACAATCGAGATAGCCTAATCATTTCTCCATAGGGTAAAACCGACAAAGTATGTAAAGGATGACAACTAGTTCCAAAAAGGAACTGATTGCCATCAACAAATTTACGGTGCACCATAGTTTGGACCAAATTACGCACCACACCTGACAACGAAATATCCAAATAGTGCACCTTATTACCAAATTGTAAACCATCAAAATGTAAATTATACCTATTATTATTCAATTCTAAAAATAATTCCTGCACATATTCATAACCACTGCTACAAAGAAAAATTAAATCATCTATGTAATGGTAGTACAATAAAACATGATTTTTAAAAAAAAATATTAGTATATACATATTCCAATTCAAATTTGGCCATAAACAGGTTTGCATACATGGGGGCAAAAATGCCCCCATAGCAGTCCCTTTAAGCTGATGGTAAATATTTTCATTAAAACTAAAAAAGTTATTAGAAAGGCAAAAGGAAGTTAAATCCATTATAAAATGAGTAGTAGGATTATCTCCTAAAAAATAATGTAAAGCTTGCACTCCATCTATATGTCCAATGTTTGTATATAAACTAACAACATCGACACTAACCCAAAACATATTTTCTGTCCAAATAACACCACAAATTTTATCAATAAAATCAAAAGAATCTCTTATATAAGAGTCCAATTTCTGCACATACGGTAACAAGTAATTATGAATAACAATGCCCATATTTCGGCAAAAATAATTACTAGCCGACACAATAGGGTGACCCGGAGGGTTTAACATATTTTTGTGCAGCTTCGGGAGACAATAAAAGGTAGCTAAATTACAATTACCCATAACAAATTTCCTATCAAAATCATTTTTAGAAAAATATCCTAATCTAACACCTCTATCAAACAAAGAAGTACAATCTTTCATAGCTGACAAGTATCTGTTAAGGTCGCTAACTTCATATGTTGAAGGGTCATTTAAGTGCTTCATACACATATCCAAATATTGATTATGATTAAGCACTACTATTTTGTTACCTTTATCAGAACGCTTAATTACAATATCTTGCCTATTAGATAGATTCTTTAAAGCGCACCATTCGTTTCTTGCCATATTATACCTCCAAGACCCATCATTAACTGAACCCATCAGTTCCTTAAGAGAAAAATGTACCATTTCAGAGAACTGTACAATGATAGAATTACTATATGGAGGTATAAATTTACTGTGAAAATCAATGCCATCAGTATTTAATAAGGAATATGCTTGAGAATACACAGATAATGACGTATCATCAGAGAGACAGGAATAGTAACTATCAACAGTACTCTCACTGTCACTACTGGCATCACCAAGAACAACATCATCTTGAAAAAGGACTTTTTTGTCATGAGAAAAATAATATTTCAGATGAAGTTTTCTGACAAATTAAAAAATTTCTTGTTTAAGTAAATGTTGTCTAGGAATGACAGTTGGAACAAACTTGAGATCTAAATTAAACACAGATATTTCTTCATTAGATATATTACAACCAGATATATTAACCACATTAGAGGCATGAAGAAAGGCAGAGTTCACTAAATCAGTTCCATCTACCTCTCTTGAATACTTGTTTAGACTGTCCTTCACCCGGCGAAGAACACACACCAAAACCTTTCTTTTTGTTTCCTCTTTTGGAGTTGTTGCCTTCAATCCGAAAACGTTGTTGGTGAGCTAAAGAATCTTTTGCAGCCGGAAGGGGAGGAAAGTCATTAAATTCACCCTCAGAATTAGTAGTAGGACAAAAGCCTTCAGAAGAAGCAAAAGACACAGAAAGCTGTTTTTTATTAATGTTTGTCTGCCTTTGAAAGGGGCGAGGATGTTGTTTCCTTTTCCAAAGGAACGCCCGCCCATTATCATAATCTCTAATGTCTCTTTTAATTTTCGTAGACTTATATTGAATTTGTTCGGTCTCATATTTGTTAAGATTTTCTTTCAAATTGACAAAAATATCATTAACTTTGACAGTGCCTATCTCTATAAGCAATTTGGAGTGCATAGTATGTAATTGCCTCTGTAATTTCTGTAGCAGCAATTCTTCTCTATCAATAAGTATTTTCACCCACTCCATTGCACAAGTATGAGCCGCCGATAACCAGCGGTCCTTAAATAACAAATCATCTCTATCAGCACTATCAAATGGTGTCACTGGGCTTTTAAATGCCCTTAAACCCCGTGGGGTAATATCAAGTTCAACATACCTGTTTAGTCCTAATAAATTAAAGTGGCAGCATGTTTCCCGAAATAAAAGTTTCTCAAATTCTTTCACAGTATCTTGTATCTCTTGTGGAAGCGTTGAAGAAGTAGTACGACCACCCAGAGCTCCAAAAGGATTGACGAATTTTTGCTGTCTTTCTTGAAAAAATCCCGAAATATACTCTGAGGTGATGTTACCATTAGCAGCTACATTCTCTCCAGGATTAACCCGATGAAAAATGGGAGCTGTAGAAGAAAACCTACTGCCTTGAAGAGCATCCAGAACTGCAGGAGAGCCTAAGACATCTGCTGGAACCCTCGGTCTAACCACAGCGTCAGGAATCGCCGTCATCACAGGAAACAAATTAGAAGACCCAGAAGAGCGGCCATTAACATCCGTAACTAATGGAGTATTCACAATACCTTCATTGCCACCAACCAAGCCAGTGGCAAAGCCATTAACTGGCGGAACAGAGTTCTCTCTAAAAACTCTCGGAGTGTTGAGTAAAGAACTGGAATCCATGGAACCAAAGACCAGAAACAACAGGGAGAATAAGGCAAAAGCCAAAAAACAATGCCAGTTCAAAAAAACAATTTAATTCAGCTATTCAGCTTAGCACCTCGGCATAATAGCCTTCAATTGCAAACAAAACCTGTAACATCGCCGTCTGTTCCATTATACAACAGCTACGATTTCACATGGCGCCATTACAAATGTGTCTCTCACAAGGTATGTTAACACTTCTGCAGATGTAATTGAGTGAGTGGATGTTTGTGATGTTATTACAGTCTGTATTGCAATTGTTTCGGGTGTGGGGAAGATGTATGTGGGTGTACATAGCATATACAGGTCTGTAGGGACTGCATTTCTACATATTCCATATGTGTGTGTGGGCTCCTTCCCTAATTGAAGACCTATCATTTAGTAGACTAAAACTATGATTTTTGCAGGCATGAATATTGAGCCATTGTTAATTGGTTCCTATATAGCATGCAGGTGAGGTTGATACTTCAATACCTCCAGAAATACATCGATATGTAAGGGAATGTTATTAAATGACAGCTGTCGCGTGTATTTCTGTCACAGATATTTGCACTCATTGCAGTTGTGTTGGTGACTGAACCTCTTCGGCATGGGTTGCCACCTTTTCAAATGGCCATAGTGGGACATTTGCAGGACACACATTGGTGTTTACAGGCCGGCACATACCCACGGTCAATACACAGGATAGAACATACTTTTATCCTAAATACATACTTATTCTTGTAGCACTTTAGCTACTTATCATGTTTCTTGTAACATTTACGTATTTTAGATACAGGAATAACTATTTAATGCAACTATTACATAATATATGGGACATAATTATGTCCTACAATCTCGGTCATTTGCCCTTTTTAATATTTGTTGTCAGGACACAACTGCCCAAGGAGGGGCTGTACCTCTTAAAGTGGAACTGGTGGTAACCGTATGCCTACGGCCAGCTATGACCACACCTACCGTAAGGATCTACCTCCGAGTTAGCACTAACAGACACACGATGCAAACACACACACACACACACATTACAGTCCCATGGAAAGCACACAGCACCCTCAACACACACTTACACAGACTACAGCAATCACAAACACAGTTGAACACAGTACCTACCTGGACCGCAGCACCGGCAGCGATAACTAAATGTCCCATAACATCGTGATAATATTACTCGCGGTTCTAGTGTTCCGGTACTGTGGTCTTTCAGTCTTTAAGTCTCGTGATTATGCGTGCCGGTATGTAAAACATTCAGTAGTTGGCAGTATCCTATTTATTTGTACCTCCATGGTTGTGTACATGTCATTGACCTATCTATATATTTGCAGATATAGGTGAATCCGTATATATCGACATATATCTCTCTATCACCTTTTCTATCTGTATTTTATATATATACATATATATATATATATATATATATATATATATATATATATATATATAGAGAGAGAGAGAGAGTGAGAGGGAGAACACACCTTTCGTTGTGTACATGGCGGTGTATACTGTTTCCTGAACTCTGCATGTTTGTGTTTTAACCTGTCACAATACACACCTGCCGTTGATACATCTCAGGTAGCTTAGTGTTAGGTGATTGTGTACATGATTGTGTGTTCTACTCCTGGCAGTGGTCGTTTTACCTTTCAGAGCAGGCACTATTAGTACAGGGGGTGAATAATGCTAGTTTCACCTGTTCTGGACATCGTTGACTGTGATCTGTGTGATATTCAGCAAAGCTTAGCCCTGTTTCGTGCATATCCGTATAGTCATGTTTACACGGCGCTTACCAGCACTTGCCAGTGCATAAACCCGCTAACATGTGCTAAACCTGATCTGATGACCTGCATCCAGCATCCATTATTCGTGCCTTCGGGATTAGGTAATGGCCCTTGCAGGACGTGGAACCGTGGACATGCACGACAGTCAGTGCATTTACCACTTGGGCATCTGGGATTTGTACATGTGTTATGGTGTTTTGTATGTGGACTGTACTATGGCTGTTACTCCATACTGCAATCAAATGTGTAACTCAGTTAGTTTACATATGGATGAGACCTATTAATGGTATATCCAAGTGATGTTTAATGGATGTGCTCCAGCATTGGGAATCTATGTCACAGTGAGCCACACACTATAATGTGCTACACCTTCACACAACCATAAGTGGAGCATGCTGGGGTGACAGATACCTGTCATGGGTACTCCCCATGCTTTGCCACTACATCCCTGATTACATTATATGGAGCCCCTCAACACACCAGGGAATCCATGCAGAGTGTGTGGGGAACAGTGATTACACATATGGATCCCACAATTGGATCTACTCCAATGAGGGACAGTTGGTTAATCGATGTGGTGGCGACAGCAGACACTGTTTGCCTCGGTTGATGAATGGCCTCTGACAATTGGGCATGTACCTACCGATGTACCTAGGAGCCTATACATACAGTATCAACATATGCTGTTAGGTGCGTGTACTGTTCAGGTGTTGACTTTCCTTGTTCCAATAGCTGTTGTGTGTGCAATGGTTGAGGGCTGCCTATGTAGGATTCACACGGTAGGCCACCTATACATTACAATTTACAGGTGGTCATGTGTGTGTGCCGTCCAGTTTACTGTGTGTGCAGGTGGAGAGGTGTGTCAGTCCATAGGGGCCTACACTGTCAGTGTATGTGGTATATGGTCCCTCTTTGCTAAGGCATGGGCATATTGGGCATGCTTCCATCTGCCTACTGGGGCTGGCACAGGGTGTTCATGGTCTGAATCCCTCTGTGCCTGTGATGGCCTTGGCAATTGCGGAGGGCTGTGAGGGCCTTCACCATTATGTCCCTGCTGCAGCTGTTTCCGCAGGATCATATTATGTAGCATGGCACATACTATGAAGATGTGGGCACACATGCCTGGAGAGTGCTGCAAGGCTCCACCAGATATGTCCAAGCAACGGAACCGTGATTTCAGCATCCCAAACACATGCTCTATGATGATTCTGGTTTGTGCGTGTGCCTCATTATGGTGTTCTTGCATGGGTGTGTGTGCATTTCTGATGGGAGTCATCATCCACGGCTCCAGTGCATAGCCATATCCCCCACAAGGTGGCCATATGGGATGTCCCCCCTGACAAATACCTGATACAAAAGTGAGGCATGCCAGATGTGGGAGTCATGGTAGCTTCCAGGGTTGCCAGCACACACATCCATGATAATGCCCTTGGCATTGCACATGGCCTGGCAGTTGATGGAGTGGTATCCCTTGTGGTTTATGTAGCACCTACCATGCTCACCGGGTGGTGACTTGATATGTATGTGCGTGCAGTCTATCATACCCAGTACCTCTGGGTAGTGTGCCACATGGTGGAAGAGATGCATATTGCTGGCCAGCTTCTCCTGAGTTCGGGGGAAGTATATATGCTCATTGGCATGTGGTAACATGGCATCCAGGAACTGGTGTAGTACCCTGGATGCTGATGCCTGTGAGATCCCCATTATACCTCCAGTTGGCCTTTGAAAGGTACCTGTGGCTAGTATTCTCAAGCTTACACATACCTTTGTGTCCACTGGGATGGGCTCTCCTATGTTGTTTCTGGATCTCAGGCATGGCCGGCACAGCTCAACTATTTGCTGTAAGATGTCCCTGTCCACCCTGTGATGCTCTACTATCTCCAGATCATGTAGCCCCTAGTAGGTTACCCTTGGTCTGAACACTCTTCTCCTCCTCTGGGGACTGCAGTGGTTGTCAGCATCATCCTCCACAACACCTTCAGTCTCTAACACATGGTGATGAATCACAGCTATGGCAGCTCCCAACATGTACATTGTAAAAGTTCCCCATCTATTTACACCGATGGTGCAGTGTTTGGGAATACACAGGTGTGTGTGTGGTGCCTTCACACTTTATACTATTGTGCTTTGAACACTGATGATGTCATAGGGTGTGTATGTACAATCGGAGCTGCAGGGTATCTTATGTGTTTTACCACAGGTACTGCTATTGTGGTGCCTTTGGTGTTGAATTACATTTAGCTGCCGTGGATTACCTCTTGCCCTTCCCTTAACATTTCTTAACGTTTCCCCTCACATTTTTTGGCATGCATCCAGCAGCCTGCTTGGTTTTGTACTTTCCAAAACCTGGCTTATCTTGCGAAATGTGTTCTATGGCCCATCTACTGCAGGTTTGCTTTGCTTTGCGGTGACAGTTCTCTTTTCTTTGCAATCCGACACCTCTCCTATCCTGTTCTGCAGGTTGCTGCGAGCAGACTTGTTAGCTGCCGCCGATTGCCCACTGTGAGTTAATAGGTGTTAATTGCTCAGTTGTACTCCATTTACCCTACTGCGGTATTTCCTTATTTTCTTCCCCTAACCTTCCTGTTTGAGCTATGGTGTGCGGCACGTGCGGCCACTTACTGGGTTTCGGGCATGTTTTCATCCACGTACACATGCGCTTTTGGGCACCATATGTGCTCTCAGCTAAACGATGCTATACCTACATCCCCACCCCTATCCTGCGGCTTTGCTTAGCAATGGGAAGCCCAGATTTGCATTGCTGCAATGTGCTTACAGCTATGGTGGCACACCCCACTGCTGATGTCATGTATACCTCCAAACCACTCCTCGGTGTTGTAGCGCTGCGCCGTATGGTAAATCCATAGTCTGGCGGGACGTTTGCGATTCACTATTACTTGCCTCATTTGCATAGCATTGACTACTAATTCATAGTTACCGCGCCAAACACTGTCACAGACCCTTAGCAACCCTTGTAGCTTGGCTGTGGTGTACCATGCATACCATTGAGTATTATGGTGAAATCATGATTTGTATTACATTGCGATTTTATGACATTTGTATATATTTTCCTTGTGTTCCCATTTGCGCACACATGCCCTGCAGTTGTACTTTGTATTACTGTGGACATAACATTAAATGTTGTTTTTTTAGGTGTTGTGCATCTTTTCTTATGCCATTGGCTGTATATTTGTTTGGCAAAATGTAAACCATTTTTTTCTGGTTTACATTTCTGTAGGCTTATGCTACGCCTGCACAACTTAATGAATCTCTATGTACCTTCATTTGCATGGTGCAGTACTGCGCATGGGGTGATTAGCATACTTGAGCCAAGGGCTGCGCAGATCTGGCATACGCTGGTAGTGCACGTGGAATTGGATCGTACCTGAATCGCTCGGCGGCCATATTTGGCATTATACCGCCTACAGCAAGCTTCATGAATCCCAGGGATAGTCTTACTTAAAATGCATCTACTGTTTTATTCCCAGACTTAGTTTAATTTAAAAAACAACAGCTCTCAGTATACTATCTTATAAGTAAAATAATGTCATTATGTCACAAGCAAAATAGTGTAATTCATTATCTCAGCCGTCAGCACTGTTCTCCTAACTACTTGATTTGTTATTACTAAAATTAAGCTCGCCTGACATTTGAGGACTGAATGTACTTTATCAGACACATGCACAGCATTTGCATTATATAAAATGAACTGGTCCAGTAACCAGATTGTTCTTGAAAATAATGTCTCTCTCTGTTATGGTAAACATTATCTTCAATAACATCTTCCTTACTGGAATGGATTTCTACATTGCACTCACATGGAGTTTTATTTTCAGACTAAGGTTAATTTAAATAACTATGACTCTCAGTATATTATCTAAAATGTAAAATAATGTTACTTATATCATACATACAATAATGTAATTCATCATCTCAGCCTTCAGCACTGTTCTAACTACTTGATTTGGTATCACTAAAATTAAGCTTGCCTGAGATTTTAGGATCGAATGCTCTTTTAGACATATGCACAGCATTTACATCACTTAAAATGAACTGGTCCAACAACCAGAACATGCCTTTAAATAATGTCTCTCTCTTATGTTAAAACAATATCTTCAATAACAGCTTCCTTGCTGGAATGCATTAAAGCATCGTACTCAGATGGAGTTGGACCAACACACATATTTATCATTACGGAGTGCAGCCAAAAGTTACTAACTTATGTTAAACAATATCTTCAACAACAGCTTCTCTGCTGGGCTGCATTATTTCAGATGCACTGTGAGTGTTGTTTTCTTGCTTTTTCCTAATAACTAACTTGCAAATCAGTCCAATAACCCTTGTACACTCATTTTTTTTTGGACAAGACATAATCATTTATTGAAGTGTTCAACATCTTTTTACTTAGTTTCCATTTTTTTCTGTTTTCTTGTTACCTGAATTTTCAGTTATGCAGTTTTGCCTTGCCTAGTTTGGTTAACATGGTTAATAGAATAAAAATATAAATTAATAAATGCATACAATTTTTATACTTGTTGTCTAGGCATGCACTCACTGTAATCCTCCAAATGAACACTAAAACTACTATGACATAAAGGTGATTTACTAAGTCAGACACCAACAAATGATGTCACAATTGCACACATACCATACACTCCCATAATTAGAGTTTCTTAAAGGTTTACAGTGGAGGGGTTCTCCCCAAATAATTTTTTTTCCATAATTTGACAGTCTGACTGGTACCTTTTACCTTATAACATACCACTTATAACTGCAGGTACTTTTAGTCAGTGACTATATGTAATGATCTAATTTCTACAAAGACATGGGTATTGAGGAACATAGTAAAAAGGAAATATCACATCAGGAACAGTACTAAGAACAGTGACATACAAAAAAACAGGGTAATTCTTGCCTCCTTTCTCTGATCATCATTACCATATTATCTCAGACAGGCCAACCAGAGCCACCTGAGACACAGTATAGACAGTCATTTAGTTCATGTTGCTTTGGTATTTGTGAAATAAATATCTTCAGAGAATACTCCATGGCTGCTGGCGTACCAGCTTGGGTATCTCCATGAATGTCCCTTATCCATCATGCCACTTCCGTTCATCTGTCATGCCATCAACCTGGTCACTTGCAGACATGATCTGTGTTATCGTATCTTATCATTCTGGAACTGCTAGACATCATGTCCTGTCACCTCCTATAGAATGTTGTACACTTTACATGGAGTTCCCACCTGCTACTTACCTAACTTCCATAGCAAAGGAGACATCATGTGGGGCTTTTTTTTGTGCAATAGCATCCCTAACTTGAATGGTAGCAGCAACAGAGGCATCTGAAAATAAAATGAAATAACAATAAACTAAAACATAGTTGCCCGTGCAGGCCTTGTGTATTACCATGTTCTCATCACATTCATTTTCATCTGAAAATCATAAATAAATACATGCCAAACATTGCACAAGTCATGTGATACAATGGAAGAATACAGTACAGGGTAACGCAGACAGTATAGCAATTTCTATACCAAATACAGGCAATGACAGGACAAAGGAATATGATGCATTCAGTCGAAACCTGAAACTGTCAACACAGACTTGTATAATTTATTTGATATACACAACAACATATACTTTCCAATGTGAACCACAGTTCTTTCACATAATGAATAAGTGAATCCCCATTACTTTTGCCACAAGAAACATTCTGAGAACAAGGACATGATCACTGAAAGCCATAATTTAGGAATAGTGATGTCAGAATACTGAATGCTAGTATCATAACACATTACAGAGAATGGAGTGCTGCATGAACCTTAACTAAGTATGCAAGGTTGGAAGACAAGATAACATAAAAAACAAGTAAAGTAAAACAGAAGTATGCTGATTATGTACCATATCCTTACACATATGTAGTAACACAAACACGCACACACACACACGGATACACATACACACACACACAAACACACATAATCTGGCTAATTAATATTGATGAGACTGAAACACCATACTACAAACATAGAAAGTTTCACCCAATTTTTGGGTACATGGAAAAAGAATAAAAAAATCTCATTAAGTAGGAAAACAAGCAGACTGCTCACATGCACTGTATTTGCATTTAATTATTAAATGCAGGATCAAGACCAAAAATGTAACACCTTTTAAATAAATAACTAAATAAATAAATGCCCCCATAAGGAGCTGCCTGGTTGTCTGGGTACCATACTGTACTAGGCAGCCCAAAACCTTGGTTCTTTTACTCCATGCAAACACAACTCCAAGGAACTCAGGCACACTTTCTTCGGTTATTTTTTTTTAAAATAAAATGTTTGATTTCCTCATCATTCACTGTTATTTGTCACTTGTCAACAGAATCCCTCAGTCTTACGTAATCCAAACTTGTCTGGGTTATGCTCCTTCCCCCAATACAAGGACACCAGTAAACAGAATATTTTGGATTACAAGAAAGTGGCTAGAGAGGATGCCAGTCCAACCTGGTGCAGTGTTATCAAAGGAACGTATCTGCTGAAAATGTGCTGGCATGCTGCCAAGTCTTTAATGGAAGGACTTGTGTCACTGGTTTCCATTCTAGGTGGTAGTCTAAGCTAGGAATCTCACTTCTCTACCTTTGATTAGGGATTCATTTAAATGCTAATCCTTCCCACCCCCAGCTCACTTCTCAGGTACCAGGTGTGCTAATGAAATCCTGGTCACTTAAGTCCTGGTCAATGCTCCATCACACTCTGCAGTATGGAATCAACATGCATTTTCCTCTATTTTGGCCTGCTCAGGTCCTCTTTCTTCACTACTTTTTTGCATAATATCTGTTTCTTCTTTCTGATTACAGTTAAAGTTACAGTATTTAGGAAAAATATATTTTGTGCATTTTAAAGTTCAGTTACATTTTCCACATTTCCATTCTGTGAATTTCCTGCATTTCCTTTTCTCACAATTTTGTTTAGGTGGTCTTATCTCTCACAAAGATAACAATATTTAAACTCTGCACATATCTCTCAATGCATTTATTATCTCAAACCCACCCACAAAAACTCAGAATATATACCAATGTATTATTATTTACATTTAGAATAATGTTAACTTCACAACCTCCACTCCATAGGCCTCTGCTGTCTTTTGATTTTTGTACTGCAACATTTACTAGATAGTATTCCTCTGGAAATGGGTTGGGCAGGACACCCAGCAAAATACGCATATTCTTCCAGAAGTGTAACAAGAAACATTTATTTTGTAGGCAAATCTTATCAACTAACATTTGAAAAACATTAAGTTTGCAAATGCCATTTGTACAGACTTAAATGTTCAGTTCATTTTCAGATGGTGCCCCATACAATCAAAAAATTGCCATTTTAAAGGAACACACTTATCTTGTAGAATTTTAAATACAGATCATTTGTTGCAAACATTACTTTAGACAGTTCTAGATATTTGGCACTGAGGCAAGAATGCTTTTAAGGAATGCTTTGAAAACATTGTACTAAATTGAATACACTTTGTATATCCAACTACATCCTTGTAGTTCTCTTCCAGCTAAGAGTCACAATTTACCCATTACATTCTCTCCATATTTCTTTTTTCATGTTTTCAAATATAGCTATTTCACTAAAGTATTTCTTATTCAAAGCTTATATCATAGAAACTTACTAAACGCATGTGAATCAAAGCTTACATATTGCAATGACATTTCCAAAAGCATGGTCAATCACAAAATCATGCCCATTTAATTGTTGTCTCTTTAGAAAAAACAAACATAAGACATGTATTCTCTGAAGCTCTTTTATTTACAATATACTGCAGCACAGCTAGTGCAAACATTTTGTCACGTTGTTCAGACTGGCATTTACATGATCAGAACAGTAACTAGGGCAGGGTAAACGGGGCAGCTGCCCCAGATGCAAAATAGGTGCCAGTGCTGTGGGAATACAGTGGTAGCATTGTTTTATGAAGTCATGAGGATATAGCCATTTCATAAGTGAATGTAGATACTGCATCCGTAGTCACGACTAAGGCACTGAAGCACTTAGTGTGTGGTGATGCAACTGAAACCAGCTGTTTGTTACATTTTAGCAAACAGTTTTTCTACAGTTGTGCAAATCCTCAACTTTGTTTTGAGAGGGGCACCAGGTCAAGAAAATTCACAGGGCACCAGAAGACCTACCCATGATAATACACATGATCATCATATTTCATCTAACAGAGGTTTCCTTTTATATTCCACAGGCATAGAGGAATTTCCATACAGACATCTGCAGCAGCTTCGACCAATACAACTTCAAAAACTTCAGCCTAAGAATTTGTAACATCACTCCAGCTTGCTAAAATGTTATCATACTGGGGATGCCCATTTTCTTACAACAGAATACAGATCTCAGCTTGCTTTCTCTTTTCATCATTATAAGTGTGGGAAAACTGCATCCAAATCTAAGAAATGAGAACAACAAATGTTTTTCACCAGAATTCTCACATGGTGCACTGACTTTTACTGTTTGGTACACAGTACCCTCTGCAAATGAGGACAGGAATTTGTTAAATTCCCCATAGCTATTCTTTATAAACATGTATAGCTATCTTTCTATATACACAGATTAATGTATGCATATTTGTGTGCATGTGTGTGTGTGTGTGTGTGTGTGTGTGTGTGTGTGTGTGTGTGTGTGTGGGCACACACACACATATATAAATAAATGGATCTAGGACTTTTGATCGAAAGATCAAAAGTCCGAATCCATTCCATCGAACACAATTTAAGGAAAGCGCTTTCATCAAAAAAGCACTTTCATTAAAGTGTGTTCAACAAAAAAAAATAAAACACTAAATTAATGTGTTTGCAGGGGGCAAGCCCCCCTGCACCCCCCATGTGGGGGGGTTGTGCTCCCCACCCCCCCATTTAAATATTCTCCCTCCGAGATCGCACTACAGTGGGGAAAAGGGAATTTTCCCTTAGCCGCATCGTAGTAAGACCTTCGCAACAGGCATACTTACGTGAAAGTGCTTCTTCGGTGAAAAGCACTTTCGTGTAAGTATGCTCGCCTGTAATGGATTCAGACTTTTGATCTTTCAATCAAATGTCCTAGATCCAGCTATATATATATATATATATATATATATATATATATATATATATATGTATATATAAGTATCTGTTGTATCTGTTGCATCTGTTCATGCATGGGTGTTTATTAGCTGGTCAGCTTACCTGTTTATTGAAAATGTGCTATTGGTTATGTTTATGGAAGATTTAATCAAAGTGCATTCTAGTTAGTGGCATAAATAATGACTTGCTATTTTACTGTGACCATGGTTAGTTGCAGTACAGTGAGGTATTAAGTAAAAAAATTTTGAAGGTTGATGACGTTCATAAGTTCATAGGAGGTTATTAGGCTAGCACCAATAGAGCCCTTACAAGCCTAGTCATGTTCATCCTGAGGCATCTCAATTGTCCTTGTTTTGATGAACATAATTCACAGAGCAGATCTATGATAAACACCGACTATCCTTGTCCATGAGTGACATGGATGCCACCTCCGGGGTGAATTTGTGGTTTCCCATCCATTTGTCCTGGTTGCACTTGTGTAGGGTCAGTGAGGAGCTCTACTTCATGTGAATTGGAAGTTTATTCCAGAGTAGCAGCAATCTATGCGAGATATACCTCTCAGTCCAACATGTTCTGTTAATGTCACAGGCTAGGTTAAAATCCCTAGAGTGAGTGATAATTGTGCCATTTGACTTGCGGATGTGCAGCATACATAGCTCTCAACCTCTTAACACAAAAAATCTGGACAAAGCCAACAATAATGGTGGTACAAAACCCCAAAAATAGGGACAGATTTTACCTGTTGCTCTTATAAGCTTAGAAAGTTGCTAGAATAAAAGGTTTTGTGTTACAATGCATTGTCTGAAGGATATGAGGTCTGAAACTCAAATGCCTGTCCTTATTTAGTGAATTCAGTCCTCACGGATTTGTCACAAAAATCCAGAAAAATCACAAATTTTACGAGGAGCAGACCAAAAATATGAGGAAAAAAATCTGTACATTCTGCAAAAATCTGGACAGTTGAGAGGTATGCCAGCATATCCATCAGGGCAGAGTCAGAAACTGCCTTGTAGTGGGCCAGGAATAAGTCGCTTCTCAGCACCCTATATGATACAGAGTAGCTTGACAGGCCTTTTAGTCTGTCCATGTAAGACATGGTTTAGACGTCATGCATTTTCTTGGTTAGAAACCTATGTGGTCTCTCCAGCTGCTGCAGGTGTCTGGTGAGGTACATGCAGAAAGGAGCATTGTACTCTATTAATGGTCTGATGAGGGTCAAGTACAGTGCATTTATAACATGCCTGGATCTGAATGTGATGCCCTTACTTATGAGGTGTGCAAAGTAGAATCCTTTCCTTACCACTGTGGAAACTTGGTGATCAAAGTTCAGATCGCTATCTACCTGGGTTCCCAGATCTCGCACCACTGGGTTTGAACTTAGGGGGGTGCTGTCAATATTGTAATTATCAGGGAATTACACTTTGCCAAAGGGGATTAGTAATGCACTTTTTTGTGTTTAGTTTTAGACCATGACTTTCGCACCAGTCATTTGTCTTTGTTAGCCCTTCCTGCAATATGTTAACATTGTTGGGGGACTCACTGATTGCACCCAATTTGCAATCATCCATGAACTTGGTAAGCCAAAGTCTGTCTACTTTAGCCTGGACTTCTGAGAAATAGATTCTAAACAGTAAAGGGCCCAGCACAGATCCTTGGGGTACGCCACTGGTGATGGGTCTACTAGTAGAGGTGGTGTCACCAACTTTGACAGTATGTGATCTGTGAGTAAGCCAATTGTCTACCCATCTAGTGGTGTAAGGGTTAATCATTGAGAGTTTCTAAATGATACCTGAGTGGGGGATTACAGCAAAGGCCTTGGCTAGGTCAAGATAGGTAGTATGCACTGTCTTACTTTTATCCAGGTCTTTGGTGACTTTCTCAAATAAGTGTACTAGGTTTAATAAGCATGATCTACTCTTAACAAAGCCAAACTGGGTTTGGTCTGGAGTTCGAAGATCTCCTATGTCCTTCTTGATAAGGCCCATGATGATTCATTCCATGACCTAGCAGATGAGGCTGTTTAGACTTATCGGCCTATAGTTCCAAGGGTCAGTTGATGGCCCCCTTTGGTGGAAGGGGAATTATTGTTGCTGTTCTCCACTCTGCTAGAAGAAAACCAGTTCTCAAGCTATGGTTAAAGACAACACCATGTGGGTCAGCTAGGTCCTGTTTTAGATTGCTTAATAAGCAACCTGGGATGTTATTTGGCCCCATTGAGTCCGTGTTTTTAGCTTTGAAGAGTACAGATATGACCTGATCTCTAGAGATACTAGGCAGAGGACTGGTGTTGGTATGGCTGGTAGTGACAGGGGGGGTGGGATGGGGGTGAAGTTTGTGCCAAATCTGTCAGTCAGCAGGTTGGCAATTTCCTCTGGTATATTATGAGTGGTGCTATCTCCTTCCAGTTTGGCACATAGCTGGGCATTCTGTTTTAGATTTTGGATGTAGTTAAAGAATGTTTTATGAGTATCCTTAACTAGAGATGCTATTTTACCTTCATAATTAGTTTTAGAGGACTTTACAAGATTTCTGATTTGCTTGTTAAAGTTGTGGTGGGAATTCTTCCTCTGCTAAGTCAGTTCCCTCTTGTTCTTAGAAATTAGTTTCTTCCTTTTGTTATATAATCTGTTTATACTTGAGGTCCCCCAGGGAGGCTTGTTTTTTTTTGGGAGGACCAGATTTTAATCCAGTCAGGCACAGCTGAGTCTATACAGCTCTGCATAGGAGTCACTGTTGTCTGTGATTGCGGAGGGTATAAAAGTTTTTATACCATCACTTAGTAGGCTGTAGTTTGCTTTGGAAACATTTTTTAGTTTTCTTGCTCCTATGGTGGAGACAGGTTCAATAGTAACAAAACACAGCATATGACACAGCCAACCAATAGCAATAGACAGATAATTAATTACACAAATAATTCAATATTCATTAAATTTTAAAGCAATCTTGTAGAATAAAAAACAAACATAAAACACATATAAAATATACCTATTTATATTGCTTCTGTTTCTCAACTAAAATTGGTTTTACTGTTATATTATTCAGCCCAGGTTGTTCATCAGTTTCTAACCTAGTAATTTATTTATACTCTGCTATTTCAAGTTTATTGTTGATATCTCCTCCTCTTAGATTCCTATATATTATTTCTAAAACCTTAAACTTAAAAGTCATGTGTTTGACCCCTATCCATAGTATGCATTGCTAAGGCATTAGTTGTTTTATTTCTTCTAATTTCTGATTTATGCTAAGTGATGCAGTCCTTAAGCCACCTTGAACATTTTCCTATATAAAAGCATTCACATTTTAAACATGTTCCTAGGTATACCATTGATGTGGTGTTGCATGTTGCTTGACACCTAATTTCATACCTTCTTTTGGTTACAAGATGTTGAAATTCTAATACATCCCAGATATTCCTACAACAACTACAGTTATGGCAGGGGTATGTACCATATTAATTTGCTGGTGGAATAGTGATATTTACATTAAAATCTTTATAACATAGCTGTCTTTTTAAATTCATACTATTTCTATATGTAAATCTTGGTTTGTCACCCAAAAGGGCTACCAAATCAGGCATAGACATTAGTATTCACCAATTATTTCAAATAATATTTTCTTCTTGTCTTGTCATATTATTATAAGCTGTAACATATCGAACCAGATTCACCTTGTGCAAATTATACCTAGAAGAAGGTTCATTTTCTATCACTTCACCAAAAAAAGGTTGAGCTATTTGTACTCTTTTATCTAATACGTCATTTATGACCTCTATAACTAAGTCTTTATTATAACCTCTATTCATGAAGTCATAAACTAACTCTTCCATTTGCTCCTTACATCTAGTTACATCTAGATGGATAGTGCAGTGGTGCAGCGGTAGCATTGTTGCCAAACAGCAAGAGGTTCTCCAGTTCAATTCTCAGCTGGGGTGCCTTCGGTGTGGAGTTTGCATGTCCTCCCTGCATTCGTGGGGGTTTCCTCTGGGTGCTCTGTTTCCTCCCACGTTACAAAGACATCTGTCTGGAGTGTTTCTCCCCAGACCTCTGCTGAAAATTGGCTTCAATCTGAGTCGGACCTTTCCGGTTAACAAATGTTAAATAAATAGTTTAATCAGTATTGAGCCTGTTAATCCTCATGAATTGCCCTTTGATTATTCCATGAAAATATATCTAGCATGCATACTTTTAATATGAGTATATTTATTCACTTGAACATCTTTCTTAAATACGCATGTTTTTAACAAACCAGATTCCTTATATAGATGAACAGCAACATATGAATAATATTACATCAGAAGTTAATTTTAAATTTCAAAAATGCTGTAGTGTTATTCAAATATTCAAGAAAATCCAATAAACACTGTACACTTTCTTTCCATATCATAAAGCAGTCATCTACAAAGCACTGATAAAGTAAAACATTTTCTTTAAATGGGTTAGCAGAGCTATATACATATTCACATTCCCACTGATTCAATGCAATGTTTGCATATGTATTAGCCATAGAAGTACCCATGGCAACGCCTGCTATCTGCAAAAATGGCTAGTCATTAAATAAAAAGACATTTCTAGTTAAAACAACTTCAAGTCAAACTACAAATATTTTCTACTGCTCTACTGGTCATATCAGTATTTTTTCCATAAAAATTTGCTTATAGCGTTAACACCATAGTCATTCGGAATTACTGTAAAAAGTGAATTAATGTCAAGTGTAACCATTACATAGTCATTTTCATTGCTGTTTTTATACCATCCATAGCACCTTGTCAAAAAATCACTCGTGTCTTTTATATAGCTCGGACATAAGTGTAGATATTTACTTAGAACATTCTGTACGTAAATAGATAGGGGTTCTGTCACCCAGTCCCTCCCTTAGACTATAGGTGTCATTGGTGGTTTGGATACAGATTTATGTAATTTGGGGATACCATATATCACTGGTATTCTCAGGCATGAAACTGTAAAATAGTTGAAAAGATCCAAAGAAATATCACCTTGTGATTGTAAGTCATAAGCAAGTGCCTTTGCCAGTATCCAAAAGTCTACAGGAGACAGGTGCAGACC
>NC_056728.1:1554890807-1555140807 GCF_019279795.1 Protopterus annectens | reverse complement strand
CTTGTTCTTTTATATCTCCAAGTAGGTCGTACTGAACAGTTATTTAAAGCAAAAACAATGATTATTTTAGTAAAATGTCAAATTTCAGGCTATTGAGAAAGTAATCTTTGTTTAACTGAAATTAAATTAGCACAATTGAATTATATAAAAACAAACTCTTTGTATGTCATATAATTAATGACCATAATGTAGACTTTGTATTTATGAAAGGATTGCTGTAACAAGATATACATGTTTGGATTAAAGAAATGAGTGTTTCAGGCTGCATGGCAAAAAAAAAAAAATGACAATGTAGAAAAAAATAGAAGTTCTAGTTATTTTTGTGAATATTTGCTTTCTTTTTAAGTCTTGTTTGACATCTGATATCCAGTCGTTGATTGCTTTTATGACTTATTCTATTTAGTTTATAGATTGATGCACATATATTCCTAGAAATAATTCCTTTCTTATAGATGCAATGTGCATTTTTCTATAAAAAAATTATTTGTTAGTTATAAATGATGGCAAATTCCATTCCATCTCATGTAAAATAACAAATACAGGTCTAAAGGTCAACATATACATAAATATCAGTTCATTAAAATGTACCTGTTTTATTATTTTTATTTTTATTTTTTGTATTTCCTTTTCATTGGATTTGGTTCTGTCTTCACAATTTATAACTAAACCTAACAAAAAAAACTTTGTTGAAACCTAAGTCTTTTGGATATTTCCCCTGTGGAAACTGTACTAGAACACAGCAAAACAAACAAACAAAAAAATAAAATAAAATAAACAAACAAAAAAAAAACAACTTAAAGAAAAATGAAATACATTATAACTGTACACATTTGGTAATTGCAGCATTACTGATATCTATGAAGAGTTTAATCCAATAAAATATGTATGCAGACAAGCTCATTAAAAGACAGAATAGTTCCAAATCTGGATTTCTTAAAAGGAAACATAAACACAAAAAATGCATTCACAGAATTACATCAGAAGGAAACAATCAAATTACTACAACATTTAATGTTTAGCATGACACAATGAAACTAGATCTTTAGATACTTAGCTTCATAAGTTAGGTGAATAGGATTAAGGCCCATTGGTGACCAAAGAGCTTGATGCCCTGGACTCCATGTTGGAACTTTTAATTGCCCATATACTCACCCAGTTCATTTTTAGAGTTATGAAAAGATGAGCTAGGCTTAAGTAGGTTTACCTAATTTCCACAAGAGGCAGTATTTCAATTGACAATTTTCTGAAAGACAAAACTCCCAAAATGATTAAAAATACAAAATGTCTTCCACTAATTTATATAATAAATTATACTTATAAACTTCATGGTCACACCAGAGTGGATATAAGGACAAAAAAAAAGAAAAGTCAAATGTGCACTGTAGACTTGCACAGTTCAACACATTACAGAAAAACTTACTGCAACATTACATATCTGAAGAAGAAAGTAGTAGTTCACAAGAACCACAAAAACAGACAGGCCAAAAAAGACAGAGTGGAGTAGTGAGGATAAGGAAGAAATTATGTGTTGTTACTATTATGCAAGAATCCAAGAAATTCTAGATAGAAGATATTTAGAAAAAATAAGAGATAAATTAGATGAAAGAAAAATACTTGCACAAGGAAATCTGTTAAGAAATTCAAGTGCTAATTTGTACTTATTTATGCATCAGATCTATGAAAAACATTATATAGATGAAGAAACATTGGACTGCCTGTATAAAGAAGCGGCAGGAGAAGTGCAAAAATATAAAGAACAAAACCCAGAGATTTTTGAAAGATATAAAAAATAAACATGGACATGTGAAAGAAAAAGCTGTCTGATATGGTGCAATTATTATACAAAGGAGAAAGACTAACTAATCCAAAAAAAGAGCATCTCCAAGATTTTTGAGGAGAAATACAGGTGAAAATACCCAGATATAGAAAATTTCACAAAAAAAAAAAAACAGTGAGGATTACTAGGGAATACATCTCAGGTAATCCATAACTCCATTTTCTATTTGTTTAACTTCTACCTTACTAATCCTCTTACCTAATACCTTACTTACTAAATAAAATAAATAAATAAAATAAAATACCTTACTAATCCTCTACCTTGCAATTAAGAGGATATTTCGCAGGAAGATGTTCTGGAACTTTTTGTAGAACACTCACAGGAAACAGAGAACAAAGAAATGTGCTCTCACTTTAGATGAAAATGATATGAGGGAAAAGCTGCTAAATTTAACAGACATGGGCAGACAAACTAAATTTGATGAAAGAAATAGATTAAAGAAAGTAAACAAGACTCAAAATGTTAGAAGTTTGATACAACAGTAGAACACATTAGTCAAGACAAATAAGAGAAATTCATGTGATATAACAGAAGCAAATAGGACATATTAGTGTGAAGCTAAATTAATAATTGATAAAGTCTTACCATAAAAACAAAGAGCAATAAAAGAAAGAAATGGAAGAAATAAAATGCCACCATGGAAACACTAAATACAGGAAACTATTAATCATATAATTAATGATCAAAATGTAGGCTTTGTATTTATGAAAGGATTGCTGTAACGGACCACAAGATATAAATCTTTGAATTAAAGAAATGAGTGTTTCAGGCTGCATGGCAAAAAAATGACAATGTAGAAAAAAGACAGACATTCTAGTTATTTTTGTGAATATTTGCTTTCTTTTTAAGTCTTGTTTGATATCTGATGTCCAGTCATTGATTGTTTTTATGACTTATTATATTTAGTTTATAGATTGATGCACATACATTCCTAGAAATAATTCTTCTCTTATAGATGAAATGTGCATTTTCTATAAATAAAACAATCTGTTAGCTATAAATGATGGCAAATTCCATTCCATCTCATATAAAATAAAAACAAGTCTAAAGGACAACACATACATAAATATCAGTTCATGAAAATGTACCTGTTTTATTATTTTTATTTTTTGTATTTCCTCTTCATTGGATTTGGTTCTGTATTCACAATTTATAACTAAACCTAACAAAAAAAAAACTTTGTTGAAACCTTAATCTTTTGGTATTTCTTCTCTGGTAGACTGTACTAGAACACAGCAAAAAAAAAAAAAAAAAACGACTTAAAGATAAAGGAAATACATTATAACTGTACAAGTTTGGTAATTACAGCATTACTGATATCTTTGAAGAGCTTAATCCAATAACATATTTATGCAGACAAGCTCATTAAAAGACAGAATAGTTCCAAATCTAGATTTCTTAAAAGGAAACATAACACAAAAAACACATTCACAGAATTACATCAGAAGGACTAACAATTAAACTATTATCACATTTAATGTCTAGCATGACACAATAAAACTAGATTTCTAGATCCTTAGCTTCTTAAGTTTGGTGAACAGGATCGAGGCTGATTGGTGACCAAAGAGCTTGATGCCCTGGACTCCATGTTGGAACTTATAATTGCGCATATACTCATCCAGTTCCTTTTTAAATGTATGAAGAGATGTGCTCGGCTTAACTAGTTTTACCTAATTTCCACCAGAGGAAGTATTTTAATTGACAAATTTCTGAAAGACAAAATTTCCAAAATGATTAAAAATACAAAAAATGTCTCTCTCTAATTTATATAATAAATTATACTTATAAACTCCATGGTCACACCAGAGTGGATATAAAGACAAAAAAAAAGTCAAATGTGTACTGTAGACTTGCACAGTTCAACACATTACAGAAAAAACTTACTGCAGCATTACATATCAGTAGAAGAAAGTTGTAGTTCACAAGAACCACAAAAACTGACAGGCCAAAAAAGACAGAGTGGAGTATTGAGGATAAGGAAGAAATTATGTGTTGTTACTATTATTGCAAGAACCCCAGAGTTTCTAGATAGAAGATATTTAGAAAAATTAAGAGATACATTAGATGAAAGAAAAATACTTGCACAAGGAAATCTGTTAAGAGATTCAAGTGCTAATTTATACTTATTTATGCATCAGATCTATGAAAAACATTACATAGATGAAGAAACTTTGCACTGCCTGCAAAAAGAAGAGACAGGATAAGTGCAAAAATATAAATAACAAAACCCAGAGATTTTTGAAAGATATAAAAAAGAAACATGGACATGTGAAAGAAAAACTTGTCTGATATGGTGCAATTTTTATACAAAGGAGAAAGACAAACTAATACAAAAAAAAAGCATCTCCAAGATTTTTGAGGAGAAATACAGGTGAAAATACCCAGATATAGAAACTTTCAAAAAAAAAAGCAGTGAAGCAGTGGGGATTACTGGGGAATACTTCTCAGGTAATCCATAACTTCATTTTCTATTTGTTTAACTTCTACCTCACTAATCCACTAATCTGCAATTAAGAGGATATTTCACAGGAAAATGTTCTGGAACTTTTTGTAGAACACTCACAGGAAACAGAGAACAAAGAAATGTGCTCTCACTTTAGATGAAAATGATCTGAGGGAAAAGCTACTAAATTTAATAGACATGGGCAGACAAACTAAGATTGATGAAAGAAATAGGTTAAAGAAAGTAAACAAGACTCAAAATGTTAGAAGTTTGATACAACAGTTGAACACATTAGTCAAGACAAATAAGAAAAATTCATGCAATATAACAGAAGCAAATAGCACATATTAGTGTGCAGCTAAATTAATAATTGATAAAGTCTTACCATAAAAACAAAGAGCAATAAAAGAAAGAAATGGAAGAAATAAAATGCCACCATGGAAGCGCTAAATAGAGGAAACTATTAATCATATAATTAATGATCAAAATGTAGGCTTTGTATTTATGAAAAGATTGCTGTAATGGACCATGAGATATAAATCTTTGAATTAAAGAAATGAGTGTTTCAGGCTGCATGGCAAAAAAATGACAATGTAGAAAAAAGATAGACATTCTAGTTATTTTTGTGAAAATTTGCTTTCTTTTTAAGTCTTGTTTGATATCTGATGTCCAGTCATTGATTGCGTCTATGACTTATTATATTTAGTTTATAGATTGATGCACATACGTTCCTAGAAACAATTCTTCTCTTATAGATGCAATGTGCATTTTTCTATAAATAAAATAATCTGTTAGCTATAAATTATGGCAAATTCCATTCCATCTCGTATAAAATAAAAACAGCTGTAAAGGACAACACATACATAAATATCAGTTCATTAAAATGTACCTGTTTTATTATCTTTATTTTTTGTATTTCCTTTTTATTGGATTTGGTTCTGTATTCACAATTTATAAGTAACCTAACAAAAAAAACTGTGTTGAAACCTTAATCTTTTGGTATTTCTCCTCTAGAAGACTGTACTAGAACACAGCAAAAAAAAAAAAAAAAAAAAAACTTAAAGATAAAGGAAATACATTATAACTGTACAAGTTTGGTAATTGCAGCATTACTGATATCTTTAAAGAGCTTAATTCAATAACATATTTATGCAGAGAAGCTCATTAAAAGGCAGAAACGTTCCAAATCTAGATCTCTTAAAAAGAAACATACACAAAAACACATTCACAAAATTACATCAGAAGGACTAACAATTAAACTATTACCACATTTAATGTTTAGCATGGCACAATAAAACTAGATTTCTAGATGCTTAGCTTCATAAGTTTGGTGAACAGGATCAAGGCCCATTGGTGACCAAAGAGCTTGATGACCTGGATTCGATGTTGGAACTTGTAATTGCCCATATACTCATCCAGTTCCTTTTTAAAGGTATGAAGAGATTAGCTAGGCTTAACTAGGTTTACCTAATTTCCACCAGAGGCAGTATTTCAATTGGCAATTTTCTGAAAGACAAAATTCCCAAAATGATTAAAAATACAAAAAAAATCTCACTCTAATTTATATAATAAATTATACTTATAAACTCCATGGTCACACCAGAGTGGATATAAAGACAAAAAAAAAAAAAAAAACGTCAAATGTGCACTGCAGACTTGCACAGTTCACCCCTTTACAGAAAAAAACTTACTGCAGCATTACATATCAGTAGAAGAAAGTAATAGTTCACAAGAACCACAAAAACTGACAGGCCAAAAAAGACAGAGTGGAGTATTGAGGATAAGGAAGAAATTACGTGTTGTTACTATTATGCAAGAACCCCAGAGTTTCTAGATAGAAGATATTTATAGGTTCATAGGTTCATAGGTTCATACTAGGCTATCTGCCCTGGGGCAATTATAAGCCTAGCCCGATTCTGTATGGCTGATGCCACCCCTTGATTTGAGTATACTGTGCCCTTTTTTAAGGTTTAGTTTACTGTGCCTCTGTCTAATAGTGACACAGGAGTAATCCCTGGGACAAACCTACGATCCCCCATCCACTTATCGAGATTCTTCTTGAAGAGATTCAGTGAGGTGCTCTGCCTCACATGAACTGGAATTCTATTCCAGAGCGAAGGAAGCCTCTGGGTTATGAACCTGTCCCTCCAGCAATTTCTATTTATTTCTGTGCTGAGGTTCAAGTCCCTCGAGCGTGTGGCTCTAAGGGATTTAGATTTACTGAGGTGGAGCATGTCCATTAATTCTGGATTTGACATAGCTTTGTATGTCAGGCATAGATCGCCTCGAAGTAGGCGGTATGCAACTGAGTAGAGCTGGAGTTTTTTTAACCGAGCAGTATATGGCATCTGTTTGAGACCCTTGATCCTCTTGGTGAGATACTTTTGGGGTCTTTCTAATTGCTGCAGGTGTCAGGTAAGGTACATCCCAAAAGGGGCATTGTATTCTATGATGGGCCTGATGAGGGATGAATAAAGGGGCACGATTACCTCTCTTGATCTAGATGTGAAACCCTTCGTGATGAGGTGGGCTATGTAGAAGGTCTTTCTAACCACTTTGGCAATGTGGTTTTCAAAGGAGAGATTGCTATCAACTTGGGTCCCCAGGTCTCTAATAACTTTCTCTGTACTTAATGGGTTTCCGCCTATGTGGTAATTTGTGGGCACATTGTTTTTGCCAAAGGGTATGACTATACATTTTTTGGCATTTAGCTTTAAACCATGGCACTGGCACCAGTTATCTGTCTCTGTGAGACCTTTTTGAAGGATATTTGTGTCAGCTGAAGAGTTGATTATGGCACCCAGTTTGCAGTTGTCTGCGAACTTGGTGAGCCATAGTCCTCCCACGTTTGCCTGTACCCCGGAAAAGTATATACCGAACAAGAGTGGTCCCAGGACAGAACCCTGTGGGACGCCACTTGTGACCGGTTTTGAGTCTGACATGGCTCCAGCAATTCTCACTCTGTGGGTTCTGTCTTTGAGCCAGTTTGCGACCCATCTTGAGACATAGGGGTTTATATTTAAGCTGGATAGCTTATCTATGATGCCCGAGTGGGGTATTGTGTCAAATGCCTTTGCAAGGTCCAAATAGGCTGTGTGGACTACCTTTCCTTCATCTATGGCTTTGGTGACTGTTTCAAAGAAGTCAACCAGGTTCAAAAGGCAGGATTTGCCCTTGACAAAGCCGAACTGGGTAGGATCTAGTGTCTGTAGGTCCCCAGTGTCTTTGTTTATGAGCTCCATGATGATCCTCTCCATAGCCTTGCAGACTAAGCTAGTCAGGCTTATGGGGCGATAGTTTCCAGGGTCCGTAGATGCTCCACCTTTGTGGAGTGGGACCACTGTTGCTGTACGCCATTCTGTGGACACATATCCTGTAGTGAGGCTGAGATTGTATAGCTGTTTTATTTGAGGGATTAGTTCCTCTTGTAGTTCATGTAGGACGCAACCTGGGACACCATCTGGTCCCATGGAAGCAGTGTTTCTTGCTTTGGAGAGGGCAGCCTCCACCTGAGCATCTGAGATGTTTGGGAGGCAGCCCACTGCCGGGATAGATATTTGCTCTTTTGGGGTGGGGGGGGGAGAAGTTTGCACTGAACCTGTCTGCCAGGATATTGGCGATGTCTGTGGGTTCAGTGTATTTTTTGTTGTTTAGAATCAACTCAGAACAAGTCTGGGAGTTGCATCCCAGGTTTCTAACATAACTGAAAAAGCCTTATGATTGTCTTTGGTGTCCTGTGCAATTTTTCTCTCGAAGCTGGCCTTGGAGGATTTTATGAGGGATTGTAATTTTTTGCTAGTACTGATCAGAGATGCCTTCCCTATTAGGGATTTTGCTCTATCATGTAGTAGCTTCCTCCTTCTGTTGTACAGTTTATTTATGGCAGGGGTCCACCAGACTGGACGCCTGCCTTTGGATGATTGGGTCTTGGTTTTGTTTGGGATAGCATGATCCATGCATTCCTGGAGATGTCTGTAGAATGCATTTATATAGGATTCTGCAGTTTGGGCTGTAGTTTCCACTGGCCCTGGGGCCTTGAAGGATTCCACTTCGGTTTTGAGAAGTGAGAAGTTCGCTTTGAGAAGTTTTTCACTGTGGTTTTCTGGGCTGGGGTGGGGTCGGGATGTGGACATCCAGTGAAATTAATTTATGGTCTGATCTTACCAATGAGGGATATACTTCTGGTGTGAAGCATAGAGTCCCCATGTTGGTAATGATCAGGTCTAGTATGTTGTCCCCTCTTGTGGGAGTGGTGACTAGTTGTTCCATAGCATTTGAGTTTATAATTTCCAGGAATCTTTGGGCTAAGGTGCTGGGGCTTGAGTAGTGCTTCCAGTCAATGTTTGGGTAGTTGAAGTCACCCAATACAATGGTGTTCGGAGAGATCTTCATGTTCTCCAATGTTTTCAGGAAAGCCGAATGGGATTCCTGACTTTGAGAGGGTGGTCTGTAGGATGCTATAAACTGAAAAGCAGTCTTGCCCACTGATAGTTGCACATGGATGATCTCCGATACTTTGTGCAATGCCACTAACCTGGAGGTGTGGATATCCTTGATAAATATGGAAACTCCCCCTCCTTTTGTGGTTCGGTCCGGGTTTTGGGGCCGAAAAGCATGATATGAGGTATAGCCTGGTTGTGCTGGGGTGCTCTCTGGAGCCTTGAACCAGGTTTCTGTCACTGCACAGATATCAATGTTCTCCATACTGAGGAGAGCTTCGAGTGCGTGCATCTTGAGGTTAAGACTTCTGGCGTTTAGCAGCATTACCCTTAGTTTCTTGTTCCTTGTGCTCTCTATGGGGGTGGGTTTGACTTTTGAGCCTTGCCTAAAAAAGGCACTATGGGGGTGGCAAGAGCCTTTGCCAATATCCGAAAGCCCAGTGGTGACAGGTGCAAGCCATCCCTAGCGAAGCAACGTGGCATGTCGAGCATGTCATCCCAGGCTGACAGATACTGGATCCCCTTAGAATGACACCAAAATTTTAGCCAATTGTTAAAATCGATCATTTTGTCTTTGTACTGTGGCATCATTCTAGGTGAGGGTAAGATGCTGCTCAAGGTCAGGGTCATACCAGCCTGGGCTACATGATCAGAGAGCTCCTCTATGTCCCTTTTCATGTAGTCCAGGGAGGTACGTCTCAGGTCATTCACACCAGCATGTACAATGACTGAGTCATATTTGTATTTACTTTGGAGTGACCTGAGTGCTTGCGTTATGTGGCGGATCTTAGCGCCCGACAGGCAGCTCACTGTGACCTTCTCTTTATTCAGCCTGGTGAGCGGGACGTCAGTGTGTCTGACAATAGAGTCACCTATAACAAGAGTATCAGGTGTGTTATTCAGCCTTAAGGGCTGTGGCTGCTTGGCACACTGACTTTGTGGGTTATGTGTTGCGTGTGTTTTGTTTTGAGGTAGCGTTTGCTTGGATGTCTGCTTTGGAGGTCTCTGTTGCTTAGGTAGATTTTTATTTAGAGCCTCCGAGTATGTTTTTGTGTATTTATGTGTTTGGTTCGCTGATGTAGTGGGACTATGTGATACTGGAATTATGTTGTGTGAGGTTACCTTCTCCTCCTGACTGGTTACACCAGTTTTGAAATGAGAGAGCTCAGCCTCCAGTTTGGCTAAATAGTTGCATCTCTCACATACATTTGAACCTGTTTGGAGGAGGAGAGGGTTGTCCGTGTACATGAGACAGTTGTAACATTGCCTCAAAATTCCCAGATTCACCAGCTGGACTGGAGAGGAAACCATTGACTGACCTTTGGACATGCTAGAGTAATAGGGAAACTGAATTTAAGATGGACCAATAGAGGACAGGGTAATCGTAGAGATTATAAGAGTAAGTAGTGCTTATGGTTTAATAGTGCTAACTTGTAGGATTACTTAATTGGACCAGTGAAGGGCCTTAGAATGAGAATATGGTGTTTAAATTGAGAGATAAATTAGATGAAAGAAAAATACTTGCACAAGGAAATCTGTTATGAGATTCAAGTACTAATTTGTACTTATTTATGCATCAGATCTATGAAAAACATTACATAGATGTAGAAACTTTGCACTGCCTGTAAAAAGAAGCGACAGTAGAAGTGCAAAAATATAAAGAACAAAACCCAGAGATTTTTGAAAAATATAAAAAAGAAACAAGGACATGTGAAAGAAAAAGTAGTCTGATATGGTGCAATTATTACACAACGGAGAAAGACAAACTAATCCAAAAAAAGAGCATCTCCAGGATTTTTGAGGAAAAATACAGGTGAAAATACCCAGATATGGAAAATTTCACACACAAAAAAAAAAAAACAGTGGGGATCACTGGGGAATACTTCTCAGGTAATCCATAACTTCATTTTCTATTTGTTTAACTTCTACTTTACTAACCTTACTAATCCTCTACTCTGCAATTAAGAGGATATTTCACAAGAAGATGTTCTGGAACTTTTTGTAGAATACTCACAGGAAACAGAGAACAAAGAAATGTGCTCTCACTTTAGATGAAAATGATATGAGGGAAAAGTTGTTTAATTTAACAGACATGGGCAGACAAACTAAGATTGATGAAAGAAATAGATTAAAGAAAGTAACCAAGACTCAAAATGTTAGAAGTTTGATACAACAGTTGAACACATTAGTCAAGACAAATAAGAGAAATTCATGTGATATTACAGAAGTAAATTGGACATATTAGTGTGCAGCTACATTAATAATTGATAAAGTCTTACCACCAAAGCAAAGAGCAAAAAAAGAAAGAAAGGGAAGCAATAAAATGCCACCATGGGTGCACTAAATAGAGGAAACTATTAATCATATAATTAATGATCATAATGTAGGCTTTGTATTTATGAAAGGATTGTTGTAATGGACCACAAGATATAAATCTTTGGATTAAAGAAATGAGTGTTTCAGGCTGCATGGCAAACAAATGACAATGTAGAAAAATATAGAAGTTCTAGTTATTTTTAATATTTGTTTTCTTTTTAAGTCTTGTTTGATATCTGATGTCCAGTCATCGATTGCTTTTATGACTTATTACATTTAGTTTTTAGATTGATGCACATACATTCTTATAAATAATTCCTCTCTTATAGATGCTATGTGCATTTTTCTATAAATAAAATAATCTGTTAGCTATAAATGATGGCAAATTCCATTCCATCTCATGTAAAATAAACACAGGTCTAAAGGACAACACATACATAAATATCAGTTCATTAGAACGTACCTGTTTTATTATTATTATTTTTTGTATTTCCTTTTCATTGGATTTGGTTCTGTATTCACAATTTATAACTAAATCTAACAAAAAAAAACTTTGTTGAAACCTCAGTCTTTTGGATATTTCTCCTCTGGAAGACTGTACTAGAACACAGCAAAAAAAAAAAAACTTAAAGATAAAGGAAATACATTATAACTGTACAAGTTTGATAATTGCAGCATTACTGATATCTATGAATAGCTTAATCCAATAACATATTTATGCAGACAAGCTCATTAAAAGACAGAATAGTCCCAAATCTGGATTTCTTAAAAGGAAACATAAACACAAAAAACGCACTCACAGAATTACATCAGAAGAACTAACAATCAAACTGCTACCACATTTAATGTTTAGCATGACACAATAAAACTAGATTTCTAGATGCTTAGCTTCATAAGTTTGGTGAACAGGATCAAGGCTCATTGGTGACCAAAGAGCTTGATGCCCTGGACTTCATGTTGGAACTTGTAATTGCCCATATACTCATCCAGTTCCTTTTTAAAGGTATGAAGAGATGAGCTAGACTTAACAAGGTTTACCTAATTTCCACCAGAGGCAGTATTTCAATTGACAAATTTCTGAAAGACAAAATTCCCAAAATGATTAAAAATACAAAAAATGTCTCCCTCTAATTTATATAATAAATTATACTTATAAACTCCATGGTCACACCAGAGTGGATATAAAGACAAAAAAATCATCAAATGTGCACTGTGCACTTGCACAGTTCAAAACATTACAGAAAAACTTACTGCAGCATTACATATCTGTATAAGAAAGTTGTAGTTCACAAGAACCACAAAAACTGACAGGCCAAAAAAGACAGAGTGGAGATTTCAGGATAAGGAAGAAATTATGTGTTGTTACTATTATTGCAAGAACCCCAGAATTTCTAGATAGAAGATATTTAGAAAAATTAAGAGATAAATTAGATGAAAGAAAAATAGTTGCACAAGGAAATATGTTAAGAGATTCAAGTGCTAATTTGTACTTATTTATGCATCAGATCTCACCCAGCCACTAGGCATGCACAAGCCAGTGCATTTCTTTGTGTCGGTCCGAAGCCCGGATAAATGGGGAGGGTTGCGTCAGGAAGGGCATCCGGCATAAAACCTTTGCCAAATTACTTATGCGGGGAATATTTCATATTTCCATACCAGATCAGTCAAGGCCCGGGTTAACAATGACCGCCACCAGTACTGTTAGCCAACAAGGTGCTGGCAGAAATTGGGCTACTGTTGGCCAAAGGAGAAGAAGAGGAGGAAGGCATGCCCGAAGGCAGGAAGAGAGGAGAAAGGTTAGGAGTGTAGCAGTAAGGGTAGGAACTTTGAATGTTGGCATTATGACTGGTATAGGGAGAGTGCTAGCAGATATGATGGAGAGAAGGAAGGTTGATATACTGTGTGTGCAAGAGACCAGATGGAAGAGAAGTAAGGCCAGGTGTATAGGAGGCAGGTTCAAATTGTTCTTTCATGTTGTGGATGGCAGGAGAAATGGGGTAGGGGTTATCCTAAAGGAACAGTATGCCAAGAGTGTTTTGGAGTTAAAGAGACTGTCTGATAGAGTTATGTTTATGAAGCTTGAAATTGATGGTGTAATGATGAATGTTGTTAGTGCATATGCTCCACAAGTTGGGTGTGTGATGGATGAGAAAGAAAAATTATGCAGTGAGTTGGATGAAGTGATGGTGAGTGTACCCAAGGGTGAGAGACTAGTGATTGGAGCAGAATTCAGTGGGCATGTTGGTGAAGTTAACAGAGGGGATCAGGAAGTGATGGGTAGGTATGGTGTTAAGGAGAGAAATGCAGAAGGTTAGATGATTGTGAATTTTGCAAAAAGGGTGGACATGGCTGTGGTAAATACGCATTTTAAGAAGAGGGAGGAGCATAGGGTGATGTACAAGAGTTGAGGAAGATGCACACAGGTGGATTATATCCTATGTAGGAGGGCCAGTCTGAAGGAGATTGGAGACTGTAATGTGGTGACAGGGGAAAGTGTAGCTAGCATAGAATGGTGGTCTGTAGGATGACGTTGGTGATCAAGAAGAGGAGGAGGAGTGTGAATGCAGTGCCAAGGATTAAATGGTGGAAGTTAAAAAAGGGTGATTGTGAGGTGGAGTTCAGGGAAGAGTTTAGACAGGCACTGGGAGGCAGTGAAGAGTTACCGAATAGCTGGGTAACTACAGCAGAGCTAGTAAGGGAGACTGCTAGAAAGGTGCTTGGTGTGACATCTGGACAGAGGAAGGAGGACAAGGAGATCTGGTGGTAGAATGAGGAAGTACAGGAGAGTATACAGAGGAAGAGGCTGGCGAAGAAGAAGTGGGATTGTTAAAAAGATGAAGAAAGTAGACATGAGTATAAGGAGATGAGGTGCATGGCAACGAGAGAGGTGGTGAAGGCTAAGGATAAGGCATAAGGAGAGTTGTATGAGAGATTGGACACTAAAGAGAGAGAAAAGGACCTGTACCAATTGGATAGTCAGAGGGACAGACCTGGGAGAGATGTGCAGCAGGTAAGGGTGATAAAGGATAGTGAGGGGAAACATACTTACACGTGAGGAGAGTGTGTTGAGTAGATGGAAAGAGTACTTTGAAGGGCTGATGAATGAAGAGAATGAGAGAGAGAGAGAAGGTTGGATGAGGTCGGGATAGTGAATCAGGAAGTGAAACAGATTAGCAAGGAGGAAGTAAGGACAGCTATGAAGAGGATGAAGAATGGAAAGGCTGTTGGCCCAGATGACATACCAGTGGAAGCATGGAGGTGCTTAGGAGGAATGGCAGTGGAATTTTTAACCAGATTGTTTAATGAAATTTTGGAAAGTCAGAGGATGCCTGAGGAGTGGAGAAAAAAGTGTTTTGGTACCTATCTTTAAGAATAAGGGTGATGTGCAGAGCTGCAGTAACTATGGAGGCATAAAATTGATCAGTCACAGCTTGAAGTTATGGGAAAGAGTAGTGGAAGCTAGGTTAAGAAGGGAGGTGATGATTAGTGATTAGCAGTATGGTTTCATGCCAGGAAAGAGCACTACAGATGCAATGTTTGCTCTGAGAGTGTTGTTGGAGAAATACACGAGAAGGTCAGAAGGAGTTGCATTGTGTTCTTTGTGGACTTAGAGAAAGCATATGATAGGGTGCCTAGAGAGGAGTTGTGGTATTATATGAGGAAGTCGGGAGTGGCAGAGAAGTATGTAAGAGTGGTACAGGATATGTACGAGGGTAGTGTGACATTGGTGAGGACTGCGGTGGGAGTGACAGATACGTTTAAAGTGGAGGTGGGATTACATCAAGGATCAGCTCTGAGCCCTTTCTTGTTTGCAGTGGTGATGGACAGGTTGACAGATGAGATCAGACAGGAGGTCCCATGGACTATGATGTTTGCAGATGACATTGTGATATGTAGTGAGAGGATGGACCAGGTTGAGGAGACCCTGGAGAGGTGGAGATATGCTTTAGAAAGGAGAGAAATGAAGGTCAGCAGGGCTAAAACAGAATATATGTGTTTAAATGAGAGGGTGGCTAGAGGAATGGTGAGGATGCAGGGAGTAGAGTTGGTAAAGGTAGATGAGTTTAAGTACTTGGGATCAACAGTTCAGAGTAATGGTGAGTGTGGAAGAGAGGTGAAGAAGAGAGTACAGGCAGGGTGGAATGGGTGGAGGAGAGTGTCAGGAGTGATTTGTGACAGACGGGTACCAGTAAGAGTGAAAAGGAAGGTCTGCAAGAGGGTAGTGAGACCAGCTATGTTATATGGGTTGGAGATGGTGGCATTGACAAAAAGGCAGGAGTCAGAGCTGGATGTGGCAGAGTTAAAGATGTTAAGATTTGCACTGGGTGTGACTAGGTTGGACAGGATTAGGAATCAGTATATTAGAGGGTCAGCTCAGGTTGGACAGTTTGGAGACAAAATAAGAGAGGCGAGATTGCATTGGTTTGGACATGTGCTTAGGAGGGATGCTGGGTATATTGGGAAATTGATACTAAGGATGGAGCTGCCAGGTAAGAGGAAAAGAGGAAGGCCTAAGATAAGGTTTATGCATGTGGTGAGAGAGGACATGCAGGCGGTTGGTATGAAAGAGCATGATGCAGAGGACAGGAAGAAATGGAAACAGATGATCCACTGTGGCGACCCCTAATGGGAACAACCGAAAGAAAATGATGATGATGACCTATGAAAAACATTTCATAGATGAAGAAACTTTGGACTGCTTGGAAAAAGAAGCGACAGTGGAACTGTAAAAATATAAAGAACAAAACCCAGAGATTTTTGAAAGATATAAAAAAGAAACATGGACATGGGAAAGAAAAGCTGTCTGATATGGTGCAATTATTATACAAAGGAGAAAGACAAACTAATCCAAATAAAAAGAGCAGCTACAAGACTTTTGAGGAGAAATACAGACAAAAATACCCAGATATGGACAATTTCACAAAAAAAAAAAAAAAAAAAAAAACCATTGGGGATTACTGTGGAATACTTCTCAGGTAATCCATAACTTCATTTTCTATTTGTTTAACTTCTACCTTACTAACCTTACTAATACTCTACTCTGCAATTAAGAGGATATTTCACAGGAAGATGTTCTGGAACTTTTTGCAGAACACTCAGAAGAAACAGAGAACAAAGAAATGTGCTCTCACTTTAGATGAAAATGATCTGAGGGGAAAAGCTGCTTAATATAACAGACATGGGCAGACAAACTAAGACTGATGAAAGAAATAGATTAAAGAAAGTAACCAAGACTCAAAATGTTAGAAGTTTGATACAACAGTTGAACACATTAGTCAAGACAAATAAGAGAAATTCATGCGATATAACAGAAGTAAATAGGACATATTAGTGTGCAGCTAAATTAATAATTGATAAAGTCTTACCACAAAAACAAAAAGCAATAAAAGAAAGAAAGGGAAGAATTAAAGTGTTGCAATGGCAGCACTAAATAGAGGAAACTATAAAGCAATTAAGACAAAAAGTGTTTTAGAAGTGGGATCAGATCAACAAAAATACTTGGAAAGACAGATGTGGTAAAAGTAATGTGCAATATCAAAATATACTAGGATATATCCATATACCATTGGAAATAATAAACTAAAGATATCAGCACAGGCAGAAAAATGTAGAAGATATGCAGATAAATATAAAGAAAAATATGAGATAAGCAACCATGACCCAAATAAAGTTTTATAGAGAACTGGGATATGAAGGAAATGGTATAGAAACACCACCGAAAAAGATGAAATAGACACATTGTGGAGAAATATTTGTTAAGACCCTGTGGAACATACCAAAAAAGCTAAATGAATAGAAAATTTGAAATAAACAGAAAGGAATCCAAATGTACATGCTATGAAATGGGATGACGTAATGGCTAGAAAAATTGAAACACAATTAAAAAAAAGCTTCCTAAATGAAAAACCCCAGAACCAGATGAATTACCCAATCTGGCTAAAAAGTATTATAATCTTTACACACAGATTTAGCCCTGAATAAGAATTACTTATATGAACATCTCAAACAGACACCAACTTAGTTAACAAAAGGCAAAATGATACACTCCTTAAGTGTGAATCTCAAAGCCATCATGAAAACTGTACACCATTAACTTGCTTTCCAATAATGTACAAACTATATACCATAATCGATGCAGACAGAGTTTAAAGTCATGTAGAAAAAAAATTCAGTCATGGCAATAGAACAAAATGGTAACAAAAGAAAGTCATATGGAGCAAAGGGTCCACCCATCTACCCATCCACAAACCTGTTTTCATTCTTCCACATGTGATCAGGGTGTCATTTTAACAGTGACAATCACCTAGAACCATGAGTCACACCACCAATAGCCTATCTGTTGTTAAATAAAGCCATAATAAAGAATTGTGAAAAGGGTAAGAATATAATTATGGCATGGATAAATAATAAAAAAATGACATCTATCCACATGCATAAAGGACTGCTTATAGATTTATTAGATACATCCCAGATTTATTAATTACATTACAGTGACCATGAAACTGTGGCAAACCACTATGCAGTTAAACCATGACAAAGGAAAAATTATTATCCCAAGAACAAAAATTCAAAGGGGTATATTCCAGGGAGATTCTTTGTCACTACTGTTTTGTCTTGCTCTTAACCCACTAAGCTGTCTACTTAACAGATTAGGTCATGGTTACATTTTGTCTCCCAGAAAACAACCTTGCTTAAAGACTTCTCATCTACTTTGTATGGGTGACTTAAAACTGTATAGTTCATCAGAGGAGGAGTTAAAAAGCAACCGTAAGATGTTAAAACTTTCTCAGTTGACATAAGAATATCATTTGGTCTTGATAAATGTGCAAAAGCAAAATTTAAAGCAGGAAAGCTGCAGCACCAAGAAAATATCAATCTGGGACAGGAATGTAATACAAAGGAATATGAGTAGGATGGAGTGTATAGATATTTGGGATTCAATGAAGAATCAGCAATAAAACATGAACAAATGCAAATAAAGCTCAGTAAGGAATACTTGAGAATACTAAAACTGATACTGAAGCAGCTTGACATCTAAGAATAAAGTCCAACTATAAACCAATTTGCTTAACTGCTCTAACTTACAGTTTTGGGGTGATTGGCCACAAAATGTATTTGATAAGTTGGACAGGAAAACAAGAAAAATGCATCATGTTTATCAAATGATACATAAGAATCAGTGTATAACAATATTATAAACTTCTCATTCTAAAGGAAGGTTGAGCCTCCTCGAAATTAGTTACATGTATAGATCTGCAGCTGTGGAACTGCAAACATATATTTTGACTTCATCAGATCCCAACATAGTGAAAGTTTTAAAACATGAGGACAGGAAGTTTAAGATGACCTCACTTCTTAGCTTAGGAGAAGCATTTTGGTGCCAAGTGGGAAACATCTGGCTAGACTGTTGCATTGGGGGTTGTGTAAACACTGTAATGTAGAGGTAGCTGAGAAGCACTGGAATCATTAACAAAAATAATTATGGAGAATGATGAAGTATAACATCACATGTGATCATCCATCACCAGCAGCCTGTCCAAAAATAGATGCAAGAAAACCAGATATAGTAGTCCATGAAAAAAAAAGACAAAAGTAACATTTATAATTGAAATTGCTAAACATTGATATTACAGTGCCTTATGTACATGGAGACACAAAGTCATAAAATATGGTTTGCAGGCAGATATGAAAGAAATTTTGAATAAAAAGATAGGCATTTCTGGTAGTAATTGGAGCAATGGGTCTAATAAAAAAATATTTACAGTCATACTTAGATATGCTACCAATACATGTAATTCATGTGAAATGCAGAAGGGAGGCAGTTCTGGGCACATTGTGGATGCTGTGAAGAGCAATTTTGGCTATCATCAAAGATTCAAAATTTTATGAACTTTAATTATACCCTGACTTAGGACTGGGGTCTATTCTGATCACGATACTAGAAACCCAAATGACTTGGATAAATCAAACCGAGATCACTGAACAAATATATATCAATGAAGTGTGGTTAGGCCATTTAACTAAGATAGGGACTTTATTCCATAGGTGTGGAAGTTTTTGAGAAATGAAATTATCACATTTCAGTTTATAGCTGATCTTCATTTTTATTGAGATGGAGTGTCTTCTTGTGTTCAGGTCAATGCTAGGGTTTTCTAAGCAGAGGGTTTTAAATAGTAAGGTATAATTTAACGCTTGGTATGTCATGCTTATTTCTCCTATAGATGCTGATAAGATACAGAGGAGAAAGAAAATCATTTAGTCTTTTGACTGTAAGATAAGTGAAGAATCTCTTCATTCTACTTTGTGAGGAATCTTTGTATTTTCCTCAGCTACACTAGGTGGCATTTGAGAACAGTCTACATTGTTCTATAACTGTTCTGGTAAGAGTTGTGTAAAGGAGACAGCTACATGGGCATACTTCTCAACTCCATGATGTGTTGGGGTGGGGCAGCTCACTATGCTTTATGGATGATATTATCTATATCTATACCAAATGAAAGGACATCGCATACAAGGACTTCATGTCAACTAATTAGGGAATTTTTGTCAAACTCCAGAATGCTGAATTTTATGAGATTAATGGCACCATTCATGTGTAATGCTAAGTGCTGTTGGAAAGGAGGTGGTGTCAGCTGGTCTATATCATGTCGTCAACTTTTAAAAGTTCAAACACCATATGGCCAACACCATATGTTCGAACTTTAAAGTTCAAAAACATAATAAAAAAAACACAACGTCATGAGATGGGTTGCTAATTGGTTCATGGATAGAACCCACACAGTGACAGTTGCAGGCTCTAGGTCCGACTCTAAACCGGTTACAAGTGGTGTCGCCCAGGGCTCAGTCCTGGGACCCCTCCTGTTTGTTATATACTTCTCAGAGGTACAGGCAAGCACAGGAGGACTATGGCTGACCATGTTCACAGATGATTGCAAACTGGGGGCTATAATTGACTCTCCGGCTGATACAGACATCCTCCAGAAGGGTCTCACTGAGACGGATACCTGGTGTCAAAATCATGGCCTCAATTTAAATGCCAAAAAGTGCATAGTCATCCCCTTTGGAAAAAAAACTAAGTACCCACAAACTACCACATACGTGGTACTCCCCTAAATACAGAAAATGTAATAAGGGATCTGGGGACCCAAGTAGATAGTAATCTCTCCTTTGATAATCATATTGACAAGGTGGTTAGAAAATCCTTCCATGTGGCCCACCTAATCACAAAAGGGTTCGCATCTAGAACAAAAAAGGTTATTGTGCCCCTCTACTCATCACTCATCATAGAGTTCAATGCCCCATTTGAGATGTACCTTACAAGACACCTGCAACAAATGGAAAGACCACAGAAGTACCTCACCAAGAAGATTACTGGCCTCAAACAGATGCCCTATGCAGCCCGACTGAAGAAACTCCAGCTGTACTTGGTTGCATACCGCTTACTCAGAGGTAATCTCTGCTTGACATACAAGGCCATGTCCAACCCAGAATTGATGGACATGCTCCACCTAAAAAAAAACAAATCCCGAGAGCCACACACTCTAGGGATCCAAACCTCACTACAATGATAAATAGGATGTGCTGGAGGGACGGAGTCCTGTCCCAGAGACTCCCCATGCTTTGGAACAGGATTCCAATCTACATTAGGCAGAGACCCTCATTAACACTCTTCAAGAGAAACCTTGACGAATGAATGGGAAACAGAAAATTTACCCCGGGGATCACTGCAGTGGCTCTGCTGGACAGAGGCACAGGGATCTAATGGCTCTGCTGGACAGATGCACAGGGAACTAATCTAAGGGGGAGGTGAAAGCCAACACATTCTGGCTAGGCTTACAGATTCCCTTGGGCAGATAGCCTAGTACTTACCTATGAACCTATGAACAAAAAATTTACCTGAAGGTTGTAAGCATGGGGGTATGTCCCCTGCATCCCCCACACCCCCCGGTACTTAAATATACCAACTCCAAGATTGCACTACATTGCAGGAAAGGGAAATCTTCCCTTATGGTGATCTCTGTTGAAATATTCAAAGTTTTACAAGTTCGAACATATGGTTTTGACCATATGATGTTCGAACTTGTAAAAGTTCGGCAACGTGAATGGGACCCGGTGTCAGCAGGGTTAAGGGACAATGTTTCTGAATGTGCAATCATCCTCATATTTGATGATTCAGACATTGGAATTCATGCTGACATCTGAATAAAAGATGTCAGAAAGAAAAAGCACCAGGACAGAGCCTTGAGGAACTCCACTGGTGACAATAATTGTAGAACATGGGAGTCCTCCTTTTCCTACCTACTGTCTAAAACCATGTAGTCATTTTTAGACCTAAGTTATTAAAATGCCATTTGCATCCAAATCCCAGAGACTGCACATGATCCCATTGTGGATTTCAGTTTTGAATACTTTATCATCATCTGAGTAAGTTGCTGGGACAGATACATTTTCATCCAAGATATTGTATACACTCATAATACAAATAAGAAGAAAATAATCATGCATGGTCTGCTTCTTACATAAATACATAGTGAAAAAAGTATGGATGCTACTGTCAGAGTTGTAAACAACAAATAAACTGAACTCTATAATACATTTTTAATACTTAAGAGCTTTTGACAACTCAGAAGAGGAAGATCTGATTAGGTCAAAAGCACTTAACTATTAAAAGTTTATTGAGTTTTATATGGTTGTTCTCCCATGTTTGGCAGAATAAGCTCCAAAATGATTCTCTCCATTGGCTTGCACAATTTTGTCATCAGTTTATTTGGACATAATTACTGGAGGTCTGTGGAAGAGCCTCAGTTGTGAATTGGGGTCATAGCCTGCCTGGTGATATCAGGGACATGTCCATTTTCTATTTTAATATCACAGCATAGACATGGTTGTATCTCATGCACTCCCAAGGATCTGGTGTTCTAACCTTACTGAAGACAGATATGAATACTTCAAATATAATTTCAGGTGAGATCATATTACAGGGGAGGAAGAATTTATGGATTTTTTTTGTGTGGTTTGTAATTTACTCCATATTTGAGTGCTAGTTTGTTAGTTATGTATTTTGGTTTTGTTATTTTGCTACAAGTTTTTCTGTATGGGTTACCATCTGAGAATGGACACTGCCCAGCAAGGCTATCACAGTAAACAAAATAAAATAAAAAACAAACAAATAAATCACTAATCTCTGCAGAACCATCTGACTGTGTGTACATCACCATCTCTGTTCTAGTTATGCATAGGTTCATAGGCTCAAATGTCTATATCAGGTATAGGGTCCAGAAGTCTACCATGCTACTGTATGAGAAAGACATTTCTAAACCTTGGAGTGGGTGTACTGTATTCATTCTACATTCTGTTCCTTACTGCTCAGTCAGGGGATATATCTAGTACTTATTCTGTTATGATATAATGACATTGTGAGGTGGGCCTTACATCAGGTTTGTTTGCATAATTGCCATTTAATAAGATATGGAGATGTTTGTGTTAAGAGGTATCATTGGAGGCTAGCAAATGTCCAGTGCTTTTTTTTTTCTGCTAGTGAATAATACGTGCAGCTTTGTCAATCTTTCTACCCATACGGCTTTTACATTTCATCAGTGTGAGAGAGCTGCTCTATTTGTTTGTTTGTTTGTTTGCCTTCGTTTACTTGGATAATGAGACAGGACTATATTGCCCCATTTTAGAGCATGCCCAGGGAAATATGGTCCAAGAAGACTGCAAAGAGAATTCAAAACAAAAGATTACATAGAGAGAAATAGTAACAACATATACATATAACACTGAAAAGCAAAGACATGCACAGGGGTAAGAAACAAACTGGTAAAAGGTGGAAAGACTACAGATAGAATAAAAAAATCATAAAAGTCACACAGATCTGAAAAACAAATGTATGCATACTTAGCAAAAAATATTTGGAAATGCGACAAAGAAACATATAAAATATACACATTCATGGAAACAATTCAGAGAGAAAAAATTAATGATGTGCACACAAAACTGAAAAAGTTGACTATCTCTCTCTCTCTCTCTCTCTCTATATATATATATATATATATATATATATGGGTCTATATCATTTGAATGAAAGTTCAAAATCTCAATTGCTGTAAATAGCGAAAATGACGATAATCGATGTCTGTTTTGTGAGATTGTGATACAGTGAAGATTGGGAAATTTGCCCTTTCATCACTGTAGTGAGATCTCGGAGTTGGTATATATAATTAGCAGGGGTGTGGGGGGGCACAGCCCCCCACAATAAAGGATTTGATTATCGGCATTTTCGCTATTTACAGGGATCGAGATTTTGAACTTTTGTTCAAATGATATAGACCTATATATATATATATATATATATATATATATATATATATATATATATTGGTTGCATTTAGAAGAATGACTGTTCTGAACGTCAAATTTCATATGGTCAAGACCACATGATTGACTTTTAGTAAAGCCAAAGCATTTGTATGGAGATAGTGGTACAGTAGGGACCAGGGAATTTACTCTTTTCCCCACTGTAGTTGAATCTTAGAGTTGATTTATATAATTTGCAGGGGTGTGGAGGGTACAGCCTAGGTATTTGTTGTTTTGTTTCATTTAAATTTTCTGAAAGTTGGTCATATGGTCTCGACCATATGAAGACTGACTTTCCAAACAGTTGATCTTCTGACATACATATATATATATATATATATATATATATATATATATATATATATATATATACACACACACACACACACACACACACACACACACACACACACACACACACACACACACATGCACACACACACACACACACACGCACACACGCACACATATATATAACTATATATGTGTGTGTGTTATATATATATATATATATATATATATATATATATATATATATATATATATACATATAACAGGAGTGCAAGTTTGAATGGTATGGTACCATAGATGTTCAGTAATCACATGTTAAGTTTTATATATAAGTTACATGTTGTGATAATTGTAATTTTAAATCTGTGGATTGCTATGAGATTTAGAAGAGTATTTAGATGATAAATTAAAGGGAAAAAAAAGACATCAGTCTGAATAATTAACATAGGTGGTGGTATAGAGGGGGCATATTAGTGGGATAAAGAAAGTAGTTGGTGAGAACTGGATAATGTGTTACTGTAAGAAATAGGATGGGGAAGGAATTGATGGGACTGGTCTACTTTAAGGTGATACAGGAAAGACTAGATAAAAAGTGCATTTACTGGTATGCTCTGTATGTATTTTGTATGACTGGTAAGAAAAAAAGGGAATTTGCATGTTTGCTGAAAGGGTTGTAAGCATCAGATAAGCATTTCTCCCTTCAGACTATAGGGGTGGTATATCTGATAGGACCTAGAGCATTGAGATCCTATTGCTTATGAAGTCACATTAGTGGGTCATGGTCTGTGACTAATGTAATATAATGTCCCAACCATGTATACAGTAGTTTAGTGATGGGAACACGTATTTGATTGCCAAACATTGCCACCTGATCTCTGGACTACTTAATTTATGACTTAGAAAGCATATAGGTGTTCTTTCCCCTCAAAGCCTTGAAAAGCAACTTACCTATGCCTGCCTCTTGAACATCAGCAAAAACTACACAAGATCTTTTGGACTCTGAGGATGGTAAAACAGGTGTTATACACAATGTTTCTTTCAATGTTTAAAAACAATGTCTGATGCCAGTGCCCATTTTACTTTAAAAGGCTTTCTCCATTTTATAGTTTGTGACAGGGCACACTACAAATACAAAATGGCATATACATTTTTTGACAGTACACATTTAACTCAAAGAATGCTCCCACTTGATTCCTAATGCCTGCAATAGGACAGTTTATCAATGATTCTACTTTTCTTGCTGGAAGTTTACAATTTCTTTGTGTACTACATACCGTAAATATTTTACCTCTGAGATGCATAACCTGTTCTTTGAAGCATTAACAGTTAATCTGACTTGTCTCAGTGAGTCTCATACCATCTGCACCTGACTAGATGAGAGTCTCAGTTCTCAGAGTGCATTACATCATCTAAGGAAGCAGCAGCATATCCGGCATGAGCCTTTAGGATATTGTTCATTAATCTCTGAATAGTTGCAGAGGCACCATGTCTCCCATAAAGAAGGACAGCACATTGGAAGGTGCCCTCTTATGTGGAAAGAGCTATCTTTTCCCTTCAGGAGTTAGAGTGATTTCCCAATATTCCTTTGTGAGATCAAATGTGGTCATAATCTTGCCTTCCACAATTTTTCTATTAGTCATACACCTTAGTCATTTGGTAGCTAGGAAATTTTGAAATGCTCCTAAAATCTTTACAGAACTTGATTGTCCAATGAAGATTTAAACCTAGCAATACAGGGATGTTACACTTTCTTTCTTTCTGACCATGTTATTACTCCATTAAGTATATTTTTTATTTCCTCTTGCAGAACCTTCCTCTGTGGTTTTGATACTCTGTAAGGTTTTAAATTGCCCTTTTCTCCTGGAATGATGTCATTGTAGTGTTGAATCAAGATTGCTTTGCCAGGTAGTTATGAAAACACATTCTTGATTTTGAAAAGTAACTCTCTTGTTTCTTTGACTTAGATAATGTGCCATCTATATATAATGTGGACAGAGAGGTCAGTTTTTGTTCTTCAACGAAACTATCAATTTCTGGAATTATACCATCTACAAAAGTCAGTGCTTCCTTTCATAATTTCAGTATGAAAATATGGTGCATCTGTTCTGGCCTTCCTTTGCCAGTTTTCTTAAATCTGTCAGTTATATGACTATTTTTCTACTATTCCAAAGGGACTTTGCCATTTAGCCAAAGTTTGTTTTCTGTGGAGGGAACTAAAACTAACACCGTATCTCTGGTTTTGAATTCACTGGCCCTTGCGTTAGCATTTGCATTATACATTCCTTGCTGTGTGGCTGGTGCTCTTTCCATGTGTTCCTTCATGATAGACCTTACCACTTTCGACCTCTCCTGTAAGATGGTATAGACATGATTACACTTTTAAAGTTTCTCTGGCAATTTCTAACAGATACTGGAGGAGCAGCACCATCACTGCATTCATGTGTGGTGTGCATGAAGTCATACAAAGCTGTCCCTTCATACCTGAAACAGTATATGCAGCTCCTAACAATGCCAGAGCAGTTAGTATCAGCCCATGACATAAGGACACAGGTAGGGCAGCATAGCACAGCATCCAACAGGAATAGCAATCTGTTTATGCACACCACAGTGGCTAAACTCTTGTCGTATAAATAAAAATCGTGTGCAACGGAGTGTAAAAAAGACCAGAAACACCTTGAAAAAACACTCCTTGGTCTGAATTAGAATACCCAAAAATAGTTCTGAGCCAGTAGCCAGTAATCCACAAGAAATTTAATCAATAAAAATTCAGTAAAAATGAGCAGTTATCACTTCATTAAGCCATCCACAGCACAAAGCAAGTAATCCAAGTATTCCAAGAAAGAAATAGGCAAACGTTTTTGTCTGTTCAAATTGCAGACTTCATCAAAACCATGGATTTTCATGCAATAGATGTCTAAATATATACATCCCTTCTGGCCACAATTAACATTTAAAGCAGTAGCAAAATACAGAGAATACAAAACACTGAAAAAAATGGGTGAATAAAAAACCTTGTGTAACCTTAGTCAGGATCTAAACAGAAAACCAAGCTTCCACATGTGAATAAAAGAAATTAGTAGGGGTGTAAAAATTAAAAATATAATGTATCTAGTTTATATTTAACATTATAATTTGAGTGCCCTTTGCTTCAAAATGGGCACCAAAGAAACGTGATTGTTAATATCGGGGGTTGATTGGCATTTAAAGACAATTGTCACTTCAATTCCCTTCTTCCAATCTCATTACACCAATCCCCTCCCCTCTCACTGCATTTAACCACTTCTAAAATGCCAAACTTGTATCCTATAAAATTACAACACATCTGAGCATGTCTATATAGGTCATTGTTCTCATTGTGGGTTTCCATTGCATATAAATGTTCGTAGAGTCTTCTTCTCAAAGGTCTCTCAGTTTTACCTATGTAGAACATATTACAACCCTGACAAACACTCGCATAAACCAAACCCTTAGTTTAGCAATTATCCCCAACCAAGTGGACTCTACGCAATGGGTCACCTATCCTAATCTCCGTACTTTCCAAAACATATGGGCATTAGTTACATCTGACACATCTTTTAGTTCCCCTATTTTCTTTAAAACGTGGAATGGAATGTTCAAGTAAATATTTTATATAATGCCCCACTTTGTACAAAAATGAGGGTCCCTTTCCCAAAGAATCGATTAAGGTCTGCGTTATCTTCCAAGATAACCCAGTTTTTAGTTTTTAGCATAGCACAGCACCCAACAGGAATAGCAATCTGTTTATGCACACCACAGTGGCTAAACTCTTGTCATATTAATAGAAAGGGAAAGGTGTAGCTGGGAAGTAGAAAAGGGGAGCACAGCAAGAACAAGGAAAGCTTAGGGGTAAGCAATATGGAGCAGATGTTGGCATGAAGTCAGTATATCTTCGATGCGATCGATCCTATTTTCCTTATTATAAGAGAAGGTAGATGAGAATGGTAGTGAGGATGGCTTTGAGTGAGGTCAAAGGACAGGGTCAGCTACAAAATGACAGACTATAAAGAATACATGGGGGGTGTGCATGGAAAAGGTGGGATGGCAAGCGGATAGGCACATAAAGACAGAGCTTAGACATGGTAAAGAGGAGAACTGTGTAATGATTAAGGTAAGGAAAAGATACAGACAGGAGGGGTAACATGGTGACATGGACAGATAGTCTGCTGAAATTGTCTGCTATCCTGACCCGCAGGGAAATTACCACATACCCAACTGGCCAATGTCATGGGCCAGTTGCTCTTCCAAATTTCCAGTGGGCATGGATTGCTGTGTAAAAGACTGACCTAAGTGGACTTCATATTGCCATTGCAGACATCCAACCACTGGCACACTGCATCAGCCACTGGCTTCTTCAATTGCTACTGAATTACCACCAGTGACTATCCTCACCTGCTTCAGAAGAGTTGCAGTCAAAGCATCTGGCAGAGAGTGAGAGTAATGCAGGTGGGCCATCTTCACTACCCAAGATACAATATCCTCACCTATTAAAAAGATCATATGATACAGAAAATAACTGGACATAACAAAATGTTACCAGCATGCTACACAACAATGATCCATCCTGCAAGAGACTGAATGTAAACTTAAAACTGTCACTGTACTCTTTGTAATCAACATATGTAAAGGATATTAAGTGCATTCTTAGAGTTTCCAAAATGGATCAGTGTTTTCTTGAAAGGGGAGAACATTCTAACAGAAACACTGAGATAAACAGTTTAGTGAAATGGAGAACTTGTGTCACAACATTTTCCTTTCTTCTAAAAATCACTGAATGGTAGACTGAATAATGACCTACCAAAGTAAGTCTGTCTTCAACAAGGAGTCCTTCAAATAATTAAGTTCTAATCTAATAACTTGTTTCATGCTTCACTAACCCCTAAAGATCCTACTTGCATCATGGTTTGTGAGCCAGGACAGGCACACTTCATGTGTTTACTGAGGCTAGATGTAAAAGAGTATCCAAAATGGCCATAATATAGGAAGCCGTGAGTTCAACAAGATCACCTGCACTGATGTGGTATGGAAAACGATCCGTTAAAGGAATTATGTCTCTGCATAACATGTTCAAAGATGGCCCATGGCTTTCTGCATAGGTTCATTCCAGTATTTTGTGACATACTGTAGTACAATTCAGTGTCTGATGACATACTGTAGTACAATTCAGTATCTGATGACATACTCTAGTATGATGTGAGCCAGACAATGAGTCAGACCAAGACACTGATTCTGCCATCAGATGACATGCGACCTTGTCTAGATGAAACACTAAGTCCAGTGAATAGTCACAAATGTGGGTATCAGACATTTCCTGATGAAGCTGATATCCTGTACAAGCTGGGTAAACCTTATTGTAAACTCAATGAACTCATTCCAGAATTTAAAATCACCTAGCACTGACCATCCTATGTGTGATGGTAAACGGTCAATGGGAAGGCCTATAGACTCCTGCAGAAATGTTCACACATATGTGGGTATGAATAAAGAGGTAACTTTAGTTCTGCCATAGCCCAAACATGCATTTAGTAGAGTTAATAAATCCTTTTTCTACCCGTTAAGCATAAATACAAGGTCTAGAACACTAACAAAGATAGCTACATGACTAACAAGAATCCATTTCATAAACACTGCATAAAAGAGAAACTTGACTTTCCAGAAGATGACAAATTGTGCGTTAAGTTTTCATACATCCAGGCCTCCAAATAAGTGACAGGTTGATCAGCTACAACAGTTCTGAGACTATGCTGAGCTTACTGTGGGTCAAATGGTAATTTCTCTAAATGGGTAGGGATGGGCAATAAAAAAGAGTTTACATTGATCTTCATGTGATGATGAATCTCTAGGTATTAGGTGAAGACAGTGGGTCCTGGTTCAAGCATGACTTCACTCTAGGGCTGTCTAGTCACTTTCATTAAGGTAAACCTGCCCAAAGTTGGATGTATAAAATGAGGCTTCTTTCAAATCCAATCCCATGATTAATCAGTCTTCTATACAGGAGATATGCAGGTTTTGAGAACAGCATACTTGGCAAACATCAAATACTGAAGCAATACTAATTTCATGATATTTAATTGCATCCTTACACAGGAAAATGGCCCATTCCTGCCACTGTATTAGAAAATATTTGGAAAGTTCAAAAAGGGAGATACATGAATGATGTATAGGTAGGGGACAATGGGGAGATCATTGTTAAATTTGTAAGTAAGCAATGCAACTAATTTTAAAGGTGGAACAGTAATAAATAAATTGATAAGCATTTTTGAAAGACAAAAGTAAAAGGTCTGCTAGTAACAAAATCCATAAGGCACTGCACAATCAATGCTATCTGCAAGGTGGCAAATATGGTTTAACTGTACAAAATACAAATAAAGAACAAGCTAGCTGCAAATCAAATTAATTCATTAATTTTCTAATACTTGCTTTATCTTATTCTGTATTTTGGCAAAGGGTACCAGTTCCTATCCCAGCAGCCAGGGTGTAAAGCAGAAAACTAATGTAGGATTGGACTTATTGCATGATGCACACTTTCACTTGTAAGAAACATTGCAGCACACCTATGGATAGAGAATGAAACTGGAGCACCCTCTGAAAACCTGGATGGCTGCAGAGAGGATGCACATATTAAATATGACACATCATATCCAGGGATCGAACCAGGGAACTTAGTGCTGTGAGGCATCACTGTGTTGCCCCACAAAAGTTAATCTTTATCAATGCTATCAATGAAATCCTAATGGATAATTTATGTATGTAGAAGAATACAACACTTTTGATAACCAATTAATGAATTAAAGAAGAAGTCTGTTATTATAAAATGAAAACAGTCAATGAATAAATTAGCTGTTTGTCTGCCATTTATGGATACTTTTATGTACTTGTTTATACATAGTTGCACCTCATTTTATATATATATATATATATATATATATATATATATATATATATATATTGTTGTGTCTTTCGGCTTTTCCCGGTTAGGGGTTGCCACAGCAGAACTCCGGTCCGCTAATGATTGACAGTTGATTTTTACGTGCTGAGTTGCCAGCCCTAACGCACAACCTTCAATGAAGGTACGCCAATTCACGTATGTTTCCACGCAGAATATGCTCTATCTGAGAGACGAACCGTTCGACATCTTACTGTGAGGTGACTTTCACCTAATAGAAAGAGAGTCCCTCCTACTCTAAGTAAATTAGATATTGTAAGTTACTCAGGATTTCCCTAACTGAAAACTGTTAACTATGAGCTAGTGTGAAAGGCAAAACTGAATTATTGAAACAAACAAGCAATATATTGAAATTAATATAGCCTAAGTTAATTTTAGCTGAATAAGAGCAATTGAATATAATCAATTGATAATAAACTGTTGGCCACCAAACACACTAGAAAAGTCAATGCTACAGTAACATAAATAAATAAATAAATAAACAAACAAACAAATAAATAAATAAAAACAGCATAACATAACAGCATTAAACATAAAACAGAAGGAGGAGAAATAAAAAATAATCTAGCTGATTATTCACAGTCTTCTGGATTATGAAAAAGAAGATGCATCAGATTTTATTGGAACTAGTATGTTTGAATGTACCAAAAGAAAACAACCTCTGGTATAAAAAAAAAAAAACACATCTGGCTCAACAGGTAGAAACTTTCATACTTACTCGGACATCATCTTTTGAATGCTGCTCTGGCTAAGAAGCCACATTGAGCAAAAGTCATGTAAAATAAAGAAAAAAGAAGAAGAAGAAGCAGTAAAGATCACAAAAGGTTCATTATCGGAGGTCAGTATTCATAAACTATGAAATAACCAAAATATATTTGGGAGAACGTTGGCCATTTTTACAAAAATGACTTGAAAGTCAAAATTATTACTTCAGTTAGATACTAACAAACATATCAGGAATTTATTTTTTGCATTTCAAATTTTCTTTGCAAACCAGGGAAATGGGGAAAATCAGCTCCACTGAAGAAGGACCCCAGATGGGTATGCATTTTTAATATACAGACAATTACATTTTAACTAATAGGTACTGCTATGGTGCGACCTATAAAAAATGCAACTTTCAAACATTCTGTAAGCAAATAACAAAACTAATCACATGGCAATTTATAACAAATCTAACCAGGCAATATATTCTGCATTCATTATTTAACCCTTTAGGTTTCATAGTGTCAATTTTTTTTAAATGAAAGCTGTTGTTTAATATCATATGTCTCCCTTCTGGAAAAGAAAACTTGTTCTACTATAAAGTAGATTAAAATTAAATATTTTAATGACATGACTATCATGCACTTGATAAAAATGCTTAGTCACAGGATTCTGTGCATGATGTGGTTTTAACAAATAATTATCTGGACTGTGTTTGCTGTAATTTATAATTATATATCACTCTCATGTTTGCACGTTTCTGATGAGACCTTGATAAAGAATCCACAGTAGGAATTTTAAATGTATTGGTGAGGACTGGATGCAAATGACATTAGTGACCGATTACCTAAACAATTTGCAATTGTAATGGGTGAGCCGTTTGCAAAGGACAGGACACACTAAGCAAGAAACTGCAACTTCAAACACACCTTCTGTACATAACTGCACCAGAAACAGAACAACACTATAAAAGAGATATTTCCAATTGGGGAAGTTAAATCATTCCCCAAAATTGCAAGTCACTTTATCCCATGCCCGTAAAATGATCCTGTGCTTGCTTTTGCCTTCTAAACCATCTCAGTCCATATTTCCAAATATGAAATCAGCAGGAATTGCTATGACCCAAAGCTAATAAAAATGGTGCAATGGACACAAAAGTCTTGCATCAGTCATCTTTCATGTAGCAGCCAGAAGCCTTTTACATCTCCAAATATGGATACAGTGTTACCAATTTCCACTAGAAAATGACATGTATCTACTTATCACTGGAGACTTTACCTCTGGAACTCATGCCCAGAATCCTGTTGGCCTTTACAACGATATTTCATACTCTTGTTTGTGGCTTAAATCTAACTTTAATGCAATCGCTAATTATTTTCTGGTTCTGTAACTTTAAGATGATCCCCAAGCATCTATAGCATCCTGTGGGTATTATTCACAGGGCTTAATATACTGCTTTTTTCAGCAGTAATGATTGGATGGCATCTGTCAGTCTGTCTGTTAGCACCTCTCCTTTTATGATTCGTGTGATGTCTGTGACAAATACATCAAAGGATACATGTGCCAAGATACACTCCTCATGCAATCCACTTATTAATTCCCTTTCTTTTGACAATACTTCCTCCCAGCTACTACCATAAATACCCATCCTTTAGCTACCTTTCTACCCATCCGGGCACTTTTCATTATTTTTTAGTCGTATCCATGTCTCTTTACATTCTATACCAGCCTTTTGTACAGTATCAAATAAAATATTGGTGAAGTATATGAGATCAGTCATTCACCCCTTATCTGCCTGCATCATGACTTAGCCATTAAACTAGATTGGGTTCATTTGGCATCATCTTCTGACACTGGAAGGATTTTAGATTTGAGATAGTGCTTAACAGTGGGGTTGGAATGTACATAAGACAGGATCAAGTATATTGCAGTGGTTACAGAGGAGGAGGGTATCTTATAGGCTGTCACTTTCAGGCAATAAATGTGGTAAGGGGGAGCTGGTATGTACTCACTATATACAGGCCTCCAACTATTACACTGAAGGGTAAAATGATGGTTGTCATAAAAAGTAACTTTATTCTTAAGGAAGCAGATCAGACTTTTCATATATTTAGTGTCAGAAAGTAGAATGAAGCAGTGAGGTTAATGTACCAGGAAGCTTCTGTTCAGAAGAAGAAGGAGACAGTTAGAACTCAGAGGATACTGATTACATTTCTGAAGATGACAAAAGGCACTGGATTAGTAACTGTGAAAGATCCATGGAGTAGTTAGAAACAGTGCTTCCAATAAAGAAAATGAGACACTGGTGTAAGATTATAAGGAAAAGACAGATTAAGAAAAAATGTAAATATAGATGACCAGAAATTAAGGGGTATATGCAAGACTAATGTGATAAACCAATGTCATTATTCAAGCATTCACAGGTAGTTCCTATGTACACAATACAGGAGACCATTGAGGAGCCATTTAGAATATGCCAGTGGCCAAAGGGTACCACATGAATGTGTGGCTTGCCCAGAGTAACACAGTAGGTAAATAGAAGCTGAGAGATACAAACCCAGCAAGCAGCTCATTAACAATTCATAGCCTAAATTCCTTCTGCTAATTGCCAGACCACTAAAATGCAATTTGCAAGGATATAGAGGAGGGGTTAGATGGAATATGCAGAATAATAAGACTAAGAGGCCTGTGTGGTTGGAATCTGTTAATCAAAATGGCGTTAATAAAAGACAAAGTATACAATTAACATGATGGCTGAAAGGTAACACTTTAGAGTAGATTATTCATAAGTGAGAAAAAAATGTGCAGAAAGATAAGAAATGCTATAGTGAAGCAAGAAAATGGATTACTTGATAAAACTAGGGCAAGTGAAAAATATTTATTTAGCTACTAGGAGAGAGGAGAAATGTGGGAGAAGAAAAAACTGAATTCAGAGAGGAGGGTTGTAGTTATACTAAAGCAGGTAAACAAGCAGCAGATCCTGTCTCATTGCTTCATTGTTTGCTGTAGATGGCATGTTTGGTCATGCAGGTAACCCCTGAAAGTCAGACAGTGTAGCTGTGGTTGTACAAATAATCACAACACCATTAATGGATTACACATATAGATTGAAATCCTTAGAAGCACTCAGTTTGCACTTTATTCAATCTCTAATGACAAAATGCATAAACTCAAAAAAGGAAAGTGTACCATCTGAGGCTCAGTGACATACAGAGAGATGAAACCCTATGACCCAGGCAGCCTGAGTCTGACTAGCGGGATGAAGCCCTATGACCCAGACAGCCTGAGTTTAATTAGAGGGATGATGCCCTATGACCCAGGCAGCCTGAGTCTGACTAGCGGGATGAAGCCCTATGACCCAGACAGCCTGAGTTTAATTAGAGGGATGATGCCCTATGACCCAGGCAGCCTGAGTCTGACTAGCGGGATGAAGCTCTATGACCCAGGCAGCCTGAGTTTAATTAGAGGGATGATGCCCTATGACCCAGACAGCCTGAGTTTAATTAGAGGGATGATGCCCTATGACCCAGGCAGCCTGAGTCTGACTAGCGGGATGAAGCCCTATGACCCAGGCAGCCTGAGTTTAATTAGAGGGATGATGCCCTATGACCCAGGCAGCCTGAGTCTGACTAGCGGGATGAAGCCCTATGACCCAGGCAGCCTGAGTTTAATTAGAGGGATGATGCCCTATGACCCAGGCAGCCTGAGTTTAATTAGAGGGATGATGCCCTATGACCCAGACAGCCTGAGTTTAATTAGAGGGATGATGCCCTATGACCCAGGCAGCCTGAGTCTGACTAGCGGGATGAAGCCCTATGACCCAGGCAGCCTGAGTTTAATTAGAGGGATGATGCCCTATGACCCAGGCAGCCTGAGCCTGACTAGCGGGATGAAGCCCTATGACCCAGGCAGCCTGAGTTTAATTAGAGGGATGATGCCCTATGACCCAGGCTGCCTGAGTTTAATTAGAGGGATGATGCCCTATGACCCAGACAGCCTGAGTTTAATTAGAGGGATGATGCCCTATGACCCAGGCAGCCTGAGTCTGACTAGCGGGATGAAGCCCTATGACCCAGGCAGCCTGAGTTTAATTAGAGGGATGATGCCCTATGACCCAGGCAGCCTGAGTTTAATTAGAGGGATGATGCCCTATGACCCAGACAGCCTGAGTTTAATTAGAGGGATGATGCCCTATGACCCAGGCAGCCTGAGTTTAATTAGAGGGATGATGCCCTATGACCCAGACATCCTGAGTTTAATTAGAGGGATGATGCCCTATGACCTAGGCAGCCTGAGTTTAATTAGAGGGATGATGCCCTATGACCCAGGCAGCCTGAGTTTAATTAGAGGGATGATGCCCTATGACCCAGACAGCCTGAGTTTAATTAGAGGGATGATGCCCTATGACCCAGGCAGCCTGAGTCTGACTAGTAGCCCAGGTACTGAATGATATGATTCTGCAAGGAGACATGAATAATGATGCAAATGTCTGCTCACTTCTCTCAGGAGGAGGAAAGAACGACAAACAAGAGTCACACTCCATGCCTATTCATTCATGAAGATGAGAAAGAAAAAGAGAAATATGTGAGAGGGGATTTGAAGGGTGGTGTAGTAAGCACTCATGTGGATGGGATGCCTGTATATGTAAGGGTTCACAAGGAATTCTTAACTTCAAACAGCCAAAAAATGTGTTCCTAATCAAGCAGCCAAGACCCATATGGTGAAGGGAAATTCCCAGTGCTTCTGCAAATACAAGGTAACTCTGGGGAGAGCACCAACATAGGATCTGCCAAATCATTTGTAGACATCGGAGACTGCTCCTTGAGCCCACACAGGAATGTAAAACTCATTAAAAAGAAAAAAAAACACAAGGATCTGTTTAAAATATTGTTCCTGTGTATTGCAGTGTTTTCATATCTGTGCAAAACTCTCATGGAGTAGAACTTGTCTGAAGAATATGCCAAACTGCAGTGCACATATGTTTCTGCCATGCCAAATAACTGAGATATTAGCAGTTATGATTGCATTATGAAAAATATGCAAACTGTGCAATATTTTCTTAATATACCATGACCCCCCATTAATATTCCAAAACGTGCACGCTGATTGGCCAGCGTGCACGTTGTAAATCAACTTATACTAATGGAAAAAGGTCCGGTCGCCCGGACTTTTTCCATTAGTATGTCTTTTTTTAAAACACTGTCTTGCTATGTTAAAAGAGTTTAACATAGCGACACAGGTTTAAAAAAAGCAACGGAGATGTCCGGTGCTTTTTTTAAAGCTGTCTCGCTATGTTAAACTCCTTTAACATAGCGACACAGTGTGTAAAAAGCAATGGAGATCTTGCTTTCTCCATTGCTTTTTTTTAAAACCTGTCTCGCTATGTTAAATGGGTTTAACATAGCGAGACAGCTGTAAAATAAGCAACGGAGATCTCCGTTGCTTATTTTAAAGCTGTCTCGCTATGTTAAACCCATTTAACATAGCGAGACAGGTTTAAAAAAAAAAAGCAATGGAGAACGCAAGATCTCTGTTGCTTTTTACTGTTTTGCTATGTTAAATGGGTTTAACATAGCGATACAGCTTTAAAATAAGCAATGGACATCTTTGTTGCTTATTTTAAAGCTGTCTCGCTATGTTAAACGCATTTAACATAGCGAAACAGTAAAAAAAGCAACGGAGATCTTGCTTTCTCTGTTGCTTTTGGCCACAGGTCTGATGTACTGCGTAGGCATGCGCAGTACATCAGAACTGCCGCAGATGCCAGACAGCTGCGGAAGGGCAGCAAAGAGGCATTATACAATGCCATTATTTAAGAAAAGTAATTGTTTCTTTTCTTAAATAATGTCATAGTATAATAGCAATAACCCACTTCTGGGTGTGGGTAATGCGGGATTTACCCACGGTTGTCTTTGTTTGGTCTCTCGGGCTTCGCCCTCGGGACCAAACCACGCCAACCGTGGGTAAATCCCACATTACCCACACCCAGACATGGGTTATTGCTATAATATATCTGTATATGCATAATTTGCAGCGTGTACACTGTTATGGTGTTTACCTGAAATTAGCATTGACTGTGTCTGTAATATACCGTGAGGAGTATATAAGTATTTGTTTGTGGAATGTTCATCTGATTATGAAATATTAATTCTGGAAGCATTATTAATGCATTATTGGAAAGAAGACACTTTTATGACAATCATAACCTGAATGCAGCAGGGTGACACAAAGACATATCACCATACCAGTGTGGCTGCAGTAGTATTACAACTTGTTACGTGAACTTATGAAAATCTAGAATAATTGCAGATGTACACACATTTTATCATAAAAGCATGTCATGGACACTACTGCAGGAAGCCATATGAAAGTACACATGATGACAAAAATACTTTTATCTTGTGTGTAAAATGTATGATACAAAGATTTCTGGAGTGCCTTCTTTATGGAATCTTCCTGTCCTCCTGTGCTCACATTAACCCCAGTGACATGAAGATAGGTAAACAGACAATTGGCTAAAAGTGAATGCAGTTTTGTTTTATTTGCATTTGTTAACCAGAGCACTGATCTCCATTAACCTTTTTCAGACTCAGCCTTGGAGCACTGTCTGTTTATGTGACTTGCTCAAAGTCACCCACTTAGACAATGGAGGCTGCGGTAATCAAACCCTAAACCATTAGAAACATGTTATTAACAGCTCTTTAATCCTCTGTGCCAACTGCTACACTAGGGTCTGTCCACCTCCCAAAAACACATTAATAGGTAAATTGACAATCATCTAAAGTTGTGTGCGTGTGAAACTATGTGCATGTGTGTTCGTGTGTGTGTGTGTGTGTGTGTGTGTGTGTGTGTGTGTGTGTGTGTGTGTATGCATGAGGTATCATGTCCAGGACTGATTCTTTAAGTTTAATTAATGGGATAGACTGTGGCTTCAATACAACTTTGAATAAGATAAAGATGGACTGAATAAAATGAAGGAATGATTGCTGTTGGAAAATATTGGCTGGGATTAGGAAACAAATAGCACAATATGAAAGGCAAAATTACGCAATGAGTGAAGGTGAACAGGAAAGGGTAATTCAGAGACATCTGCTCTTTCTGCTTAAGGCTGTGAAATGTTGTGGTCAGTATAACATATAAATGAGGTTATAATGAGATGGAAATAAACAACATTTTTATAAGGGAGATGGCGAAAGCATATGAAGGTAAACAATATGGAGGAGTGATTAAAAACCGCATAAAAACTGCAATGAGCCACAGACACCAGAGTAACCATATGCCATTAAATCCTAGTGAAAAGAGAAACAGACTGAGCTATGATTCTACGGGGAGCAGTAGGATAAGCGGAAATGTGTGTGAGGCTACCCTTGTAACAAGTAGCCATGAAGGTGCATATTGTTGCTCATAGCATTGTAGAAGGATGTGATCAGGGCTAGCATTTCATCTACCCATATCACAAAACTCTGTGGTCAGCAACATCACATAGAAGTTGATACCGCAAGTTCATTTGGACACCAAAGTATGTGTTACATTGAGAATTCATGCCACATAGACTTTCTAAAGGCCAACAGTGGATATGGTGAGTGTATCCTAGACATCTGCCTCATAGTTACTATACCAGTTTCCCAACACCATACTACTGCATATGGAGTATTATATGTGGGTCTCATGTACCACAGAGGAGAAAAACAGCACCGTGTGGGCATTTCATGAAATAGCCAGTTTCACTCAGGTAATGGGAGCCATTGAATGCACCAACATTGCCATCAAGACCCCATCTGGAATACAAGTACAGCAACATATTGATTATACAGTATTCCACTCCATCAGCTACCAGGTGGTCTGCAATACGCAGGTTATAATATACAATGTGTTGCTGCAGTGCTCATGCAGTGACCATGATTCCCACATCTGGCATATGTGTGACTTCTATCAGCAATTTGTACCAAGTAATTTCTGACTGGGATATTGTATTGGCGATGTTGGATATGCCTTAGAACATGCCTGATGATACAGGTATGAAGTCCACACAAGGTGGCACAGAACACATACAGCTCCTCCCTGTCACACACCTAAAGTATTGCTGAAAACTTTAAGACTGATGAAGGTCCACTTTCACTACTTAGATGTATCTAGTGGAACCCGGCAGTATGTATCTGAATCATACAACAAGATATTTGCAATATGTATAATGTTTCAGATGTGGGTAGGATGGTTATACAAACAGCTTCAGCTGGGTATTGCCTTCAGGAGAGAGAATGTGACAGAATCAGCCACAGTTAAGGTGCCTGGTGCGGAGCTTATCAAGCACTTGGCTGCAGGAGATGATCACATGATGTAGAGTTGGCTGCTATATGTTGTGGCAGTGGCTAAGAGGCAGTATCTGTTTCATGACTATGAGCCAGATTAGATAAAATTAAGCATTAACTGTAATGCATTTAAGAACACAACCAGGATGTGTTATACCAAGCATAGACTGGTCATACTGTTCATCTGACACAGGCTGGTAACTGAGTACTGTAGACAGGGCACAGATATCCTCATATTGCCAACTCAGGAGGGTCACAGTGAGAAGGAGATTAGCAACAGCTGGGAGAAGGGAGGTGCTAATTATGTGATTGAGTGTGCATGTCAGGGCCTGATGCCTTGTGGTGCGAGGACTGTTCATGGAGCAGAGTCATACCTTTCATCATGCAGACATTGAAAATAGGATCAAAGGCTCTTGAAAAGTAGAATCTTCCATCTTAAAATCTGATTATCTAATTAGCATAAAATCTGAACAGTAGGAATGAAGGATACTACACAGAACACGTGTTTAAAACACAGAATGACAAAAATGATGGAACAGCATATCAAATAGTGTGCCCTCTTTCTTTAAATTATTGTTGCCACTAGTATTTTGGTCTTGTCATGTATCTTTCTGTGTACTAGAGAGCTTCAAAAATCACATATGATGAGGGTGATTTGGTAAATTGCATGAAGGGGTAACTCAAGACTAAAAATGGGGATATATCTCCAAAATAGGTACACCCTGTGCTGGGATAAAATAAGTCTAAAAATAGAAACATTTCTTCAAAACAGGGACAGTTGAGATGTCTGAAGGGGTGGTCTTTTCAGTATGTTGTACATGGACATTGTGGCTGGTGGTGTTTAGAGTGAGGGGTGAGTATGGATACAGTTCCTGCAGAATTTGCTGGATTGTGCACTTGTATCTGTATCAGGCCTACAGCACCCTCAGGACATGTGGGTGCTTGCTATGCATATCCCCATACATGGGGTTTCCCTCTGAGTAATGGCACTGTCATGATCCACAGCTGGTACAGAGGATGGTGTGCTGTGACATGCCAAGGGTATGCACACAACATACACGCCATATGTGCATCTGCAGTGTCAAGCTGTGCTCTTAATACTCATAGTAGCATGGAGGACCTGGTGTTGTATGAGCTAGACCCCCTTTCAAGGAGTGATTCCCCACCAGAGGTGGAAGAGGTACAGTCATGAGAATGGTGTTGCCTTTGGTGTGCAGCTACACACAGGCACCTTGAAGATGCAAATTCCCCACTCTGCCTGCACAAAAAAGTCACATAACTGGGGAGAACCCTCTTTAAGATTGTCAAGCAGATCATATACCCCACCAGTCCCATCTGAACTGGCTGTGGTGGTGGCAGCCTGCATCTCTATGACTGCATACATTATGTGACAGCCAATGAGGTACTCAGCTCAGGTGTGGGGTGGGAACAAAGATGTTGACAGCCACCTGTACACTCTTCCTTAGTTTCATTCTCGTGCTTATGGGAGCAATCAGCACACATTGAAGTCTGTGGTACAAGGGATGAGGGTAAACTCTGGGCTGCTGTATTCGCCAACTCCTATTCTACTAGTGTACCCTGGGACTGCTGGGTTGGTTGTATAGGTAATGAAGCTGTATCTGTGGAAGAAGAGGTATATACCTGCCAAGATACCTATGCCAGACAGTGCCAAGCTGGGACAGCTACGATTGCCAGGCTCAGATATGCCTCAAACATCAAGCATCCCAACAGCACTGGTGGTGGTGGACACAAACAATAAAGCACTTTTGAAAACAGACAGACACACCAAGTGAATCGATGGTAATCTGTGTCACTGTCAGATCATATTGAGGCTACAGCTGCAGAATATAATGGCCATGTACCTTGCACGGACTGACATTGCATCTGAAAACTTGATATCCTGATGTGTCTATACAAACAAAATAACCACATTTGATACAAGACTAATTCTGGCTCTAATCTTTCACAGTGCATTTTGTACACATATATATTTTATAAAGGTTCCATTCATTTGATTGAAAACTCAAAATGTCAAAAAATCACATAATTGAAAGCTGAAAATATTGAAAATGGGAATTTTCCCTTTCCCCGCTGTAGTGCAACTATGGAACTGATTTATTTAATTAACATTGGTTTGAGGGGTGTAGCCATCCACATGGGGAGTGCTGGAGGTCTTGCAGCCCTGCATTAAATAGATTTAAATATTTTAAGTTTTAAATATTCTGGGTTTTGACAGTTTGAGTTTTTAATCAAATGATAAGAATACGCTTGCACACATATTTTAGATATGTATATATATATATATATATATATATATATATATATATATATATATATATATATATATACATACACATATATAGGTCTACCTGAAAACACCGAATGCTGACAACACCGACAATGAGATAACCAACACCAGAAAATCGACAATGGAGATGAGCGACGATTGAAAATCCCGACGCTGAGAACACCGACATGTTAAGGTAAGCGTGTGATATTGACAGAAGTTAGGGTCAGGGTGCAGGTAAGGTAAGTGTGCGATAGTGACATACTTTAGGGTTAAGGGCGGGTTAAGTGAGTTAGGGTTAGGGTGCGGGTTAGGTGAGTGTGCGATAGTGACGGACCTTAGGGTTAGGGTTTGTGTTAAGGTTAGTGCATAGATAGTTGTGTATGTAAGGTTTAGTGTAGGTTTGTAAGATTTTTGGTGTGCTTGTGTTGTGTGTGTTTTATGGAAAAAGTATTTGTTTTGTTTTGTTCATTGTCGAGATTGTGGTTTGTCGGGCATGTGAAGGGCATAGGTCCATGACTACTGCACCATGGAGGACATACGATTTACTCCACTGTGGTGTGGTAGTCATGGACCTCAGGGTAAGGCTTAGGTTAAGGATAGTGGATAGCCTACTAGCTATCCACTATCCTTAACCCAAGCCCTAATCCTAAGGTCCATAACCATTCGCTCAAGTGGTGTTCTCAAAAGTGCACTTTCAGTGAAGTGCACTTTCTCGTTAGTGGGCATCTACTACTGGATTTCGAAATAGTGTAATTTCGATCTCCGGTAGTAGACCCATATATATATATATATATATATATGGTGGAGCTGGAGTTCATGTCGGCTGTCGGTCTTCGCTGTCTCAAGTCAGGTAGAACCATATATATATATATATATATATATATATGGAGAGAGAGAGAGAGAGAGAGAGAGAGAATTTTATATATATATATATATATATATATATATATATATATATATATATATATATATATATATATATATATATACCCATGTACCACTTGAAGCTTCACCAACTGACACCTGTGGTGGTTGGTGAAGTGCTGCACCAGTGTCAAGTCCTCTACCCCCTCCCCTCAGATGGAGATGCTAGGAACTCCTCATTGTTTGTTAGTGATGACTGTGTAGACAGACATCCAGACAAAATGGCCATTATACTCCTATGCAAGTCATGTTACTTTGTTATGGGCATGATAGATCATGTCAGTCCCCCTACAGTGTGCTTGCTCTTTTGATCTATTCTGGCTAGTAACATCTGCCTGTGTAATAAGGTCTTGCCAGCTCCATTCATGAAAGGTCTAGTTGCTCCTATCTGTAAGGAGGATCTGCTGGACAGGTGCATGGATGGCCTGCACTAAGATCTCATTCGCCCTCTGGGAAGACTTCTCCATCTTATTTCTAACCTTTGAAGCCCTTCTGCTCTGTAAATGTGAAGATGGACATGTGTGAGCTGTTCGTTTGTGACAACCACCACTCCCACATTACAGTAACCCTTCACACAGTCCGCAGTTATTATTGAATGAGTAGCATCTTCCTATACCAAGGGACAGGCAACCTGTATGGGTGCCTGCCTTGGGGAAACTGCCTGTAGCCAATTGTAAGTTTGAATCTAGCACACCATGCAGTGCTTTATAAAGCTGTGACACATTCTGTTTCAGTCTGACTTAATCTCTACATGCTGACACATGTTCTATGTATCATGGTCCCACAACATCACGCGTAGAAACCCAACCACACGGATGAATGGCTATAGCTGTAGTGCTCTGTACCCTATCTGCTTACTTAGTGTGATGTATATTATATGTATTACCTATGCACCTGCGTGCCTTTTAATTTGATCCCACCATCCCTATGTCACATGCTGCCAGTCACACAACAGGTATGGTAGCACCACTGTAATGCTCCACTGTTACTGTGCCTGGACTTTGTAGATGTGCGCAACAAAATGAATTTGATGTCTACTGCAAGCCATCCATGAGTATGTGAGTAATACCATGTATGGTGACACCCAAGTAAAGCGGTCCACTTACATGTCTATATGGCCAACCCTTACCACAGGACCAGGATAATACATTATGGATATATTACACCCTCATTTCATATTCACCACTGGGTTTTACCCCAACCCAAAAATACAAAGGGACAAAGAAGGAGAGCCCCCCCCCAAAAAAAAAGAATAATTAGAGAAACAGTTTGACATCTACTTTTCACCTTCCCAGATAACAACAGAGAGTGATATCTGCACAGGTATATCCCCCCAGCAAAAAGAGACACATTTTGAAAAGGACTGTGCCCCACCAGAAAGTAGCTCTAGAATAGCACAGTTGTAAATATACTCTGTCTTCATCCTAAATATCAACAGAGAGAGACATTATAAAGGCAGTAGTTTTCCACATCCAGCAACATGACAACAGACTGAAGACATTCTGAAAAGTATGGATATTCCTACACCCAGCAGCAGAGAGAGTTACACGGTAAAAGGCACTTCTGCATTTCTACAGTCTCAACAATGGCTACACTGTTTGCAAAGACATTCCTCCTAACCCACCAAACAGCAGGAAGATAAGTTGTGAGTTTCAGGACCCACCCCCCAGTACTCCACAGAACACAAACAGGGTGTTTGTAAAGTGCTTATACCTGCACAATACACAACATTGATTAGCAATGTCAACCCTCAGTCCCTGGCTTCCACAGAAGGCCTATAGGTCCTACCTCAAGTGCAAATTACTTAAACTATCAAGAGTACAACAGTGTGGAAATGTACTTCATAGGATAATAACAAGTGCATATGAACACCCCCTCTGCATTTAGTTTCTGACATCCCCCTATTATACTCTACCATCAGCAATACAGCAACTCATGTTTTAACAAAATAGTTCCCCTACACATGCAGGCAGTATCCCCTGAACATTCTGCCACTTGCAGTAGCTGTGCACATTCTAAACAATGTTGTCTTCCTCATTCCACTTCCTTTGCTTGAAGGTGGCAAATTCCATAACACTATGAACTCTGCAATGGCTGTGGCCATATTTATCATGCAGCTTTGAGCCTAATAGTTCAGCAATTGTGCTAATGAGCTATTTACAGAAAAAATGTCTCTGAATCACACTTTTTATGTGATGCTCACCAAAGTAAGGCTGCACAAAGAGGCTCACACTTGGCCATACACCCACACGAGTAACTACAAAGTGCATCATGCGGGTGTAGGCAGGTCACTGATCCAAGGGTACATGTATATATTAAACATTTGATGTGGCCCCTAGAGGCAATAAAGAGCAATAATGGAATGCGATACTGGCCCTAGTCTACCTACATGCATATCATCATGCCACACAAACCCAAGCAACATTCTACCATACTATACATTTATGGGCAATTATAAGGACACATGGGGTACTGTCATGCTGCCTTGGTGCCCCTTGATGCATGAGATGTCAAGCCAGCAATGTGCATCAATGGAAATGACATTCCTCTTGACTGTGATTTGTGAACATGCCATTGCTTCTGAGGACACTGAATGTGGCAGAGCACTAAGGTAGTGCTGAAAAGGGTCCAACATATTTCAGTATTTCATGTACAGTGACCTCATGAACTGCCTGATGGGGACCTGTTATAAGAGTTCCTGGCTTAAGGGGGCTACCTGCCACTGCCCTGCCACTACATTGCTAGGGCAACCACTGCTGTGACAGGCATCATCTACTCTGGGTAGTAGAGTAGACACCAGTACAGTGACCTAAAGAGGTACCTCCTTGAATTTGTTTGTCAATGGAAAGAAGAGATTAAGGGAAATGTGCTCCTGAGTTTTATGGTAAGTACACATGACAGATGTAGTCTACTGTAAGGTAATAAATAACTTGTAGGCCAAATGCAGGAACTATGCTTCATGTTCATTTTCTTTTCTGTGATATTTTTTTCTTCTCCTATGTAGATTGGGGATAGTCAGCTCTTCTTGCAAACATGTTTGAACCATCTCTGCAGAAGCAGGGTAAGTAAGTACCTGTTATAGTATAGAATCATATAGACATCGTAAAAACAGATTTGCTTAATAGATGTAATTGCTAATGACACTCAGTTCACATTTGAATATGAATATTGAATACTGTCAAATACACCTGTATCAATCCAACATTATCAGACTAGGGATCATTTGATTGTCAAAGTTTGCTCTTCTAGTGTGAAAACCATCATGCTCTACCAAACAACTATGGATTTGGCTCCCACATTACTATATGTAGTACCATAGCCCTACCATTTCTACAGGACACATCAGTCAGATTGTCCAGCATACTGCATCTATTGGCTTAGTAAAGTCCAATAAGGGTGACACTTAAACATGGAATATATAAGGTACGATACTTTTTCATCTACTCTGTCTTATACTACTGTCTGGCATATATAATAGTAGTGAACTGCCGACTATCACATGATGCCAGGTTTTGGACACTGTGTTGTGAATGCTTGTTTGTCTCAGTGGCATGCCGAATATGTTATCCTGTGGTATCTGTACATTTAGCCATTTCTTCCATGCCCTTTCATATCCCTTGGCCATAAAATATAGCAGCAGGAAAACCCTACACCACTTTCCATAGCTCCTTCTGTCCTGCATTACAGCACTTGCATTTTACTCTCACATCGACTCAGGGGGACTGACTAAGATCATTTTACTCATAACCGTGAGACTCACTGAGTGTAATTCCAATTTATCCTGTAGTATTTCACGTTAGAGTTATACCCCACACTGCCAGAGCATTTCTGGCAAACATTTTATATTTTGCCAGGATCTTGTATTCTTGATAGCCTTACACAAACATGCTAATGAATTTTTTGCAGTTCTGTCTTTTTTGTTTTTTGTTGTACTTCTCTCCATTCATGTTACTATTTTAAGCAGTCAGTCACAGCTGTATCTGCTGTGAGACAATGGATAGTGGTCATCTCCCTGTTAACCCGTCTTGATATCTCCTGATGGGTATCCAGCAGCCCCCACACTGGCAGGTCTGCAGAGTAATTTAGGTCACTCAGTGGGGGTCAGTTTGACACTGAGCATTTCACTGTGGCCCCTGGCAGTCTGTCAGTAGGATTGAGGGGTATTGTCATATCCTCTGGTGACAACATCAATTGTTCATAATCTGTTATGTGGTAGGAGTTGGAAGAGGTGGTGATGTCAGTGTTGGACCAGCAGCATGACATTTGCATTGGCCCCCTGGAGAACATCCTTGTGCAGGTGGCAGTCTCACCACTGCCTGGCTCTACCCACTGTAATAGAAGAGGGAGCACCCAATGGTGAGGGCAGGCAAAGAGAGGAATGACCTCTAGCTGGATGCTGCCCTAGTCAGCATAACAGGGAACTGCTACCCCACCCTAGCCCCCATAATTGTATTCCCCTCCTTTGTGTTATACTCCCCTTCTCTTTTCGTAATCCATTCTGCCCTATAACAAATTGCCATCCTTATGTCTGTGTCTTTCCATTGTGTTCTAACCTTTTTTTGTCAGCACCTTCCATGATGGTCTTTATCTGGCACTGTAAGCATCCCTATATCTTCTTTCCTGTCCGAAAAGTTTTTTTTACTTGCTTTCCCTCTATACATCTTAAACAAGAAATGGCACCTTCCTCCCCCACAAAAAACAATACCTTTTATTTTAATCCCTCATCCCACTCTTTCTTTTCACTTGTACTTCAGTATGTTCCTTTGCTTGTCACCCCCCTCCCCACTTATGACTGTCCTATGCATCCATTTCCAATCCATTTATATGAAGTAAATTGGTAGGAATTTTGCTGAGATGGCCTTATTATGGCTCTTAGCAGTTCTTTAAGTGATACAACTATGTGTTAATGGATATGTATAGGCATAGGTTTGCTACAGGCACACTACAGGGACTTGCTGGTGAAATGACTGGCATCTCCATATATTTCAGTATTCATGGTCACTGCAATTTTCCCCAACATGTCTTAATTCGTTTCTCATTGCAACATGAATTACTATTCTATTACTTTGTTAATTACTTTTGAGCCACACCACACAACTTCACCTGTGATAATTACACATTGTATGTCCATATGAGCTATGTTTCTGAGACCCAGGAACAATCTGTTGCTGATGTTCTGATATAAATTTTTGATGTAGCAATACAAAAGAGTAGATTACAATGTTGCACAAAAGATGCATAGGAATTTAAAAGGAATGCATTTTAACTTTACAGCAAACATGACATAATGAAATTATATTTTTCTTCCTTCCTATAATGCTAATATGTTCATAAAATAAAATGTGCCATTTCAAAAGAGACATGCAAAATGTAAAAGCAAGATTTTATATGGTTTCATTATGTGTGTTCATTGCTTGAAGTAGAAAAAAATTATATTTAACATATTTACCAGAATGGAGATGCTATTTTTGTAAAATCAGTTTAATTTCTCTGCTGGCCATATGTTCTTTTACTTCTGCAGCATTAAGACACAGATATTTTGGCCAATTTATTCAGTGACTGTGAAGGCGCATCAAGTCATTTCTGTGGATGAGTAAGTAACTTGTACAGCTGCACTTCTAATTCCAGCTTTGAGAAAGGGCTATTAATGTGTTCATGGTAAGCAAATGTTTTTCATTAACATTATTACATGACATTGCCAGCTACAAGTAAAACAAGTCTGACAAATAATGCATATTTGTTCATTATTTCCTTTAATTACTTCAATTTACATTGAGCATACTGCAAATATTATGACTGAAACTGGTATGTGAACATTTGTAGAGGTACACCAGAACACTGGGTCTTCTTAAACAATCACTTGAGGTAATATTTAAATGTTTCATTACAGGACATGGTGTAGCCTATAGGAGTTATGTAGTGTGTTTAGACACAACCACACCTGCAGCCCCCTCACACACACAGACACACACACACACAAACACACACACACACACACACACACACACACACACACACACACACACACACACACACACACACACACACACACACACACACAATGAAGATGCAATAGATATGTAGGTTGCATTCCCTCCCCCTGTTTCTCATTCTCTTTAATGGTGTGGGATACGTGAAATATTGCGTATTGTTAATTTATAAAGCATCTATAATCACAAACCAACTTTGCTAATCCTTCAGTACAAAGTATTTCACATTTTACCCAACGGAGATTCCCATGCATTCTATTAATCCATTTTGTTTGTGTGTTATTTATGTTGAAGTAGTGTTCATCACTGTTTTCAATAAGCTGGGTTAATTGTATAAGTTTGTGTTTAAGTAAATTGCGTAGCATTTCACGAATGTAGGGCCTCCTAGGTAGTTCTGCTACTGTAGCTACTGAGGACATTTTAGGGGGGGGGGTTGTAATGACTGTTTAATTTTTTGATATAATTTAGAAGTATAGCAAGAGTGATGATCTTCAAATTTTAGTTGTGTACTTCAGTTACATTTTTACTTAATTTATTTTTAGTTCATTTAAATGGCTGTAATCACATCTGCATTGCTAAAAATGTAATTTTATCACTGGCTGGTTGCAGTGTACATTTACTTTTGCATTTTATTCTTTAATTTCAACTTCTTTAACTTCTTCATTTTTAGTAAGAATGATTTTCTTCTCTGCATCTGATGATTATTAAACAACTGTACAGATGCTGGCACCCATTTTCCCCTTTTTGAGGCAAAAGCACAACCACTGCATAGTCATCAGTGAGGCAGGCAGTTGTCCCTTTTTTTTTTCTTTAAGCCATATCAGTCCTCTGTACATGCTCATATGTTTCCAAGGATAGGGCATGAACTAGTAGCATGAAACCTTGTTACCAACATCCAAAAGTGATGGTACCCCTTTACTCTCTGTGTTGACAAGGGAGTACAACCACATCAATTATCACCGATTTATGTGTAACAGAGGAACTATAGTCTCAAGATCTGAACCACTACCATCAAATAATATGCAAGATGTGATTGGTCTTAGCAACATATGGTAATGTGCACTGCTGTCTTAAGTAATGTATGTACTCCTTGTGTGTACACAGGCACAGACATGGGCACGCACAGACGCACACATGCACCCCCCCCCACACACAATTGAATAAATACAAAAAAAGAGATAAATGCTCCTCTGAACTTCAGAACCTCAGACAGTTGCAGCAAAACACACACTGACATTGCCAGCATTCAGTACTCTACATGCAGTGAAGAGAGTTGTTGCCTTGGGTGATGAGAAAATTATTTTTTTTTTCTCTAGTGTAATGATAATTTAGTCTCATTCTGTATACTAACTTGTCACTGAAACAAAAATGAGAAGCATAACAGCCACAAAATGCCCAACCACCATCATTTCCTCTTGCTAAATGCATACACTACCTCCAACTAGCCACACCATTTTCATTTGAAAGCAGTAACACCCTTGTGCAATATGTCTCCACACAGCCACCTTATATGCACATCTCAAATGATGGATGTAGAGGACAGTAAAAGAAGCAATGATTACAATATAGGATTTCCCACATGTTGCTCTAGGATGAATATATTCACCCCCAACACATACATGCTTATACTAACCAAAAATATCAAGGTGTAGTTTGCACGAATCAATTGTCTTCTGGCCATATTCAGCAGGTTTCCCTTAACCCTCCCAACAAAAGACAGCCACTTTCAGTGCACAATTCTAATATGAAAGTCTCCCCGAAGCAACTGAAAGCCCTGGTAAGCATCACCAGTAATTTAAACTTGTGGTTCCTTGCACACACAGACTGTCCATAGATTAACAGAATGCATTATTACACTATAGCCTACCTCACTAGACAGAACACATAGATATCATATTGTATGCCCTGTCTCTATACCCCCAATGATAGTCACTGTTATATTGTATCTTGATAGGTTGTAATGGAAAGAAAAGAAAGGAAGGATAAACAGCATTTAAGTTACAGCTTTCAGACACTATACACTTTCTCCATCATGCCAAAGCAGTAATCATTTATTGGAACTAACTATCCTTCACTTTTACCCACTGACTGTCTCCTAAACAGATAAACAATTCCAGTAATCACAAACTCTATTCTTAAGAGTAATCATTGCCTCTGTTGCTAAAAATAAAATATTATTATACCTACCTGACTTATTTTAAACACCACAGAAGAATTCTATAGATTCCTGCCCTCTCTGTCCATCATGACACAGGTAGCATTTTCACTGCTATCCTGATTTTTCTGTTGTTCAGATAGGTCCTCTCAAACTATGACTGTGAAGTAAACAAAGAGTCTGCCAGCTAAATAAGCCACAGAGTTTTTCTAATTGTTTCCCAAGAGATATATATATCATGGATGTCCGCATATAGCCATCTTACAGCTTGTGCACAAAACTTAGCTGTTTAAATTTTGTTCTTTTTTTTCGGTACTGTGGCTCCTCCCCTACTGAAGTACCAGCCAACCACAGTGCTCAGAAATGTAGACCAGACCTAACAGAAAGCACTGTCAGCTTTAAGTCTGGCCTGACTGCTACTGGAAGACTCAACTCATTCTTAGCTCTTTAACCATGAGGATTATCAACCCAAGATGAACTTATTCATGGGTGCAAGCTTGACTTTAACTGACTGTCTCTTACACCACTACTATATACCATAATGAAAATGCAAAATAAATTGATTTAAAGAAACAGTTGGCATGTAGAAGAAATTTGTTTAGCAGCTTAGCTCGCCTGGTATATATTAGAGGCTGAAGATTTATTGAATTCTAACTACCTCAGTAATTTAAGTCCATAGCAGTTGTACAATCTCATAGACAAATGAATTCAGTGCTTGGGCTGTGGTGCTAGAGCTGCATTCTGTTGTGTACACATCAAAAACAAGGCAACAACTAACTGTGTTAATAGGTGCACTTTGGATTTGGGACATTTCCCATAGATTAACAAGTGATCAAGAGCATTGTTCTGAAATTAAGCAACTCTGCAAAGCATATAGTCAGCCTAGTCATGTCATACAATTGGCCCCTTTCTACAGTGTTTAATGGAAAACGTTTCCCCTTATCTGCAGAATTAAAAAAAAACTATGCATCATTGCACAGTGCTAGAGAAAAATATGGCATTATTAAAAATAAAAAAGAAAGAAAAAACAGTCCTGCCCATGCATGTTTAAAATCAGTTCACTTCCACAACAGGTGTAATGCATATTCACAGAAAACAGGTAATTCACAGCTTATTCCCATACACCTTTTTTATACATTTTTATTTACTACGCATCTACTGAAGAGAAGTGCAGTACAGCATATCTCATATCTATCATCTAGCAATCATTCATGTTTTCCTTAATTCAGTACAGCTTGGTTTACTACTTCCACTTCTCTTCTGAAAATTATAGTTACATTTTCTTTAAGTCCATTATAACTTTTTTACACTTTTTACTTGCAGACCTCCACAGGGTTTTGTTGAGAAACTCTTGAAAATGTAGCTTGGGAAAATAAGGTATTGCTTAGTCACTCTCTTCATTTCACTGTCTGGAATGCTCATCAACATTTGCATTATTAGAGCCACTGGTATGCTGCAAAATATAGGCCTGTAGCTCCAAATTCCATCTGAGAACCTTAGCATTTTTCATCTGTGTCTGTGCAATCACTTTATAGACTGTGATATGTTACTGCAGTAAACATCTTACCATGAATGCACGGCTGAGGCTTTTTAAAGGTCACACTGTCTCCAAGCATTCTTTTTTCTGCTGCTGCATATAATTCCTCGATTAGCTGAAGTCTAAAACTATGATATACCACAAGATGCTCCTCGACTTTTAAAGATACCTGACAGACTGCAGCATCCAAGTCATATTTTATGCATCTACCTGCAAAATAATGTATTCACTACAGTTAAGACTGGCTAGTACAAAGGCGTCTTCTCATGATTTCCTTAAGCTTCTAGAATGCATGTTCTAAAGTTGCTATCCAGATAACCTTATCTGGTCTTTTATTTTATTTTTGCTTTATTTATTTATTTTGTAGACAGGGGATGTAAAAAGATTATCTATAGTACTACAAATTCTTTGATTTACATCATTTACACTGCAGTTAGTCATGGGCCATAACCTCCTTAAGAGTGTCATAGGGCACCTCTTGCCTCCAAGAGGGCAAAACAAGTCTGATGCTGGATAAAGTTATGGGTGCCAATCTAGTCATCAAAGTGTGTGTTAAGTGGATCAGGAGTATCACTCTGTTTTTATATATAACAGAAGATTATTCCTGGGATGGGGAAGTAATGAGTAACACATTTAACCTTTCAGCATATCTTATTTATTTGTTAACTGAGAGTCAAGTATTTATGGAGACACTTGATTTATGAAGGTCAATATTGTAATCTGTTAGCTAGATTTGTTTGCCAATGAAGATAATGTTACTCTTCTATGCATGTAATTGTCTTTGCTGTTGTAACAGGTACCTGCAGAACTTGGAGTGTCCTCAGAGGTTTCTCACCAAAAAATACAGGGTATATCCAACATGTCTTATGCAGACCGATTAAAACCTCTATTACTGTATTCAGTTTCCTACCAATTATTGAGGGGTAATCTATGCCTGACCTACAAAGCAGTCTCTGATCTAGCCCTGATGAAGATGTTGCATATTTGTAAAACTAACTGCAAAATTGTTACCCGCTCCAAAGATCTAAACCTGATCTTTGACATGAATAGATCATACTGGAGAGATAGATAGGACCCCCAGAGATTTCCCCTTCTCTGGAATAGGCTTACTATTCATGTGAACCAGAGTCCTTCCCTGACTATCTTCAAGAACAATCTGGACCAGTGGATGAGAAATTGCAAATTCACTCCTGACGTAGCACCCATGTCCCTTATGGACATAGGCAGTCTATAAAAATTGTCAAAACCCCACTTGTCAACCCTTGTTATCTTTCCCTTAGGGATAGAAAATTGGGTAAAATGTGGGTAAAGCTGGCTGGACGTATAAGGACTCTTGATGCTTTAGCCTAGTAATCTCCTATGAACCTGTAAACCTATAAACAACAAAACCCAGACTGCAGGCATCTGGAAATTAATAAGCCAAATGCCTGGGTTAGTGATTTGTAGAAGTGAGACGTAAATGCTATGCTGAGGGCCCCAATATGGAGCCTTGATGATCTGCACTAGTGTGTTCTGTCAGCCATTATGAATTCATTTTTATCATTACTGTGTGTTATTTCTTAATCATCAATTATGATTATCCTTGACATGGGATGTCAATTTTAATTTTAATTTTGGTTCCACTATGTTTTCCCTTGTCGTAAATTTGCTGATTATTTGATAGATTGTTTAATGCAGGCAGATTTTGATTTATTTTTGGCCTTAGTTAACTTTTTCTTTTTTTGTAAAGATAATGTAAAATACTAATATTATACCAAGGTGGTTTATTTTTTTCCAAGACATCTGGTTCTAAGACCACTTAGTTTATGCTATTTGTTATATAGCAGTAAAATTAATTAATTTAAGTTACATCTAAGGCTAGTGAGACTAGAAATCTTGAGGATGTTAAGATCTCATTATATAATTTTAATAAGCTTGCCATTTCACAATTCTTGAATTCTGAGGTGTTCATTATGGTGGGTTTAGAAGATTACTGATTTGTGATCAGACTTTGCCAGAGAAGATAATACTATACAGGTACTGCAGACAGGTACACTGCTAGTGAGGACAAAGTCAAGAAAGGTTTGACCAATTGTAGGCTGTTTGTAGAAGGGAGTCAGCATTTACTATGTGTAAGAATCTTTGGGTATACCCAATTTTGAGGAATAAGTCCACCATTTAATTGATGGATAATTAAATTCACTGATCAAAAAGGTCCTTTTGTGTATGGGTAGTTCAGTAAGCACATTGAGTTTGTTGTGCCCCAGAGACAAGAAGGTAAAATATAGCAGGATATGAATTGAAAAATTTGCCTATAGGGTAATTTGAAGTTGAGAACATTCCATTTGTTGGTTTTGGGGGGAATTTATCTAGAAATAATTAGGTCTTTGAAAAATATTGATGTCTCACAGTTTCCAACAGGTATTAAAGCATGTAAGTACTAAAACCTGGCAAAGAGCAAGTGCTGTCCCTTCATTAAAATCAAGTCACTTTTACAACAAAGATATGTATGTATTCAAATTGCACAAGACCCTTGAGATCTATTAATTTATTGTTTGGACTTCTGGCATTGAGCAGAGAAACCCTGGTGTGGTCCAGAGTGGAATTTACTACTAGACTTTTGGTTAACTTGTCATGTCCAGAAGGTGGAGTTTGTTTAAAAAAAGACCTTGTGGGGACAGCAAATGGTCAATACGTGAGTTATGAAATAAAAGGTATATGGCATCCATAGTGAAGTAAGTTGAGCTATCAGTCATCTTGTCTCAAGCTGACACGCAGACACTGGGTCCTCCCTAGAATGACATACTCTTCTCTTGACATCTATAAATACTTCTAGATGAGGGCAGGATTCCATGTAGGTCCTTGGTCTTGCTTGCATTTGATTTGACACCGGCATTACAAGCCCCAGCACATTTTCCTACATGTCTTTCTGGATTGAGTACCTCAGGTCATTTATCTTGCATGAGCCACCACTAGGTCATAGTTGTATTCGTATTTATCCAATAGGAGGGATTGGAAGGCCATGATATCACAGATCCTGTTACAGGAAATCCACCTGTCCCCTCATCTTTGTTTAGCCTAGTGAGTGTAAAATAAGTTTTCCTGAAGATGGAGTCACCATTTACTAGAATAGCAGTGATATATTTGCATTTTGCATCCCTTGTGACTCACAGGGTTAGGTGAGTATAGTGCTGTTGTACTAATAGGTTACTCCTGATGTTATTTAGTCCTGATACTTAGAGGTTTGGGAAGTGATTTTTTACAACCTCTGATTATGTTTAGATGTTGTGGAGGTGTGGGTGGGTTTATGTGTTGCTTTCTAACCATCTGTCTAACATCATACTGGTCCCATAGCAGTCAGTAGTTATTGATCATTGGGCAGCTTCTACACCATCATAGAATACCACCATATTATTTTGGTACTTAGCATAATTTCATATGCATATACAGCCCCATTACTAGGATGGAATTAAAACTGCCATCTCATGGAAATTAGTACTACATGATTTCACTAGCTCTTTCAAAATACTCCCTCCCCATTAATACTTTAAAAATAAGCAGTCACTGTGTCTGCAGTGCAATGTGCTCTTCTGCAATTACTGCAGCAAGATCAAATCCAATTAAAGCTAATTAATCCATTAACAGTTTGTAGGAAGGACATAAAGCACAGAGCAGCTCAGCCAAACAGAGAAGCAGGTGATGCTATAAAGAAAGATGAAAAAAACTACATTTAGAAAGTCACAGCTAATCAGAAAAGGAGTACTACTTAATTCTGGAGCAGGTAAAGTATCTAGAACAGCAGAAAATATCCTACATTCACAAAAAAAAAGCCAAAAAGTATCTCTGCATCAGTACTGGCAGATTAAAAATAAATGCAGTTTAAAAACATACAAAGGAGCTAGATACATTCTCAGATGTCTTGAAGACTTGTAGAGAGGTCAAATATCATTTGAGTTACTCAGTCAAATAACAGTTTTTTTAGCAGGAAATACAGCATGTAGCAGCTTATTGAAACAGTGCAGCTGCTATGCAGTGCAATTTACTATAGCAAAGGACAAACTTTCTGTAATACCCTTCTCTTCCAAGCAACACCTTTACCCTCTTTTGGTAAGAAAGGTAGGCCATTCCTCTACTAGCAGTCTTTGGTTGATGTTTGCCACTGCTCAGTGTCCAAGATGTGTTACATTGCCATTATTACCTGCCACTTGATTCTTTAATAGTCTGGTCCTTTTTTATCTGGTTTGTACAGCCCTGTCATGTTGCATATGTTTCTGCTGGGACAGATTAAAAAGTGTAATATCATCTAAAAGCAAGAGCATAATCTCCAAATATTAGGGAGAGATAGACCATTCTAGAAAGCTGCTAGGGCATTTTTTCATCCCAAAAGGCACTTTGGAAAATTTCTATAGTTAAAGTGAGGTAACAAATGCTGACCTCACCCTTACTGCAGGTGTCAAGGGTACCTGCCGCCTTAGTCAGTTCAGTTCCTGTCAGATAATTAGCCCAACCAAGTTGCCCTCAAGCTTCATCTATCCTAGATAGAGGGGAATAACATTAGCTTCTGTGCGGCTATTACTTTCCTCTGGATTAACACAGTACCTAGTGATCCTGTATTTTTTGTACCATCTCCACCACTGAAGCTAACATAATGTTGGATTCCTGAATGACAGTAAGATTCAATATCTTTTCAGTTTTTTTGAGATGACTTGCTTTACTCAGTTACCACCTTACAGGGTGTCTGAATAAGCAAGGCATGACTTGTTTGACTTATTCAGACACCCAGTAAGGACACTGTTTGATTTTCTCCTGGAGTCCTGTGGCCACTTGGTACCATACCAGTTGGGCACATCCCACCTTTGTGGAGAACTTCTCCTAATACTCTTGTACTACTGCCTGGTCTTCCTGAACCTGCAGTGGGGGTACCTGCTATGATTGTACCTCATACACTGATATATCAGATTCAGCCTCACTGAACAAATCTACTACCAGACCCCCCATTCCTCTTTTAACCCAAATATACAAAGTACTAATGTATGCTATTGTAGGGCTTCATCATATTAAAGTGGCAGAGTTTCTGTTTTAGTATCATGTCTGGCAAATCCATCACATAATCAATATAACCTTCCTCACAAAAGTGAAAAGACATTCCCTGCTGCTCACAAATAATTTGTCAAATAGGAAAAAGTGACATTAGTTTTTGTTACAGAGTGTATTCATGGACTGTCATTACCTGGTCCCACCAGTCCTTTTGTTGCTGCATTGCTTGTCCTTCTTATGCAAACCCTATAAGCCTCTAAACTTTGTACTGTAATTGAGCACATACCCTACAAAGGAATCATTAGAGGTATCATATTCAGCCTCACACTCTTCACAAATTATAAAAGGGTGGCTTGAGTGGCAAAGAAACAGTGGATTACTGGGATACCTCTCTCTGTGCAAAGAGACCGGACAGATAGCTGTCCGACTCCTATTCAAATTAGTCCATGAACTCTCCCAGCATGGTCTTCAAAGAAGAGCTATATCTTTATGCCAGACCAATTGCTTGTGTGTAGTAGGGGTTGGATTTTAACAACATAACCCTTCCACAAACAAGTCAGAAGATGTGAGACAGCATCTCAGTCAGTATTTTCTAGGGAAAACCCACTTTGCTGAAATTTTCTAACAGAGCATCTTTCACCTCTTCTGACTCAGTGCATGGCAAATCCATTTAATCATTTTTTGGTGACAAAGCCCCTTCTTCTTTCTTATTTTTGTAATACCACCTCCAGCTCGATCCATCTAGGACATTAAAAACTGTTCACTTTTAAAATAACCAGCAGTAACAAAATTTAATCATTTCACTAGCCTGAGCAATTCACTTGTCAAAAGCTGAAAACTAAACTTTAATACTAAAATAGTTTAATACACATGCACTTAACCTAATAAGTAAACCAAACAACTTTTGAAACTGAATAATACAATTCTTGGTTTGAAATACATAAGATAAATTAAGCAATATACTTTGTAACGTTAAATAGGCAGGCAGTTCTATGCTTGTAAAATGGAATTACAAAATAACTTGGTTGAAACAGACAGATGGCATATGAAATAACTTGGTTGAAACAGACAGATGGCATATGAAATAACTCTTTTTAACAGCGTATCTGCCCCTGTCAGCTGTAGTAGCTGAAGATTTGCAAGTACAAAAGCAGTTGCCCTGTCTCATGGCAAAGGAATTCTGGATTTAAGCTGTTTCCGATCTGTAGCCACTAGGTGTACTATTAAGAAACAAGAATAACAAGTGCACTGTGCCAACAAGTACACTTTTAATTTGGGAAGTGTCTGTGCACTCATAAAGTATCCAAGAGGGTTGTTCTGAAAATAGGCAACAATGGAAAAAAATCTTGTAAGCACAGTCCACCCAGACTAACTTTAGCTTTTCACAGCATCAAAATTAACCTGTTTCTCATTACCTGCAGACCTTAAACAGTAAACCTTCCTGTTCATCATTGCTGAGCACATAGTAGGAAAATCTTCATTCCATTTGGTGTGATAGTTTAAAGAAAAGAGAGAGAGATTCTGTGTATGTAGCTTTTTACATTCTTCTTAATTCAGTAAGCTTAGTTTACCTATACTGTTTTCTTCAACTAAAAATAGTTACATTCTCATTAGTTTTGCATAACCTTTTCACAGGTCTATCCCCCAGGAAGGTAGGTGTCATTGGCATCCATCTTTATTCTCTACCATGAATTTTTGGAGAAGTGCAAACAAGCACCCAACCATTACACTTAAGATAGTCAAGTGGGCTTCACTTTTCCTCCCTGTCATGATACTCCTCTCCCAGCTGGCATTATTTGTATAACAAACCAATGATCTTTGTTTACATGATTTGATTTTACTGGTTAATGTTGTTTAGGGTTTTGTGTATGGACAGATTTTGCAAATACCAAATGTGAAATTACGTGTTTTACATTGCAGTGAACTGGAAGTGTCATATTTTTGGTAGTTTCAACAGTACTAAACATTTTTTGCACTTGTAAGCACAATTTTCTTTCTAGGTGGCTGAATTAGGTGGTTGATATTTTTTTAGGGTTAAATTTTGTGTGTGTTGCATGTATCTTTATTTTGTTTAGTGTTTTACAGCTTTTGATGGCTGCAATACACATAACACAATTCTTTGTAGAAAATTGAGCATTAGCTGTCCCAATGTGGTATGCTGCAGAAAAAAGGAAGAAAAAATGCAGGAGTGAAACGTGGTTTACAGCTTTGACAGCTGTAACCCATGTAGTGCTGCTCAAATGCTGTGACTAGGAACTAAGTGGATCTCTGATCATATAAGAACTTTAAAACTATTTCATGCTAATAGACTTCATGCGGTACACACAGAAAAGAAATACGGAAAAGTGATGTATTACACCCATTGGAGTTGTTTCAATCTCCTGACACTATTCTGTGGTGACTGCTTCTCAAGCTCTAGCAAGCGAGTAGAGCTTAAGAAGTCTGAAAGTGTGTTAATAACATAACTTTATTATTCAACTTTCTTACATTAAAAGGTGCTTCATAAATCTGTCTGTTCTCAGTTTTGGAGCATATAATGATATTTTCTATACAACAGCTATGTCAGTAAAGGTTCTGTAAAGTCAGAATAAACTGAAACTAGACATGCTTGAAACAATGTGAATAGCACTTGACAACAATTATTTCATTGCATACCATTACACCATAGTCATGTCAGAGTGTGATAACTTTGCAAATATACTGATAGAAATTTTGTGAATGAGAAAGCTTATGTTAAAGAGATAAAAATATTGACTCCACTCCTAAATTATTAAACATTTAAATCACATATTATATAATAACAAAAATAATATATCTATAATGTGGTGTATAATAATAAAAATAAATCTGATATATTGTCAAATCTTTAAATAGTGTTATTAAAGTACAAAAAGAAAGTAAAATATAATTTTTTGAGATTTTTATTTTAAAATATAGATTTAGGATTTACAGTTTCAGCTGAATAAATAGTACTGAAATTTAAAGTTAAAAACATATTAGCCCACTTTTGGAAACAAAACATGCAAAGATAAAACTGAATATTAGCATTTCTTGAAGGTATAAATTGAAAGTTAAAACATACTGGAATCATACAAACATAATCTAATCTAATCTAATCTACTCTAATCTAATATAATGTATGACTGTACATAATTATAAGAGTTTTGGATTAGTACACAATCTTTTTATCAAGCTATTTGAACATGTAACTTCATTCTTAAAAGAAAATCAGTATTGTATAATGCCTCTATGCTAACTGTATAGCTAGAAAATATATTCAAAGTCCACCACCCATTTTTTTCTGAATTGATGTATCTAATAAGAATTATACTTGCTATAGAAATAAAAACAATAAAGCTAATGTGAAAAACGGAAGCAATAGATTTCACATTTTTTGTCTAAATTTTCAGATTTATTAAAGAAATGTGACAACTAGACAGAGCAATATTCTACACATATGATTTTCAAAGACTGTTATTGTTAGTATTTTGTAAAACAAAAAGAACGAACACTGAAAAGCTGAGCGCTCTTTTTATTATTAAATTAAGCACTTTTGCCCAGGTACTATGGACTTCTTCAGAATAAATCACAATAAAACCTTTCAACTTAAATAGTCTTCCCTAACCATGTGACTAATTAATTACATAGTTGCAACCAATACAACTCTCTGTAAAACATACATTGAGATATGACTGTACATCCTATAAAAATTTGTTACAATCTCACAGAAATTTATCATAGATTCCAAGTAAAATAAAACATAAAAAATAGTAAAAAATAAATAATACATACATAAACAACCTAATCAGCCAAGACACCCATCTATTATTACAGAGCAAATATAGTCTTAAGTTTCAAAACAGTAATAATGGATACAACATCATTTAATCCGGGGAAAACTGTGGCTTGACATTTGAGCTGCCACTTCAACTCTTTCAGTTCTAAAAATTCATCCAGAAGTCCTCCCCTGGGTCCCATGTCAACATGGTGAATAGCCGTAAACTTAAAATAACGAGTGGGATTACTATTAATATGTTTAAATAAAGCATTCTTCTTGTAATTTTTATTGATACTGTATTGATGTTGGCATATCTTATCCGTAAAAGCTCTTTTTGTCTTACTGATATAAAATCCTTCACATTTCTGACACTTCACAACATATATAACACCTTTGCTATCACAATAGTATCTACATGAAAGTGCAATAGTTCCATACCCTCCAGGGGAGACATGTCCCTTCTAACATATGTTTACACTGACTATAGTGACCACATCTAACCTTCTCCCCCTTAGCTACATTTTAATAGTTCTCTCCAGCAAAGGCTTAAAACTTGTGTCTTTTGTATACGCAACTGGCTTTTCCCCAACCTTACTTAAATTATCATGGTCAACAACAGAAACATTCCAATTCCTAAAAGTAATAGATCTTATCTGGTCAAAATACATTTTGAATGGTAATACCATTACCTTCTCAAATGAATTTGGATTATCTTTCCTAGAAATCGTATTGCCAAGACCAACATGATTGTTAGCTGTATTGGCCATTCCCAACAAAAGTGTATAAATACCTTCCCTTCTCTTAGATACTACTTCATCAAAGATGTTATTAATGAATGATAGTGGATAACCTCTCTGTACCAATAAATCCTGAAGCTTGTTGTATTCAGCCTTAAACAAAAGGTCATTGCTTACCATTCAGGCCAGCCTGATACATTGTCCCTTCACCAGTGATTTCTTTTGGTGAAGGGGGTGCCAACTATTGAAATGCAGCAAATTATTGGAATAAGTAAGTTTCCTAAGTAAGGTGGAAACAAACTTCCTAGCCCTCTTGTCTTTCATGATAGTAATAGACAATTTATTTTTTTCAATGTGTACATTCATAGTAAATTCCAAAAAAATCAGTAGAACTATTTAAACATTGAAAAAACTCATCTTGCTTTTCTATAGACTCATTCAAAAAAATAATTATATCATCCATGAACCGGACATATAAGCACCAACATCCAGAGAAGTCTGAAAGAAATACTACATTCTTAGGTTCATAGGTAGGTACTAGGCTATCGGCCTAGCCAAAAAGGTACTCTGGCTTTCGCCACCCAAGAAAATTATTTTCCTGTGCCCCTGTTGAGAAGAGCCACAGAGGTGTTCCCCAGGGTGAATTTCCTATTTCCCATCCAGTTATCAAGATTTTTCTTGAAGAGTGCTAATGAGGAGCTTTATTTGATATAGATAGGTAGTTTGTTCCAGAGTATGGTAAGTCTCTGGGACAGAAATCTATTTATCCAGCATGATCGGTTTATTGTGGTGACAAGGTTTAGGTCCCTAGAGCATCTAGTTCGGAGGGATTGGGATTTATTTAAGTGGAGCATGTCCAACAGCTCTGGGTTTGACATAGCTTTGTATGTTAGGCAGAGATCACCTCTGAATAGGCGACACGCAACAGAGTAAAGCTGGAGTTTTTTGAGACAGTCTGCATAGGGCATCTGTTTGAGGCTGGTAATCCTCTTTGTGTAGATGTCTTGTGAGGTACATACCAAAAGGGGTGTTGTACTCTATAATGGGTCTAATGAGTGACAAGTAGAGGGGAACAATGACCTCTTTTTTCCTGGATGAGAAACCTTTTGTGATGAGGTGTGCCACATATAAGGATTTCCTGACTACTGTGGCGATGTAATAATCAAAGGAGAGACTACTGTCCACCTGTGTCCCAAGGTCTCTTATCACACTTTCGATGTTAAGTAGACTATCACCTATGTGGTAGCTCATGGGTACAGAGTAATTACCAAAGGGGATGACAATGCACTTTTTGGCATTGAGCTTGAGGCCATGGCTTTGACACCAGGCATCTGTCTAAGTGAGGCCCTTTTGTAGGATGTCCACTTCATTAGGAGTTTCGATTATGGCTCCTAGTTTGCAGTCATCTGTGAACTTCATTAGCCAAAGACCTTCTGTGTTAGCCTGTACTTCAGAAAAGTAGATACCAAACAGGAAAGGACACTGGAGTGAACCCTCTGGTATCCTATCCTATTCCAATCCTAGTAAGACAAAACAATGCTGGCAAAGATGGGGGCACATACTGTCCCCATCACCACCCCACTCTTCCATTTAAATAACAGATTGTCAAACAAAATATAATTGTTTTGCAATATTCCTTTCATCAAAGACCTAAGGGTTAACATCCTAGTATGGTCCAGGTCATAGTACTCACACACAAAAAACATAAAACCATTCTACGCTATCTCATGGGAGATATCAAAGAACAAATCCTTGATATCTATAGTTGGAAATATTAAATTATCGTTGTACAAGTCATCTGTTACTCTTGACAAAAAGTCCCATGAATCTTGGAGCATGAATGAAAGCTTTTCTAACAACCCTTTTGCATGAAAATCCACAAATGTGGCTAAAGGGAAGGTTTTAGAGGCTTTAGGATTCATAATTGGACAGAGTGGTGGATTACTGAAGCTCTTATGAATTTTGGGGATTCCAAAAATGGTGGGGGTCCTAGGGTGTGTTATAAGGAGGAAACTAAATTCACCCTCATTAGTCTGTCCATTTAATAAAAGATTCTCCAAAATCAAATCCAACCTCCGATATGCAATCCTTGTTTCATTAACAGATGCTTTGTCACATATATCCAATTATAATAATGTTAACATTTTATTGACATAGTCATTGGTATTCATCACCAACAGGCCCCCACCCTTGTCTGGTTTCTTTACCATAATTTGCCCATTTCTGGTGATCACCTTAAGCAGCTTCCTTTCATCTATGTTCAGATTGGGAATGCTACCGATGGGGAGGGGCTGGAGCTTCCTAATTTTGCATTCACACAACAGCTGTACCACCGGTTGTAAAGGTGGATTAAAAGTGTTTTTTATATCTGTTTGTTATATTTAAACCTAAACAATTGTCCTGAATAAAAAGGAAATCAAAATTTAATTTGGATGAATTCTTAGAACTGAAAGAGTTGAAGTGGCAGATCAAATGTCAAGCCACTGTATTCCCTGGAATTAAACGAAAAGAGACATGGAAGAGCTCTTGGATCATGTTGTCCAGGCAGGTATGACCCTAGCCCTGAGTAGCATCCTGCCTTCACCCAGAATGATACCACAGTATAAGGACAAAATTATTGACTTCTACAATTGGCTAAACTTCTAGTGTCATTCAAAGGGGAGCCAGTATCTGTCTGCCTGGGAAGACATGATCAACAAACCACGATGATTTGCTAGAGATGGTCTGCACCTGTCACCCCTGGGATTCAGGTTACTGGCTAAAGCTCTTGCCACCCCTATAGTGCCTTTCTTAGGCAAGGTTCAAAGGACAAAACCACCACCATAACAGATACAAGCATGCAAAATCTGAAGGTAATGTCTACTCAGTGCTAGAAGTCTAAACCTCAAAATGTACTCTCTCGAGGCACTCCTAAAAATAGAGAACATCAATATCTGTGCAGTAACTGAGACCTGGTTCAAGGGTCCAGAGAGCACCCCTGCAATACCAGGCTACAACTCTTACCACACTTTTCGGCCAAAAATCCAAGACCAAAACACTAAAGGTGGAGGAGTGTCTATATTCACCTAGGATATTCACACCTCCAGGCTAGCTGCCGAACACAATGCATCTGAAATTCTCCAGGTGCAACTAACACTAGGTAAGACTGCACTCCAAATTGCAGATTGCTACAGATCCCCCACCATGCCCAAAGATTCTCACTACACCTTTCTAAACATACTGAAAAATATTAAGATACAACCAAACACCCTAATACTGGGTGATTTCTCCTACCATGACATTAACTGGGAAAACTACTCGGGTACCAACTCCTTTTCCCAACGGTTCTTGGAATTCATAAATTCCAATGCCCTGGATCAACTAATCCATTGTCCTACCAGGGTCTACAATATCCTAGACCTGGTCATTACCAACATGGGAGATAGATGCTCCACACCAGTGGTCACCCACTCATTGGTCAGGTATGAACATAAGCAAATCACCCTTGACATCCACATCCTACCCCCACCCCCCAGTAAGGAAACCTCCTTAAAAAAACTTCATCAAAGCCAACTTCATGCTACTGAAGTCAGAAGTGACAAACTTCATGACACCCATGCAGATGGGATCTGAAAGTTCGACTGCAGAATCCTACACTAAGGCACTGTACGAGCACATCCACTTATGCATGACTCATGCCATCCCAAATAGAACCAAGATACTCTTCTCCAAAAAAAGGAAGCCAAACTGGTGGTCCCCTGCCATAAACAAACTATACAACAGAAGGAAGAAACTGTTGCAGAAAAGAGGAAAATCCCAGGATGCAAAAAACTCCTTCACCAGCCTCAGTAAGAAGCTGAGATCCCTCATAAAATCCTCAAAAGCTAGTTACGAAAATAAAATTGCCAAAGATTCCAAAGACAACCACATGGCATTCTATAGTTATGTGAAGAATCTAAATGGCAATGCTCAGACCTGCTTTGATCTACAACAGAATGGCATTAAATATACTTATCGAAAGGATATTGCCAATATCCTGGCAGATCGATTTAGTGCCAACTTCACCCCCCTCTCACCCCCTAAAGGACCCATCTCAATACCAAAAGATTGCCAAATTCCGGTAATAACGGCCACACAGGTAAAACACGCACTCTCCAAAGCTAAGAATACAGCATCCATGGGACCAGATGACATTCCAGGCTGTGCACTACATGAACCACACAATGAACTGGCACCTCACCTAAGTGTCATGTTTAATCATAGGCTCACTTCAGGCTTCATGCCCACTGAGTGGCGCACAGCTACAGTTATCCCACTCCACAAGGGGGGAACCGCCTTGGATCCCGGTAACTACCATCCCATCAGTCTGACAAGCCTGATCTGCAAGGGCATGGAATGCATTATCATGGAACTTATAAACAAAGACATTGGCAACCTTCAAACACCGGACCCCACCCAGTTTGGGTTTGTGAAGGGCCGATCTTTTCTCCTGAGTCTGATTGACTTCTTCGAATCAGTCTCCAGAGCTGTGGATGAGGGTAAGGCAGTCCACACAGCCTATCTGGATCTCGCCAAGGCCTTCGATATCATCCCCCACTCTGGAATCATAGAAAAACTTACTAAGCTGGGCATAAATCCCTATGTCACTCGATGGGATGTCAACTGGCTTACTGACAGAACCCAGACTGTAAAAGTAGCCAACTCCAAATCCAGCTCCAGACAAGTGACAAGTAGAGTGGCTCAGGGTTCAGTCCTGGGACCACTCTTGTTTGGCATCTACTTCTCTGAAGTACAGGCCAACACTAAGGGACTCTGGCTAACAAAGTTCGCAAATGACTGCAAACTGGGAGCCATTATTGAATCCAAAAATTATCTGGATATTCTACAAAAGGGCCTTACAGAAACAGATGCCTGGTGCCAGAGCCATGGGCTCAAGCTTAATGCCAAGAAATATATAGTTATCCCCTTTGGAAAAAAACATGTACCCATGAATTACCACATAGGTGGCAGTACACTAAACATTGAAAGTGTGATGAGAGACTTAGGGACACAGGTGGACAGTGGTCTCACTTTCGATAACCACATCGCCACAACAGTCAGGAAATCCTTCTATGTGGCACACCTCATCACTAAGGGCTTTTCATCCAGAAAAAAGGATGTCACTGTCCCACTGTAGACCCAATATAGAGTATAATGCCCCGTTTGGTATGTACCTCATAAGACATCTGCAACAGCTGGAAAGGCCACAGAAATACCTCACTAAAAGAATCACAGGCCTAAAGCAGATGCCATATGCTGACCATCTAAAAAAACCCCAGCTATACTCTATGGCATATCGTCTGCTCAGAGGTGATCTCTGATGAACATACAAGGCCATGTCAAACACTGAGCCGTTGGACATGCTCCACTTAAAGAAATCCCAATCCCTCAGAGCCACATGCTCCAGGGATTTAAACCTTGTCATCACAATGAACAAAACATGCTGGAGGGATAGGTTCCTGACCCAGAGACTCCCCAGACTCTGGAATAGACTGCCCATACATGTCAAGCAGAGTGCATCCTTGGCCCTCTTCAAAAGGAACCTTGATGATTGTATGGGAGAAAGGAAATTCACCCCGGGGATCACATCAGTTGCCCTGCTAGAGAGCGTTCAGCTTTTTGATCTTCATTCTTTTTGTTTTACAATAGTTTTTGTTAGTGTTTGGCTGTTTATTGGTGGCATTTTATTTGAATAAAACTGGTTGATAAAGTTATTAATATACAAGCACACAATTTATATAGTGTATATAATTTATGTGTTATGTTATATAATAAGTTTAGTTGTGCATATTTATATAATGAGTTAAATTTGAAGTAATTACTAGAACATTATATAAACAATATAAGTATAGGAAAAATTATGTAAAGATATGAATTGCATGAGAAATTTTAAAATTAAAAACTGTTACTGGCTTTAGTGAGATGTAATTAGATGCTAGCATAGCTGGGAGACAGGAGTACTCCAGATGATCAGTGAGCATATTGTAAAGTGGGTTGTGTAATTAAACACTACTGCACAAAATTGTTCTCACACCAGCCTAGACACTGCCAATTTGGAGGTAGAGTCCCCAATATGCAATACCTTTGAGATGGTCATTTTACATTAAGAGCTACAGGCAGCAAAACTTGGTTCATGCAAGGTATGTGTGTGTCTGGGGGAGTGACAGTGTTTGTTGTTGTGTGGTTATTACTATACAAAAAAGTTGTAGTTTCAGTTTTCAGTAAGAAGTTTTTACCAATGCAATTTCAGCATTCTTGTACATCTAAAGTTGCATTAAACCAATCTGTTTTCTAAGGGAACTAAACCATACTCCTTAGTATTATCTTATATAATAAACCTGTCCACATTAATTAAAAAAGTATTTTAAGGGTGAGGCTCACCTTCATGTGTGGCATGTCTCTACACTATCCTTACACATGGATTCTAATCCAGATCAAGGAGCAATGAGGAAAGGAAAAAACTATGCAGTAGAATGGACAGCAGTCTTATGCCAACATAACCAGACCATGTATACAATGCAAGGAAATGACCTACAAGCAAGTGCTTTTATGATGAGGCAGCTAAAATCATATTAAATAAACAATAATGACTTCTAGGGATCCTTGGATGCATGTACTTGGAAGTGGTTCCATTATGTTTTAGTTACACTTTTCTTAACATACCCCTGGAATAACATTTCTGTTTTCATTTGACACTATGTGTGGAAGTAAAGGTAGTTTATATTCTGAAAACAGTTTAGCCTTTGAGGGTTTAACAGTGGTTTTGTCACATACAGGAAAAATGTAAAGCACATGCATCTGGAGGGTCACTCAGCATGACCAATATTTCATCATTCTTTTTTGTTCCATTCCCAGTAATTTTACTATGGTCAGAAGCATTTCCCCCAGGCAATAATACTAGTACCTTAGAGGCTATCCTAAATTGGCTTTCAACCAACTACCCACAAGAAACCATAGTACTCAGTGACTTTAATATTAACTGGAAGTGCTGTACATCTGAACAGCCTTCCACTCATATTAACCTATATGATTTTACTCAAACCATTATATCCCCTACCAGAACCAATACACTTAGTAACAACAAAAGCACCCTTGACTGGATTCTCACTAATACTAATCACCAAACTTACAAAATAGGTACCCTCCCTGAAGATATAAGCGACCACTCACTCACCTTCTTAATCAGGTATAAGACTGATATTCCAAACTCAACCATTTATAAGACAATAAGGACTGATAAAAATGTTAACCCTGACAGCTTTCAAAAAGAACTTATAGCTTGTGACTGGTCACCCCTGAAACACCTACCATTAGATGATGCAGTCAAATACTTTAATTCTAAATTCTTAGCCACTCTAGATAGCCATGCCCCAATGTGCACAATCAGAACTAGGACTAAACCAGCCCCATGGCTTTCCAAAACTACCAAACAAAAAATGCTCCAAAGAAATAAACTCTGGACTAGCTGGCATACAACAAAAAGCCCTTCAGAACAATTAAAGTTCAGATAGCTAAGAAACTACACAAAAAAGTCATATTTTCAGATAAAATAAACTTCTACTGCCAGCTTCAACAAACCCACCAAAATAAACCTTTCTGGTCAGGCATCAATAAACTCTTACACCCACTTCAGTTCAGTTACTCCCACTCCCTCAGGCTCTGATCATAACAATCCCAACCAAATAGCCAACTCTTTAACACTTTTTTTCACAGACACCATACAATCTCTTGCTAATCAGCTACCTCCTGACACCATATCTTCTTCATCAGATATCTCCAACAACCCACCGCTATTTCATTTTCAACCTGTTCCTACATCCCTTGTCTGTACCCTTATTCAGAAACTTAAACCCACCACCCTCTCTGCAGATCTACTACCTGCAGAATACCTGCAAAAAGCTGCAAAAGCTATAGCCTACCCCATATCCATCCTCATTAACAGAACTATTTCTGAAGGAACCATCCCATCAATCTAGAAAATATCACATATTATCCCCCTGCATGAAGGTGGTAATTCCAAAGATTTATCGAACTGCAGGCCTATAGCCATATTATCCCCATTGGCAAAAATCATGGAAAAATGCATTCATAAGTAACTTTTAAGCTACCTACTAGAAAACAACTTACTAGTCACCTACCAACATGGTTTCAGACCATTTCATATTACCACTTTTGCTCTCATATCCTTTACCGACTGCATTAATAGAAATCGAAATAGCGACATTCTTTATTTTTTTTCCCTCTTTATTGATCTGTCAAAAGCCTTTGACATGGTTAACCTCCACCTCCTCATAAACATAGTCAAAAACTTGTCATTGGATGCAATTGCTATACAGTGGTTCCAATCCTACTTAAATAACAGGCAACAGGTGGTACTATGGGAAAATAACCTGTCTTCCCACCTCCCAGTTGCTCTTCATGTCCCTCAAGGCTCCATACTGGGTCCTCTACTCTTCTCTGTCTTTACAAATGTCCTATATTCTGTAATACCTCAAGCTACTTGTATCCAATATGCAGACGATTCCACACTAATATGCTCAGCCACTTCTCCATCCAAACTTCAGTCCCTAACCCAAAACGTCTTTAGCACAGTAAAGAATTAGCTTCTACACTGATGCTGCTGCAGTTCTGAGTGTGTCCTCCTTTGGATGAGATACCTAAAAACTATGAACTTGTTGTCAGTTTGTCATCCATTCCCTATTGCAATATTACTAGCTTATCATTTTTTTTAATATAACGTAGGCAATTTATTCTTCAAGGGTAAGGGGCACTTTATTTGTAGATGAAACAATGAAATATAACGTTGCTTACTAGCAACAACTGCTTCATTAGTTACAGATCTATTTAATGTGGAATTATTTAGATAGCTTTTACTTCTGCAGAGATTGTGCATATTTACTAATATTGGTGGATTGTAATGTCAGAAGTTTGAGTAGATTTTTATGATGGAAATGTTCTGAATTGAGTGGTTTTGTCATTATTGGTTCATATATTTTCCCACGGATTCACTATCCTTCCATCCAGGATTAGCTTAGTCCTGCATGGATGCAGCAGTTTAGGAGCAGGACGGCAGTGCACCATGCATAGTAATGAAGGTGCACTGCCTGAGCTCCTAAATGGACATGGAGTGTGTACGAGTGTCGGAGGTATGTACATGCCCCTGCAATCAAGAACAGCAGTGTAGGAGTAAGAATGAGCGAGACCGCTCACAGGTGTTCGCATACCCCCAGCAACATCCCCCCAGTGTACAAGAGCAATAGTTACAACATTTAAATATAAATATTTTTTTTTTATGAAACAGATGAAATTTAACCATAGGTGCGCAGGTTTGCCCATAGCTTAGCTATGGTTAATGCAGCTTAAATGGCACAAGAGGATAAAAAGCAAGATATATGCAAATGAAGCATTCTAGCAATAGTGTAGTGGGCATATCATTCACCTTATGAGCAGTCATTCCTGGTTTGAGTTCCACTCCAGTACAATCTATTTTCCATGTCAAATCACTTTATGATCAATTTATTTTGTTGTATAACCTACGACATAACATATATTTGTGAACTGGAGTACTGCATTAAATGCAGATGTGTGGTGTCATTGTCATAATGTTGCAAAGTCCCCAGATAATCACAAGTGCACCATACAGTATATGTAAACAAGAATCAGGGATACAAATGGAAGGTAAAATGTGTAATGAATGATAAATAAATACAGTTGCCAAATCCACCACCTGTCCAAGAACCATTAGACATCACTGTCTAAATTAGTGCAGTGGTAAGCGGGTGTAAGCACTAGTAAGCAAGAGGAAGCATAGTTACAAAGTAGTACGCAGGAGTAAGCATATTTAAGCAGTAGTAAGTGGGTTTAAGCCTGTTTGCAGGGGAGTAAGCAATGCGCACACAGGTTAAGCAATACTGAAGCTAACTCACTGTACACATACTTAATCGGAGGTTAGCATTGCTTACCTTTGCGCAAACCCGCACAAATCCACTTATAATTGCTTAAAAGTGCCTTAATCACTCTGTATGCATCAGCCGCTGTTCTGGCCAGAAACAAAATAAACAGCCTTTGTAGATCTTGAACTGAGGACCCTCTACACTATAGTCATGCTAGTTAACTACTAAGCCATCACAGCAGTACATAAGATTGAGGTATCACCAAACAGATCCTCACCATAGGAAATACAAACTGAACATGTGAAAGGACTCTATATACAGTTTTATATTGTATAACCAACTACAGGACATAAACATGTGAACTGGAGTACTGCATTAAGCCCAGATGAGAGGTGTCATTCTAATAAAGTGTTGAAATCCCCTAATAAACACAAGGACCCCCTACAGTGTATGTACACATGAATCATGGATACCAACACATATATAACATGTAATGAATAATAAATCAATGCCACAATGCAAATATAATACAACTTAAATATTAAGCAACATTAAGCATTGCACAGCCCATCTTAGTAGGTGTAAGGAATGTGTAGGCCAGCTAACTCAGTCTGCTCATTGGTATACCCCTTTAAGCAATGCCAACCTTAGGTAAGCAGGTTTGCCCATAGCTTAGCCTTTTCAAAACCATCCAGTCATGGCAAAGTGTGGGAAACCGGCCCTATTTAAACCCAACAGGCAGGAATACATCTCATAACTGGTTGTAGCTTCCCCTTGTAGGCACTATGTCTGGAATGGGAGAGGGTGTGCACTTTCGGGTGCAGCGCTGGGGCATCCAGGAGTCCAGAGTCATGGCAGGACTCCTTGTGAAAGACCATGACATGAAACTGCTGCAGGGCCAGTACCAGGGCTCCCAATACAAAGAGGAAGCCTGGGACCATCTCACCCGTGACCCACCAGTGCCACTGGTATACCCCAAACTGGAGAGCAGGTCATGCATCACTATGCTGACCTGAAGCAGCGAAAGGGGGATCTCTTGGATCAGTGGATCCAAGAGGTTAGGAGGACAGGGGAAGTCCCAGCTGACTGCAAATATCAGTTCACTACCTGTTTAATAATTGCCAGCTCATGTGTATTATGGATAGGTATGGCTAAATACTCCTCTTGTGTCTTTCACAGTGGCAAGTGAGCGGGCTATGAACCAGGAGCCCTATGGCTGCAGATTGGAGCAGTTGAGATGTGAGGCAGGTTAGTAATACTCTTACATGTATTGCCATAGGAAATAAATCTAAAAGTAGTAGTAAGTTAATTGCATGTGTAAAACCTGTATTGTTTAAGACATGTACTGCATACACTGGAGAATAGGGCAGGAAGAGTCTCATATAGATTGTATGTAAATAAAAGCATAATAGCCTTACAACTGTGTTCACTCTGGTATCATATGGCAATGTAGATTTGCAGTCACTTAATAGTACTGTTGTAGTAAGCACTGTTACCCACACTGTGCTATATAAGTAAATTGTGTAGGAATGTCTGTATATGACTGTTGTAATCCCAGGAGGTCAAATAGTACAACTTAGAGAGACAGACAGAAAACACTGAAAAGACAGACAACAAAATCCAAATAGCACACTCAACTGCGACATGAACTGATGTGTCTTTTGCACACACAGCCATAATTCGAATCCTGTGAGTGGTAGTAGGCTTTATGCAGAGTCATGCCCCACAAGTGTACAGAAATGTCCAGAATGTCCAGTAAATTGGTGCATAGCTGCTGCCTGCCACCCTGTCCCCCTGGCAAATCAGTGGGATGATCCCAGATGTTTAGGCAGCAAACAAGGCATATAACTGATTGTCAGACATCTATAACAACAAACTTGTCACTCTAGCAACCTCCCCCAAAATGTTATGAGAGTAAGTAGCCAAGTATGTCCCATCTCCACCCCCATGTTGTCAAACTGTGACCAGAGTGTGTACAGTAACAGAGTGAGACATGTGTGCATAATACTAATGTGGAAACTAATAATTTGTGTGACAGCATGCAGGTAGTGCTAACAAACATTGCTCCCATAGGTCTGTCAGATACAAACACTGGGCCTATAAATCAAAGATTGATATCTTGTACTGGTACTGTTAATCTGGTATTGTATGGCATTGTTAGTGTTGCAGTTGCTCAGAATAATAAGGTATTACTCATCACTATCACCCACACTGTACTACTTAATACAACTGTCTAGGAAATCCTGTATAAGAGTGTTGCAATTACAAGGTCAGAATGTAAAACCACAGGAGAATTATAGACAGAAATCAGACAAGAGATACACAGAAAAACCTATATAGCACATTCAATTCTAATGGACAGTGTCTTATTTTTAGCAGGCACAGCCATGGTTCGAATCCTGGGAGTGGTAGTAAGCTGTATGCAGACTTATACCCCACAAGTGTACAGAAATGTCTAGAATGTCCAGTTATTTGGCCCATATCTGCTGGCTGTTACCCTGCCCCCTGCCATATCATTGTGCCAATTTCTGACATGTAGGCAGCATTTCATGTCATATAACTATCATACCTGTACATATTTAGAAAATGTCAAATAAAACAAACCTGTCATTGTACAAGTCACTAAAGGTTTAAGAGGGCAATAGTGGAAATATGTCCCAGTTCACCTGCATGTGGTGAAGTCATGCCTAGACTGTGTGCAAAAAGAGATGGACAGTTATGTGCATAACATCAACCTGGAATCCGGGAGTATGTGTAGAAAAAGGTAACAGATATATACATATATATACACATATATATATATATATATATATATATATATATATATATATATACACACACATATACATATAAATATTTATACACACACATATGTATATATTTATATATATATATATATATATATATATATATATATATATATAGATATAAAAGAGAACATAATTAATACATATATGACAACAGGCACCATTAATGGGCGTGAGGGGGCCCAAGCTACATACGTCTTGTATGTATTGATATTACCCCCCCAGCCAACAGCCAAACAGGTCTGCCCTGCAATACAATACCAACTGTTGCAAGTCCCATGACCAGGACCAGACACAGTATGGGCACAAGATGTTAACAGTAATCTATCCCACCTGTATGATGTCAGGCTGTTATCAATAACATATCATGCAATACAGTCTGGCTACCATAGGGAATGTACAATGCGGAAGCAATAAACAGTCCTAAGATACATATACACACACATATATGCAGATACATACATACATATATATATATATATATATATATATATATATATATATATGTGTGTGTGTGTGTGTGTGTAACTACACATACACACACACACACACAGATATGTATAGGAAGATACATATTTAAAGGGTGCACACCATACGGAACAGACAGTATGCCTACAGTTGCCACCTTACAAATTGGACACTGTATGAGTCACCCATACAAAAGACAATTGTTGCCTGAAACATATATCCACAGAGAGGTTAAAGGATATAACACCACACACAGGTTTGCATACATGAGAAAGCTTTATTTGTGTACTATTACAGTTGTATATGCCATGTCATATAACTGTTTAGACTCTGAAATACATAAAAACAGTAATGCAACTGTCAAACAGATTAATTAATACAGTATTCAGGAAAGTATAACATAAGTTGCTGTCCAGGCCAAGGCCTTCAAGTAGTACAACAGTAAAGGCAGACTGGGTCACAGGATAACAATCAATCAACAGTAAATAATGCAGATGTATAGTCCAGCAGCCTCTATCTACACTCTGTACACAATCCCTAAGGGGTAAAAACTTCAGTTGACACAATGGGATGTATCTGTTACATAACAAGGCATAAGTGAAACCATCACAATCACTCTGACAGACAGAACAGTCTGTTTGGCAGGAAGCAGTAGGCCAGCATTTATCCAAGGTGAACTGTATGATAATGTACATCCAGATACCTTAAGGTAGCTTACCCTTGATATTCCTCACATGTTCTAACAGCCTAGGTTAGTTATGGCGCACCCCTCCCATAGACTGACATACAAGGGCATATACATCTGTTACATATACTGACCTCTGGACTGCATAAGGGCACACATGTATTGTGCAGATGAAGCCCACACACATATATGGACCCAACCCCACAATATGTGTGGGGGCCACAACAGCAGTGGAATGATGGCAGGAATGGCAGCATGACATACTCACAGGCCACAACATAACAACCCCATGACAGCATGTCATATGGACAAAGCCTGGTATATAGTGGAGGACAGAGGCTGGAACACAGGCCCATATGTGAAATAGTATTGGCATACACTAAGCAAGTTGCTGGTGTTACAGGATACTCTGCTACATACCCTTAGTCAGGAATATGAAGTCAGAAACACAAATGGATGTAGCCATGTATTGATAGCACTTAGCACACACTCTGCCTGTGATACATCTGACACAAGACCTGTGTGGTGGACAGGCAAAACATAACAGGCACACCTCTGGCCATCAAGTGGATAGGCACACAGATGAGAACTATGCAGACAGACTGCAGTCCCTGTTAAACTAGTATGTACACACAAACCCTGTAACACTGGTGCTATACAATGTATACAACAACACTACTCACACTCTGTTTGTAGTTCTGGAACCTCATACAATTATGTAGCTGGCCTTAACGTGCAAGTTCTCTTGTAAGAGGTATTGCTACCTGCTGTCTGTAACACTGCTGCCACACACAGGAAGGATGTCCACCATACAGGAAAGGCAAAAGGACCACACCCACATGACATAGGGATTTATAGTAGTGGGTTGCTATGGCAGTTGTAACTTGAAGTACTACACAGCATGCTGCATGAAGGTAGCAAGTGGAGGACACTGATTGGTGCCGAGGCCATCACCTGATCATGTGGATCACCTACAAAAGCCATGCTGCAATCTATTCCAAGCAGCTCAATCCATTTACTAGAGAGAGAGAGAGAGAGAGAGAGACAAAAGAGATTCACAACCAAAACCAGAACTACAACCAAACCAAAAACAGAAACAAATTAAGCAGGCTAAGGCCATAGCTAAGGAGAAAAAAAAAACTCCTACAAGAACACCATCCACAACTGATTTCATTCACACAACAGGTATGTGAAGTATATATGCATGTAATTGACTGTAGTACTTGGTCCATAATACTGGGGTAGATGATGTAGAATGATATATATGTGCCATCAGGTGTTGCTGTTGTAATTATGTTCAGCTGAACAACTGCTATGGACATTAGAGTCTGTCCCTGTGGATAGTGGGCCATACCTGTCAACTGTGCAGAGCAGCACTGACTGACAAGATGTAATCCAACATAGTGTGTGTTGTTTAATGGAAATGATGTATATTACTGTGGCCATCAGCTGGTGGTGGAAGTAATGCCATAATGATGGACACATGGGTTCCAGAGCCCACCACTTGCAGGACACTTAGGTTAACATGTATTGTAGCATGCTGAAATGCCATAGATGTGTAATAGGCTTACCTGCAATCTGACCCTATATATACCCCCCTAATGTTAGGCTGCATCCATATGTGGCACATGTCTGTGTTGTAGCAAGCCAGAACAGTGCAGCTGTGCAGGAAGGAGAGTTAGAGACTGTGGACCTGATGTCTGAATGTACCCCATATATCGGTATGTATATGTGTATATATATATATATATATATATATATATATATATATATATATATATATATCTACATGTATATCTACATGTATGTCTACAGATATACAGATACCCATATGTAGATATATATATATATATATATATATATATATATATATATATATATATATATATATATTTATATATATATAAGCACACATATACAACATAATATATATCTGCACACACACACACACACACACACACACACACACACACACACACACACACACACACACACACACACACACACACACACACACACACACACATATGTATGTAAATACATGTCCCCTATATTACCAACACAGTACTGCATGCTATGTGTAAGAGAACAGCACACATAGCAATACACATAGATATATACAGCTGTAAGGGTTTGCAACATGGACGGGTATGTTACATGTGAACCCCTTGTTGGGACCACATTGCCCTTGTCTGTGAAGTAGGGAATGGGAATATGGGGAAGGATAGCAGGTATATTTGTGGAGGTAGTTTGGGTTGGTAGATATAGAGGACAGCCTACACGGGTGATATATCACACATCCCACAAGTGTGTGGAGCCCCCTATGGAACAGACCCTGGACCTGACCTCGGGTGACAGGATCATGTCTGTGTGTACCCCCAGGGGATGACAACATCTCCTGAGGTAGTTACACCTGAAGGCAGTGCTGGACCAGCAGATGAGGAGGCTCCAGGGTGGGTCCCACATGTGATGTGGCCTGGTAACATGACCAGATAAGGTGAAAGAGGTGGTTCTGCTGGCAACTATTCCCTAAACATGCTATTGTGTCACTGTTATAGAACATATGTAGGTATTAATAGTCCACGCAATCCCAGAACATGTCCAACAGCGTGCATAGATATCCCCAATAACACAGAACAACAGATGGGCAGCAATCACATAGCAAGCATACCACATGCATATATGGAACCACAGTGGCCCTGACAATGGCATGCAGGTGAAATAGTCCATAACAGGTCAGCAATGATAGTGTCCACAAAGAGAACATGACTACAAACACATAGCACATAGTGTGGTACAATACAATATATGTCCCGATGGTAGATAAGCTGTAGCCATACCTACTGAGTTGTGTGAACAGTTTGCTGTCACTGATATGGTGGGGGTGACAGAGATGTGTATTAAGAACTATGGTAACCTTGCTGTATGAGTTGCTCAGACCTGTTTCCATCTTTATGTCCTTCAGGCAAGAAGTCCCATAGCTGTCTACCCATGTATTCAGCAGTGGAAAATGAAGTTGTGGTTGAAGCAACTAATACAGCACTATCCAGTTCTGTTTGGCAGATCTACGCATGAGCAGCAGGGGCAGGCCGCCCTGTGGAACGATCTAGTCAACAGGGTCAATGATAGCCTGCATAATAGTAGTTATGAGCAGGTCCAGTATCATTGTTCTGACCTGCTTTGCAATGCCTGTCGGTGTGCTGCTGCAGTCCAAGGGATCACCTTGCAAAAGGGGGGGTCATGCCATCCATCCCCCCAACATGTGTTGAGGAGTTCCTCGCCAGCCTGGTGGCACCTGCCCACCCACACACCCAACAACTGGCAGAGACCATTGTGGAGGTGGATGCTACCCACACACTGACTGAGGAGTGTGCAGGTAAGGCCACAGGGCACATCAGTAGACCACTGTTGCATATGCATCCACATCTGCACATGTAGATCATGCATATATGAGATGTCATATATATAGTCTGTTGCTGCGTAGTAGTAATAAATAGATGTGCACGGTAGTACTGTGGAAGTGTACTGTTGATGTACTGTAATGCTGCACCCACCCTGTAGCAATGTCACAGTTGTGGCCACTGACATAGCATCTTTCACACTCTAATGTAGGTCCCTCTGGTATACCACCAAGGCAGCAGCCTGTAGCTGGTTAGTATGGTTTATGCTGATTCTTGCCAATACACCAGGCATGTAATGGTTATGGTATATTCCATGCACGCATCTAACACACCTACCTATGATGCATGTCAAACATGTTCACATATTGTTGCTGGTAAATGCACTGCATCACAGTGGTGACCATGATGGGGTATCTGAAGGGTATGTCAGACATCTGCAAGATAACTAACATCCTGTCATTGCAAAATGTGCCCACAGGGATGAACATTATTGTGGGACACATGGCCTACAGTAGGAACATGTGTGAAACATCACCCTTATACAGTGCAACAACAATGTATATACCAGTATTACAATGACAACTGTTACAGATCTAAACTATGGCATAACATAATACTGTGGTCCACATTATTAGCTGGGACTAGGCTGTAATACTTGGTGTTCAGTGTATGGGACGCTGCAAACTGACACACATATGCAGGCCATACTTGTCAAGCATCTGCAAAAGGCTGAAGGTGGGGAGGGTGTGTCAGCATGGCACACCAGTGTACTGCAGCAGGAATCATAAGGATGCTAAGAATGTCTGTATCTGCACACAGTCAGGTTCAGGAAATGTGGCAGATGTAACCCTACCCCCACAGCAATAGTGATGGCAGTGTGAGAATACCAAGAGATGTGCACATGAGTAGACCTTGCAATCATGCAGAATTGGGGGACATGTGTAGGGCAGACTGACCATATATTGGCAAATGCAGATAGCCCATTCTAGTATACCCCTGCCAGGAATAGTGACTGCTGTAGTACACATAACAATAGGTGCAACAAATGGTCATGATAAGGGCGTGGACACATATGCACCCATGGAGTGTATCCATCGTGGTCAGCATCTGCACACCTAACACATTTCATAGACACTGCATATGAATTTACAGGACATATGTCACATATCAGGCTCATGTACTGTTAATATATGCGGTGATGTGTACCCATGGCAGATCAAGGAAGAGTGTGTCATACCAATAAGGGCGTGCACACTTCCCATAGCCATGGTACGGTCTGACATTTGTCAGTGTAATAGTACTGGATTGGTCATACATGCACCATTGATGTTGAGATCTGTAAACCAGACATCAGGCACTCACAAATGACATCTGTCCATATATCATCCCAGGTATGTGTCACTGAAAAACATAGAGGCTGTGAGCATTGGAGAAGACATAACTGACACAGTAATACACATTCAGCAATGGTTTATACACCTGTGAGGTTTGTACACAGTACATGGCAGGGTGCAGAACAGTTGCATAGCAATACAGTGTACATGGGTGCAGTGTTTTCCAGGGGAAGGGATATCACCTACTGACATAGCCCAAGCATCACGCACATGTATACTGTTGCTGGCACGGTTTGACTATAGCTAAACTGCATGCTGTTGAGTACCATATGTTATCCATGTTGACAGATGGGTAATGGGAGGACTGCGTGTATTATCTTTGTGCAACCTCACCTGTATTTGTGTGTGTGTGTGTGTGTGGGGGGCATTTTGTCTGTAAGTGCAATCTGGTGGAATGGAGGGGGGTTTATGCATGTAGGATATGTGTGTGCATGTGTGTGTGTTTGTGTGGGTGTCTATATATATGCACATGTGTGATTGTGCAGTTGTTCATATGGCGATACTTTCCCTTGGGATCATGCAGTACATGGACATGGACTGACCCATGAGACACCAGGAATACTTGTCTGATATGTAATCACAGGACAGCTGATAGTATATTAAGATCTGTAGCATGGAACATGCATTGGGAGGGAAAGTAGAATCCTGGTATACCCTTAATATTGTAATCAGCAGAGAGGTGAGTGACTACCCACGTATGCAGCACTTCAGATGCATTGGGGAATTACTGGACAGCACCAGGGAGTGTATCCATATATTATTGTTGTCCACATGATAGGCTGATTGAGCAGCAGATCTGGCATGTACTAAGCAATACTTACATGTGACACTCCAGTACGTAACATTATGGAGGGAACGTAGTAGCCTCTAACATATAAGGGCCATGCTTATGATGTCTAGACATACACAGGGTGAACACTGGCTGACAGCAGTGAGGCCATGTAAAACCTACTCCACTCAGGTCATGGAGGTAATGGAGTAACAGGTCTTGTGTTGTGATCACTCATCTAGGCATTTAGAGGAATGATACGTTAATGAGTGGTATTGATGAGTGTATGTTACCAGGTGTGATGCAGGATGAGAACATATGTGAATAAACATGGGACTGTCTGTAAAATCAGGGACAGGTAGGTATTATGGTGGAATGTATGTGTGTGTGTGTGTGTGTGTGTGTGTGTGTGTGTGTGTGTGTGTGTGTGTGTGTGTACTGTTATGCAATGCTGTACAGGTCTTAAAGTGCATTTCTTGTTTTCCCCCACAGGTGGTGAGGTGGGTCAGGGTTCCTCTTGCATGCAATCTGATGTTGGTGCCCATACAGACACCGAAGATGATGATAGTACTGTTGAGGCACAGGTGGGGTTGTCGGGGGCCAAAACTGTGCCATCATTTGACATCCCCCTCTTAGCCACCCCAACCCTGCACACAGTTACAGTGCCTATACATACCCCATCACCAGTGGCCATAGCAGAGGGACAATTGGCAGTTGGTGGCAGTGCACAGGAGAGTGTGATATATATGCCTACTGTGTCTGGTCACAGCAGGCATAGCCAGATGTCTGGCAGGGCACCAGATAGGCAGATGTACCGGGGTGCTCATGGTAGGGCCACTGGTCATCATGCCCCTGGCAGAAGTGCCACAACTGGTACCACCAGGCGCATGTTTCAGACTGTCATGGGGATGTAGGCATATATGGAACTGTACACCAGACAGGGCCTGAGGCTGCAGAGGGCTGATCTCACATCTGCATGCAACAACTTCCATGAACTGTCTGGTGCCCTCCGTGATTATACCTAGGTCATGGATAGACAGTTGGGTGAGATGATGGGCCTCATCGACCATGGTTTGTCCATGCTTGAACATGTGGTGGGAGTGCAGCGACAGCTGCATGGACGTAGGCCAGCAACACCAGCAGCTGGCGGCCAATGTGGACATGCTAGGACACCAAGGTGCTCCCATAGTGGCAGTACCAGCCCCAGCACTGCAGCGGGGTGCTGTCCACACCACACAACAGCAGGCCACATGCGCATGGCCCTGGCCAGTCCCAGGAGGGACCTGGATCCAGCAGAAATCTGTCATCATCAGGGGAGAGTAGCACATCGAGGCCTGTACCTGGACAGGTCCATGGAACCCCTGGCAGGCACAGTCCGCATATCTGTGGCCAGAGGCAGTGAACTGCACACCCTGCCAGGTATGGTCTGCAGCTGTCCATAAAACACCTGTATAAGGCAGTCACATGGCAGAACTGTGTGCATGCATACCCACACACTATATAAACACACCTAGGGCAACCTCATACCTACACACACCACATCACCATGCCCATTTCAACTATTTACACCCGTCACTCACACACACATGGTGTCAAACATATGGCCCACTTTCAGTTTCTGGGAAACCAACCACACACCCTGTGCATATGATGATGCCTGTGCCACATCCCTGTCATACATAACATCGATGCAGGGACAGGCGAATATGGTTCTGATGTACATGGTGCCTGTACTACAGTGTACCAATGTACTGCAGTGTAGTATGTTGTCAGGAGTAATGTTTAATGCATACATGTCAGGTAGTGTAGCTATCCAGCAATGATGCATTATAGCTGTTAGTAATACTGGGTGATTGTGTTCTCCATAATGTTATCCATTTATGTTGTAGGTGTACATGTGTCAGCAGGATGATGGTCTGCAGTCATATTCCACAAGGTATATGGCACTGTGGTGACACAGTGGCTGTGACATATCCGGGGTGCAGTTGAACACATGTCACAGGTTTGTATAACAGTTATTGCCTGTGCCACATGGACAGCTGACCCAGTGGGACATGTGTAATCAGCAACCCGATGTAGTCCCATTCACATACATGCACATTCTTACTTGGCAACACTGGGACTAGACCCCTACCTAGGTATGTAGTGCTACTGAAGTGTGTGGCTTTCATTGCACACACCACACAGTGTTTAGGATGAGGTGTGTTCCAGGTTACATGTTACATGCAGAACATCCCCAGATATGTACAGTATGGTAATGGCAGATGTAATGGTTGTATACGGACAATACATAGTGTGACATACCATCATATACACATTAATAGACACATAACAGGCAGACACACATCCGAGAGACCTGGGCCTATTGGTGCTAACTAACTTGTCAATGTGTCCAATGTGTTACAGGTAGGCTGCACACAGCACATGCATAACTGGGCTAGATTGTGGTATCAGTTACCTGTATGGTTGATGGTGACAGTGGTCACCATACAGTGGTACATGGGACATACACTGGGTGTACCATGGTGTAATGACAGTGTACACAGCTCCCACATTCCACAGTGGATACTGTACTCACTGGAAGCCGTGATGACACTCTGACATACCCACCATCACACATTGCCCACGACTGCGATACAACCCATTGTATATCCCAACAGTTGTACTACAGGGATATGCATCTAATGCACATGCCACAGGCATAGTATGGTGTTGCATTGTCATGCCTCACCTATGGGCAGCAACAACATTATCCATACTACTGTGTGGTAATGCGCATTGTAATAGGAGTATGTGGCCTTGGAATGCTGTACCTTACAGATATACAGACATGCACACATGCACACACTTGCCAGAACTCAGTGGGTATCCCATGCCTATCGGCCCATTTGTACAACACTGTTGTGCTAGTACTGCAAGGCTCATGTAGCCATTAGGGAGAGGAGCATAACAGGGTGCATGTAATGTCCGATACAGCAGCAGCCACATCTTACTATGGCAATGGGTGTTGCGGTGGATGTGAAGGCCCTCATGGTATTCCCAACTACAGGTGTATTAACACACAGCACTGCTATCCTCAGTAATTCACACGTACACATTTCTCAGTACTGGGGTGCATCGCTGCAGGTGGTAATAGGTGTGTACCTGGCTATTGTCCATGGAGAGATGGGCTGTTTAGGGGATGTGTGTACAGTGGTATCATGCCACCTGCCATGTGCCAGCAGGCAATCTATCGACAGACACCACTGTGGTGACCCTGAGGGTGAGAGTGACATGCATCAGCCAATCCTCTGGGTGCCTCCTGCAAATGGCCACTGAGGTAATCCAGTTGAAATGTATGCAACATGTATTACAAAACATGGTTAGTGTCTGTGATGGAGACCTGTACCCAAGCATGTTCTGTTGACAGTGGTAGTGTAGTGTAGGTACCCTTTGCATGTGGTGCATACAGGGTGTTGTCTCATATATTTGCCAGTTATAACACAACTGGGCAGACATGTCATTGTCAGTCAAGCATAGGTTGCCTGTACGTATCCATGCTGGATACCTGCCATCTGCATAACTGTACAGGAACTGACAGACATCAGCTTGGCAAGTAGCTATGCAGTAGGATGAATGTGTTGACAGACAGACGTTAGACAACAATATGTATGCCATTACTACATGCTGGAAGCCCTCACTGACATGTGCTGTACAGACGGTAATTTACAGTACATTCCACATGTCAGATCATTATCCAGTACGGGATATATACTGTGACACAGCTCACACACCAGGAACATGACAGTGAGGTATCAGAGTCCAGATATGCCTGCAGGTGTGCTTGTTGTCAGTACTACATTTAGCACTCTACTCTTGCCTGGGAAAGCACTGTCAACAGTAGTACTGCCATGATACACTACATGCCAGTGTGACAGCACATAACCTGGGTTACTACCCTTATATGTAACACATTCACCTGGATAACAGTGCTGTACAGGTCTTATATACTTGTGTGTCCCAGACAAGACACTCACACCCCTTGCTACTGTAATGACAACACATAGACACATGTATTGTACATGACATTACATACACTTATTACAGCTGTCATTACCCTGCTATGTTATCAGACTAGGATGTGAGCACTGGTTACCAGGCCTTTACCATGCTTAGCAGGTGTCAGCATTGCTGCAATTTAACAGCTAAGCAGATTTGCGCACTGGTAAGCAAAGTCTACATGGTGTAAGTGCCCGTATGTTTAACCATAGCTTAGCACCACTTCGCTTTGTGCAAGCCCATGCAAATACGCATAAGACTGCTCAAAACTGCCTTAACCACCCTGTATCCAGCAGCCCTTGTTCTGCCCAGCTACAAAATAAACAGCCCTTGCAGGTATTGAACTCTGTACACTATAGTCACAATAGTTAACCACTACATCATGACAGCTGTGAAGACAGTTGTTGTTTTTCCAATATGTCTGTCATTACAAATATTGAATAGTATTGAACAATTACTTTGACTTCCACAATTGAGTAGTACTTGTTATTGATATTACTGTTGCATCACATATGTTCTTATATCTAAATATACACATATCAGATATATACAGTGAGATACATCTGGGAAGGTATACACAACCGTGATGTTTACACATGACATGAATATGGATATATACATATACATATGTTGATATATGTCTACATGTACATATACATATATATTCATACATATGTATGTCTACACATCTATATAGTGCATCATATATATGGCCATTTGTAGATCTCTTTGTATACGCACACACACACACACACACACACACACACACACACACATATATATGTGTGTGTGTGTGTGTGTGTGTGTGTGTGTGTGTGTGTGTGTGTGTGTGTGTGTATAGATATATATATATGTATGCACATCCTATGTGCACAGATATACCTATTTATGTTGATATATATGTAGATATCTATAACTATATGTTCATACATATCTAATCAGATATACCTATTTATGTCGATATATATGTAGATATCCATAACTATATGTGCATATGTATCTATATATCTGTATATGTGTAGACTTATATTTATTTGAGTGTTTATATATATATATATATATATATATATATATATATATATACATATATATATATATATATATATATATATATATATATATATCTGTACATATATATATATATATATATATATATATATATATATATATATATATATATATATGTATGTAGATATGTGTATATATATATATATATATATATATATATATATATATATATATATGTTTACCATATGTCCAGAACAGAACATAGAGTGGAGTCCTACCTCAGCACCAATAGTCCCAACCTCTTAGTGCAAGGGGATGGTCATGTATGTATTGCAGGTATATATGTAGACTGTTGCTACTATAACAGAGGTTGTCTTAACAAATGTGTATGGGAGGTCACATCTGCTTTTGACATCTGCGCCATTGGCTACTAACAGACATCCTAAGGACATCATAGTTTAATACCACTGCTAGCACAGTAATGATCCTGTGGATTACAGCAGAGATATGACCAGTATATGTGGAAAGTCTGGCACTCTGTGGTCAGTCCAGAGGCATAAACAAATCCCCTTCATGTGAGACATGTGGACCATGCCTCACAATGTGGATGTTAATAGCCATGTACATGGGTATATCACATAAATACTGGACTAAATATGCCAACACATTTTATGCATTCCACACGCCAGTCTGTCCTGACACATAATACCTGTGGTGCAGAGGTCACATGGCCACATACTACCCTGTAGTTAGTGGCATACATCTGTAGAGAATCCCACTGCTTTGTCAGAAATACACAACAGTTATGGTGGCCTGGCAGCAGTATGTCTTGCAAATAACTGGACATAGCACACTGGGTAATTACACTAGGCTGCTAGGCATGTCACAAAGCACTGTGCAAACCACAGGCAGACTGCCACAACACTGGACTATATTTTGTATGGGGGAATACACATGTACCTGCAATTACAGCAGGCTCTACATGCATGTCACAGCACAGAGTAACAAACACCTGTGAGATAGTGCATAACCACAACCAATGTGAACACAGCCACAGCCACATATGGTACACAAGTTTAATAAAGCACTATATGGATTGTCTGATAAACACCATCCTCATATGTGCCACTCACATAGTAACCCTACATACACTGGGTCATGACACAGTGTGGTCCAATGCCTGTCTGTGGTATGGGACATGTGTGTGTCTGGCCCTACAGACATGTGAGCCAATAGAGTACCATACGCTGGAGCAGCATGCAACATCAGATAGAACAGGAACAAGAACAATAGCATCTACCACAGTCTGTGCACAGCCCAAGGTATGTATGCACAATACACATACTGTTGACAATCACCATAAGTACACAGACCCCAGTACTGTACACACAACCACAGAATGCCCAAGTTATGTCCTCAGAAACAACCCCTACTATGCATAACATGTCTGGCAGTCTGATATCTGACTGGCTTATCAGGTATGATGTCAATAAATAATGATGTACAGAACACAAGCACCTCTTACTGCATGACATACGTACAAAGGATGACAGAGTTGTGGCTGGAGCTACAAACACTGGCCAAATATTGGCATGTTGCTGTGATAACCTCATAGATTTACTGTCGTACCAAGATTTGTTGTGACACATGTCATGTGAGGGATATGAAGTCAGTAACTCTCATGTCTATCATCTTGTGCTGACTGCAATCCTCATACTATGCTTCTGCAGTTCTCAGATAGGTGTTCTGTGAGTAACACAAGAAACAAATGGCTCCACACACTGCCCAGATAATCCTACAGATGGGAGTTTCCTCAAACACATAACACTGTCATAACAGGTATTAAATCATGTAGACCAGCCATATCCACACACACACACACACACACACACACACACACACACACACACACACACACACACACACACACACACACCCTGTTAAACCGACATTACTCCAAATGCAGAAGAGCAACACTTACATTCTGTAGTCATGTCTGGCATATCTCCCTCCTGTCTGTTGGCCTGTTTCCACAGTGTATGTTGTTAGAGGTAAATCCCAGTCCCATCTGTGATGCTGTTTGCCAAACACCAAATTTAGGTCCTGCTCATAGTGAATGAAAAGGCCCAACATCAACATGATGTTCCTAGATACTGGAGTGTGTTTCCATGTAATTGGTTATGGGAATGTTACCACAGCTGTTCCACATGCAATCAACTAGAGAGGGACTGCAATTCATGCAGAGGCCATCAGCTTATCATGAGCATCACTTACAAAACACAAGCTGCTGCCTAAGCAAAGAAGGTGTACTTCTCCAAATCCACAAGAGAGGGAATGAGAGAGACAGACAGAGACAAAGTAAGTCAGGGAGGGGGTGGGAGAGTAAAACTTAAGCATGTCTGTGACACACGCCTACAAGTACGGGGTTTCAAACCCCTGACTATGTATTGATATCACATGTATATGCAGTTATTGCATGCGCCACTTAGCCTACATGTTGAGGAGCTGTCCAAAGGTATATCTGATGGTAAGTGACATCTGCAACAGTGATATAGTAGCGATAAGGTAGGTGCAGTACACGTGCCTGTCCACATGAACAATTGCCAACAGCAACACTCTCTAAGGGACTCACACACATTGACACAGTTGGCAGGGTCAAGAACAGACTTCCTAACTAGCTAGTTTGCCACAATACAGTAATGCACAGGTATCACATGCACCACAGGGGTCATACAGATGTTATATGGGCAAAGGGTATGTGAAGGTTTCCGACATCAGACAGCATACTTCAGTAGGCCAATGGGAGTTGTAGTGAGTGTGAATGTGGTCAAAAGCATCATACTCCACACACACAGACACAGGGTGCCAGTGCTGACATGCATGGGTGCATTGCTTAATGGGTTTGTAGTGTTTGACCATGCTAGAAGGCTGTACAAGGCTAGGTGAAGGGTATACCTTGGCATCAGGCCATATGGCAATGGTCTGCAGTGTGGCTCAGGGGTGTAGTGTCTGGATTGGCCCACATAGGTGAGTATTGTAGTCACCATCCAGTCACCTGGGTTACTATTGTGTGTGGCCAGTGCTGTGCAATGCTTGCAATGTATGTGTTCTATAGTCCATGACATGGACGGTGTCTGGGATGTGCACACATCCCACTTGCATGTTCAGTGATATGTGGAACTGTACCTGGGGCATTTGGCCCATGTTGTGTGCACAGATTATCATCAGATGTGCCAGTCCTGGCCTCATGTGGTGGGAACTGGTAATGGACATAAGGTTGACCCTGTACCTATATTGATAGCATGATACAGGTATTCCCTGGTGTCAATGACATTTGTCCATACAGGGCATGTGTTTTAGGCATGGTATGTCCTTTGTGGGTCACATTTGATAGCACCACAGTTGTTGTAGGCATCCAGTGGGGAACATAGTGAAGGCGTACTGTCTGCAATTATGTGCCTATTGTAGTGATGGGACAGGGTGCCATGCCCTCTGTAGTCCATTGCAATCATACCATGGTTACTATCTGTGGGCAATATGCAGGGTACTACCAACAAAGCGGTTGTTTCCTAGGCAAGTCTGTTTGTGTATGAGACATGGGTTGAGAGTGTTCTCTGGGTAATACAAGCCTTGCTTACTTTTTTTGCCAGGCCTTGATGTCACATGTAGGGATATGAATTGGCACCCCAGCTTCTCGGCTATTTGACATCTGTTATCCTTGTAAGGTGGACATTGTGACATATAATAGGCCCCCCATATAAGAAATTTGCAAACACGTTCCACAATGAGTCCAGTTGTTACACACTCACAGCCAACTCCGCACAGGGTACGAATAACAAACACACACACACACACACACACACACACACACACACACACACACACACACACACACACACACACACACACACACACACACATACTCACTTGCCATGTCTGGGATTAGAACTCCTACCTAACTTGTTTATCATACTATAGCATTACACAGTTATAGGATGCACCATGGAGATTACTGGACTACTCCTTCCCCAAAGGAGGGGAATGACATCAGCGGGATTGCCAAAATAAGGGCAATGGAGGTTGTATTGACTGTGAATGTCCTCAAAAGCATTGCTCCCTACACAAACACACACACAAACATCCACACTTGCCATGTCTGGGAATAAAACCCCTACTGAAGTACTATATCACACTACTGCATTACACTGTTATATGATGCACCATGGAGAATACTGTACCACTCCTTCCCCAAAGGTGTATTTCACTGGAAATGACATCAGCAGGCTTGCCAAAGAAGGCCAACGGAGGCTGTAGTGATTCTGAATGGCCTCAAAAACATTGCTCCCTACAGAGACGAGCAAAGACACTTGCAATGTCTAAGAATAGAACCCCTACCAAACTACTATAACATACTAAAGCTTTACACTGTTATAGGATGCACCATGGAGATTACTGGGCTATCCCTTCCCCAAAGGTGTATTTCACAGTGACTGATATCAGCAGGCTTGCCATAGTAGTGCTATGGGGAGGGCAGTGTGTGTGTGCATGGGCCATAACAAAATTCATCTACAGGGAGACACACCACTCTCAGGCACACACAGGTTTATATTCTGCAGGTATGTGTATATAACTGCTAGATGACTACTGCCTTGTACAGTCATGTTGCACAGTTAACCCAAGCACCACAGAGTCTATAATGCTGAGGGATACCAGTGGCTAATTTCTATGGTGAGTGACATTTACACATCATGTGGTTGTAGCCATTTGGTTGTGTGCTGGGTGGGACAGGCCTCATGATGGAAGGCTCTTTGTCACTGTCACTCTCTTCCACATATCTATGTATGTGTACTTTTGGCATGTTATAGTGTGTTGTCCTTGCATATATGTGTGTATTCCTATCCAATGTGTGTGCAAAACATGACTGGTGCATACTGAGGAGTGTATGCATTAACATCTGCAATAGTCAGATATATAATGCCCACTGTTGTTGCAATACATGGGCATCATTTCTTTAAGTGTGTGAGCATGCCCAGTATGACCTTTTAATATTTTCTTGTCTGACATTGTGGAAGCATGTCCAGTATGCCCTTCTGTATTGAATGTGTGGATCCATTCCAAGTAGATTTTACTCCAGTGCAGACCATTGTGTTCTACACCTACAGCTAGCAAACTGTTTCTGCAGGATATCTGTAGATCAGTTGGCAATATGGTGTCAAACTGGGCAAGGGGTAGTGGGTACTGTAGGTAAATGTATCTGTGCTGCTTTTGCTACATGGTCCTGGTGTTAGCAGAGATATTCAGAAATGTGTAGTGTTATACACTGTGATGTTTTATGCCCTCAAGTACTGTCAGGTAGACATTTTTGCTCGCAGTGATGTCCTGGGGAACACAGGATGAATGCAGCTGTGTCTAGTATTGTGGTCAAACATTTACATATTCCTACAAACTAATGCCATTCTGGAAGGAGAACTGCAGACACTTGCTGATGGGTCTGTGTAACCGGTTCAGCACCTTGGTACAGTGGTGCAGAGGGTCCCATACTTGTACATCCATCGACATGACAGCATGGCCTTATCTTGCTGTGGCAATACCTCACAGCTGTACAGATTCACACAGGTTACCCAGAGGCAGGGGTCATAAGTCAGGACATTACCCCTATTGTGGTGTAAGGGCAGGTTTGTAGCTACCCATTTTTATGTTTGCAGCCAGGGATAGTATGTGCACACAGCTGTGTTTCAGACTTCGCACATTCCATGCTGCCCATTCTCCCACCCCCTTATTATTCTAGCCTCTTCCATACATTATGCAAACATTCTCTGATACTTTCCCTATAGTTATCACCTCATCACAGCAGTGTATTGGTGTTGGTCCACAGTTCATGCAGTGGGACATGGTGGACATGTTACTGTGGTTTGTCCACATGGCCTTGCATATGGGTTCTGTGGACTGTGTTATGTTATTTGGGAGTCCGTAACATAACATACATTGGCAGTACGGGTAAGACGCAGGCCTTTGGCAGAGGACTGAAGACCATTTGTTAGTGATGCAGGCCAGCTGTAGCAGGCTGTTGCATTCTGTCAGTCCTACAGTACCAGACTGCCATACAATATATTCCAATGGGGTGAAAGGGTAGGTGTGCTAGGTGTTCATGCCAATACTTTCTGTCAGTACTGATCCAGTGGTGTGGATGCTGGCAGGGTGCTGCTTACAGCTAGGGACACACCTGCATGGGACACCTGCACTGCACACTGCATTCTTTCACTATTGCCATACAAAGGTCGGGGTCATAGTGTACCCATTCCCAACAGCAGGGATAAGACCAGAGAGGTACCTGTGGGTGGTGGTTGGGTGGGCTGGGTGCATGTGTGCTATGGACACTACTTGCATCTGACTCACAGATACGCATGGGCATTCAACTTATGCTGGCTTGTGCAGGGACATCAGGTGTTTCTCAATAGGTCATTCGTATGACCTTTGAGATCTGCAAGTGTTTGGCCAGATGACATTGGTATTCCCTACTACAAGTCCAGATAATGTGATGCAAACCTGTATGTACAATTCCAAGGGTGTGTCCATTAAATGGTTACATATTATACACTGTCTGTCTGGGGTACTTTCCCGTGTACTGCTTGTATATCTGGCCCAACAGTCATGCCATGTCCATCTTTCAGATGGTGACACATATTACGTCCATACATTTACAGTGGCTTACCGCTAGAATGTGTTATACTGGGAAGCAATGTGTTTGGTACTGCAGTTGTGAGGACTTGGCCCTGTCATCGGCAGTACTGGGCAATGACCACCATGTCAAACCTCACTATGCATATATATTGACCACTCTCACACAATATGAAACACACACCGACCTAACACACACATACCTGCATATTGTACAAATGCTACAATCTATCCTGCTACCTTGGCTACCTCAGGTCATCTGTGCTCCACTGGTATTATACCTACACATACATGTTCCTACATTTCTACATCGGATTGGGGGGGGCACACCTGACTGTTACTAAATTTCTACATAGGATTGGGGGGGCACACCTGACTGTTACAATGTGTCTACATCAGATTGGGGGGGCACACTAGACTGTTACTACATTTCTACGTAGGATTGGGGGGGCACACCTGACTGTTTCTACATTTCTACATAGGATTGGGGGGCACACCTGACTGTTTCTACATTTCTACATAGGATTGGCGGGGAACACCTGACTGTTTCTACATTTCTACATAGGACTGGGGGGCACACCTGACTGTTTCTACATTTCTGCATAGGACTGGGAGGCACACCAGACTGTTACTACATTTTTACATAGGATTGGGGGGGCACGCCTGACACTTGTACACATTTGCTATGACTGTACTGGTATGTCAGGTACTCCATTTCATTCTGTATTTGAACATATCATGCTGACTAGAGGTCTTAGGTTTGATTGACCTACATATCAGTTTCTGACATCTTACCCTTCAGAACTAACATCCCACTGCCTGACCTGATGTAGTCTGTCTGTGTAAGTTTGGGGGGGAGGTTACCCATAGCCATCATTCAGAGGCCTTAGCACAGCCTTTGTTTGTGTTTGTCTACACCTGTCCTGCTGGCTGAGACTGTTATTGGGTATGTGAACCTCTCTGACTGGCATGTGTGTGTCATATGGACACACATGTGGCCCAGCACATTTCCTGCAGTGGGTTTTGTCACCATGTCTAGTACTGGCTACAATGGTGACACCAGTATTTGTTACAGATCTCATGCTGCCATTATAGGTGTCTACTATCTGCTGGCATCTCTCCCATTCAGCCACCTGATTCCCTTGCATGCTCACATCCATACCATCGATACAAGTAACAACGCATACTAGTCCATTTGGCAATTGGTAAGAAGAGTGACTTACCCTGTGGCTGTGCCAGTATTCAGGATGGTGCTGGAGGGCTGCCTATGTCGGATGCACATAGTATACTCCCTGTACATGGTTGAGCACAGGTAGTGTCATGTTTGGCATCCCTTTTACTGTATGTGCGAGACAGAGAGAGGTGTCATTCCCTGGGTCCCTACTGTGTCAGTGTATGAGCAATGCATCACCTCTTTGCCAAGACCAGGGCATACTGGGCATGCCTCCTTCTGCCTACTGGGGCAGGCTCAGGTTGTTCCTCATCTGAGTCACTCTGTGCCTGTGCAGGCCTTGGCAATGGTTGGGGGCTATGTGGCCCTGCCCCATGCTGTTCCAGCTGCAGCTGTTTCCACAGGATCATATTGTGTAGCATGGCACATACAATGACAATTTGGGTACATGTAGCTGGTGAGTACTGAAAGGCTCCACCGGATGTGTCCAGGCACTGGAACCATGACTAGAGCATCCCAAACACATGCTCTTATAATTCTGGTCTGTGCATGTGCCTCATTATGGAGTTCTTGTTCAGGTGAGGTGTGTGTGCATTTATGATGGGTGTCATCAGCCACGGTTCCAGTGCGTAACCAGCATCCCCCACTAGGTGACCATAAGGGATGTCCCCATTGACAAATCTATGGCACAGCTGCATCAGATGCCAGATGTGGGAATCATGATAGCTTCCAGGGCAGCCAGCACACACATTCATTATAATGCTCTGGGCATCGCACATGACCTGGCAGTTGATGGAGGGGAAGACCTTGCGGTTGATGTAGACCCTACCCTGCTCACCGGGTGGTGCTTTGATGTGTATGTGCATGCAGTCTATAACACACAATACATCAGGGTATTCTGTTATTTGGTTGAAGAGATTCATGTTGCTATCCAATGCCTCACGGGTGTTGGGGAAATATACGTGCTCACTGGCATGTGCTGACATGGCATCCAGGAACTGGTGGAGTACCCTGGATGCTGATGCCTGTGATATCCCTATGATATCCCCAGTTGGCCTTTGGAAGGTACCTGTGGCAAGTATTCTTAGGCCTACACATACCTTGGTATCCACTTGGATGGGTTCCTCTCTGTTACTTCTGTGTCAGGCGTGGCCAGCACAGCTCAACAATTTGCTGTAGGAGGTCCTTGTCCACCCTATAGTGCTCCACTATCTCCAGCTTATGTAGCCCCTGGTAGGTTACTCTGGGTCTGTACACTCTTCTCCATCTCCTCACGTTAGGTTGGTTGACAGCATTCTCATACTCACCACCCTCAGCCTCTTCCACATGTTGATGTATGATAGCTACTGCAGCCCCTATCATTTTGCTGTTTTTGTTTGTTAATATTTCCTGATTGTATAAACCGGTGGTGTAGAGTATGTGGAAAAAAATAGAGGGAAAGTTGTTTGCATAGTTTATAGTAGTGTTCTGGGCTGGGCTGGTCTGCTGGCTGTGTAATTGGCTGATTCTGATACATTTCTCCTGCCAGCTATGCTAGTTCTCCTTGATTACCTCCCTACTGCTGTTTTATCTTCCCATTGCCTTCCTGTTTCAGCCCAGGGATGCACCGAGCAAAACCAGTGCTCAAATGTGCACGGAGCTGCAATTTCCTGGTTTACTTTTTTTTTTCCTTTAAAACCTAGTGCGTGGCATGCACACCCACTTAGGCAATGTAAATAGTGCTAAGCAGCCTCAGACACACACTCCTTGCTTAGCTCTGCTAAGCTAAGGACAAACCCGAGCCACAGGGCTCCAATCCCCTTACAGTATGCCTGACACACACAATCCTATGATGTCAGCTAACTCTTAGGCTTGAACCATGCTATTCTTGCACTTATACTGTTGGGTGCTGACTAACATTGAGGGGAAATTTGGGGTTCAGTATCATTCCCTTCATTTCCATAGGATTGCCTGCTAATGCATAGTTACAGGTCCCACACTGAGTCTCCCCCTTTAACAACCGCTAGTCACTGGCCATATTGTCTTCTGCCTGCCATTGAGTATAATTGCAAAATTGTGATTTTGGTTAGAATGCTTATTTCAGGTTATTTTTTTTTATTTTTTTTGCCTGATCCTGTTTGTGCGGTGCTGCCGTGCACTTAAACAGCCGAAATCAGCTAAAAAAAAGTTATTTTTTCTTTTTTTAAAACTGTTTTCCATGCCAGTGGCCATATATTTGGCATGCTTTACACATTATATACACCCTTTATTTGGAGCTATCATGGCTCTGTTTTGTAGTTTGCAGAAATATACTTGGATACTAACTGAGTACATTTCTACAGATTACACTAGTCCTGCAAGGCCAGCTGCCAGCTTCCTGGATTGCAAATTCACCTCATTTGCATGGTTTTCATCTGCAAATGGGGTAATTTGCATACAGGGGCTGCATCTGTGTAGGAATAGTGCAGGAGCGCTCGTGCACAGCCCTGCAGCTTATTCCTGGATTGCACGGTGGACATATTGCCTCCTGGAGCTCCTGCACTGTTCCTGCACACCATGCAGGACTTGCTTACTCCGGGGATTTGTTTCATTGCTTGATGGAAAAATGTTGAAAACAATAAATTCAAAACACACTCTAACAAGTATGCTGTATTATATAAAGAATATAATTTAATACAATCAGGAAGGTGAATGAAAGAACACATGCATGTTTACATGATCCTAAATGTGTGTGCAAGAGGTCCATGATTTGATTTGAAAGCAGCCCAAAGGTAAACTTTATCTGCCACTGGCCAGATGCATTTTCTTTGAATGTGGGTTTTAATGCTGTTTCAATGAATGTGAGTTTCAAGGGTAGAGAAGTTTTAATGCTAAGTCTGTTTTCATTGTGAGCAGTACTGCTTTGTTTAGCAAATGTCTATAGTGTTTCTGCTATAAAATTTGAAATAAAAGTTTTAATTTAAATCGAAATAGTCACTGTAGACGTAAATTTAGAAAACAGTATGCACATTACAGTGTTTATGGTAAATGGGGTGAAATAGCCAAGTAATGGGACACTGGAATGGCTGCAGGGGGAGACGGGCTGTGTATGGGACAGCCACATTTGACCATAATTTTGTGAGGGGAAGGAGCATCAAACTCAAAAACAGTCCCAGGCACCACAAACTCTAGTTGTGCCACTGCCCAGAAAACAAGAATCTGACACTGCTTTTCAAACTTGCGGTTCTTTCAAGTTGTTTCCCAGCCAGGACAACTTCTGAATGACATGTGACTGAGACATAATGAAAACTAATGGCTATCTACTTACTAAATAAACTATATTATTCATTTTGAAACAGAATTTTATTTGGTAAAAGAAAAGTAATCTCTTATTTCAATCACAATGCTATTGCCTTTAGACATCTAATCCTGCATTGCTGTAGAATAAGCAATGGATTTTAGAAATCCTTCAATATACTGCCAAGTAGCTATTAATTAAGTGTCACCACAGTGACAAAAATGAAAACTATTTTGCATAACAATAATATACACATAGCTAAGCAACATATTCCCTTTATTTTATTATTCTACAAACACAGAATCCTTCATAATGACACTGGAGGTGTATACAATTCCTCAAGGGGAATTATCTCAAGCTTTCAAAAAAAAAAATAAAACAAGAAAATGTTCCTTCATTATCTTATATCATCCTTTAAACCAGCAATTAATCTCCATCTGTGCACTCACATCTCTGCCTCTTAACAAATATTAACCATGACATAACTGCAGAAAAACATTTTTCTCTAGACAAGAAATGTATTTCCTTTCAGCACTTTCAAAATTCTCATTATTTACTGATATTTGCTAGGAAAGTTTCTAGTTCATTTCTTACCAGCTTTCGCATTATTTTACTGATGAATTATTTGCTAGGGAATTTTGCTATAAATCACTACAGGTAGCTTTTTTCTTAATGATTTTCCATGTCATCTTTGAAGCATCACACCAGAAATTTAGAAATGAAATGTGATAATTCTCTTCTAAATTTTAATTTCAACAAACATTTGGGAATGCCCCTTTTTTGTGGAATTACAAAATAAATGTGCCATAAATGGAGATGCATATTTTTAAGATTAATACAGTAAAACACACCTCAGAAGCTCCATTTGCATACAGGGATGAATATCTGATTATCACAAAGATGATATAGGTTTTATTAGCTGTTTAGAAGACTGAGAAGCTTGGCAGAGAGAGAGAGAGAGAGAGAGAGAGAGACATGAATGATGAGGCGGGGACTGACTGCATCTCTAGAGAGAGGAAGGGTGAAAGGTAAACACTCAGGGTGCAGAGTCTGTGTTGAGCTCCTTACTGGACTTGTATTTAAAGGGGAGGGCTTTTCAAGATATGTCTCTCATGGAAGCAGGGGGTCCACTCTCACTTGTGCCCATTAGACATCATCTGTTTGTATGATGCAGTGCAATGCAAGAGGAGACCTGGTAGGCCTAAGGGAAAAAAAGTGCTCACTTTCCCCAATCAAATAAAGGCAACACCTCTTCCAGTTGCTCCTTGCCCTAGGAGAAACAGATAGGCAAATAGGCATAGAGGTCAAATTGAAGGGTTGAAGCAGTGGAGGCTTGACAATCATTGGTTGAATGAAAGCAAACAAACTGTTCCCCAAAGGAAGTGCCAGATCAGTAATTGAGAGTCCCATAACACCAAAACAAATGATAATGATCAAAGATTTGTGACAAAACTTGATTCAATGCCATTAAAACATTTTTTTCTTGGGGCGTTACCCCTCTCTACCCCTACAGTCCTGCATTATTCACAGTTATTGCCTGTAATGTGATGCACAGCATGACTTTCACAATGACAACAGAACCTTTATTGCCCAGGTAATAGCCACTGATATTAATTGCAACCTAAATGAGGGACTTATTACTGCAGGTCCCTTTGCTGATTTGGCAAGGGTTTTTAAAACAGTAAACCATTCACTACTTCTCAACAAACTCAAAAGATTCAACTTTGGAGATAACACTATTTGCTGGTTTCTTAGCTATCTGAAATATAGAACCTTCCAAGCCCATGTAATATAAGATGTCACATCATTTTATGTCTGTGCCATCAAGGAAGTCAAAATGTGTTTTCAAAGTATGCATACAAAAAAGGGTACTCAGTTCAATGTCTTACATTGCTTGTTCCTCAGACTAACCAGACCCATCATCTGTAAATCATCCGTACATATATTTAACCTCACTCCTATTGCTGGCACCATCTGACAAAGCATTGTGCCCTAACCATACCATTATTAAAATTCAGAGCTCCATTGTCTTTAACAGATTAATGTCCCATAGCTAAAATTTGCTTACTTAGTAAAATCCTACAAAAAAGTAATCCACAATAAATTATACAATCACATCATAACTGACTTTGATATTATCTCTAGTAATCAGCCCAATTTCTCCCAAGGGTTCACAGTAACCCCAGACATAACTGTATATCTATAGCTATATCTATTTATCCATATCTATATCTATATCTATATCTATATCTAATCTATATATGTCTATTTGTATGTGTGTTTGTGTGTGCAAGTGTGTGCAGGTATGGGTGTGTGTTTGTACAGGTGTGTGCTTTGAAAAAGGTCTGTACATAGTTGGCCTTTTTTTTAGATATACGAAGAGGATTTAAAGCCATGTATCATGTGTGTGTAAATGGCTATCTACAAAAACAATGGATTGTCTTAGTTTAAAAGTTATCAGTCACAAAGAACTTTCAAACAATAATTACTCTGCCACAATACACTTTTACAGAAGGGGTATCCCAGGCATCTGTACTTGGACCTATGCTCTTCTCCTTGTATGAACAATCACACTCCTCAGTAATTCTTACTATAATTAGCACTGTTATGGTCTTAAGTCCCAATTGCTTACTCATAAAGAATAATTTCAATACAGGGCACTCATCAGGAGAACAGACTTGCCAGTACCACTGCCCCGTGAATCTTCAACAGTATGCATATACTGTGCCATGTGCATTCTGATATCAAAAGGGGTTCTCATGAATCCTCAAAGTCTTCACTGATAAAACAAATGATTTGAGGAGAAATACTTGACTGATACTGCACATGTCCCACAAATCAGACACACATCATGGTTTGCAGAAGCCAGGCATGCGTGTGCAAGCATTTACCTCAAAAAGGGGCCTTATACTTCTTCAGATGTATTGAATGAGAAAATGCAAGAATGGAGGAAGTAGCAATTCCTGTTTGGTACTTTAGTAAAATAAACACAAGGCACACAAAACAAGTCGTATGTGACAAAATTACCCCACAACACTGCTCTCAGAGTCGGTTAAATCTCACATGAAGGGAAATTTAAGGGGTTATAAAAAACAAAATAATAGCTGTTACATTATAAGCACAGTACACCCATAAAACACCTGCGTCTGAAATCTCTTAAATTGACAAACAGATATTTTGACAAAAAACAGGTAACAGTAAACTTTGTCAATGAAATGCACATTTGACAAAGTTTACTGCAACCATCATCTCCATTGCACCACCTTACTAATCCATGCAAACCCTAACACTGCCTCTAAACCCTGCCCCTATCCCTAATTCTGCACCTTACCTTAAAAAAAAAAAAAAAAAAAACAACTTTCTGTAACACAAGCATCATAAACAAGACAGGCTCAGACACACATGCAAGAACAAAAATGCACAACACTAAAGCTACCCCCTTACTTAACCATTACTCTAACCATAACTGGACAACTCACACAAACACACTCCCAATCCTAACAAAAATGTACTTACTAATGTCTACTTTCTGAGCTGACAGTCAAGTGAACTGTTGGTATTCTGATACTGCAGTCTAAACTGTCTGCCTTCTAAACTATCTATATCCTAGAGAGACACACACACAAACACACACACACACACACACACACACACACACACACGCAAATACATGCATGTGCATATAGTCCGGCAAGTAGATACACAAATCTAAAGGTGGGAGCACAGAATGGGTCTATACCATATCATTGAATGCTTAATTTATCGAACACCTAATCGTCAAACCCTAAGTGCCGATCTACCTGTTCATCAATTGACCTATTCACTGAACTGGAAATCATCAAAATGTTTTAGTTGGCAAACACCACAAAAGATAAACTTTTTTTTGCATTTTTGCAGGGGGGGTGCACATTGCTGCACTCCTCCAGTAAAAGGCTGCACCCTGCTGCACTCTACACCCTGAAAATTAAATATGCCAACTCCAAGATCACACTACAAAGAGGTAATGGGTAAATTATGGCCAGTCAGTATGCCAATCACACAATCCCTGTGATTCAATAAACTCCATGTAGGAATAGTGTTATTCATGCATGGAGTGGTTCATGTCCCTGTAGCACAGCAGTATGCCGTGTATTTTCACAAAGGCACACTGCTGTTTAACCTACATGGACATAAACCATGAACGAGTGCAGGGGGCAAGTTCAAGTAGTGCATGGACATTGAACACACCCCCTGCACTCAGAAAGTACCATACGGCACTTTCTAATCATAATTCAGCATAAATTTAGAGAATTTCTCTAATATTTTACCAGTATTTCAGTGTCCACAGACACTGAAATGAAATAAATAATAATTTCAGTGTCCACGGACACTGAAATATATATGGCAGTAGGAAAGCAATGCAGGGGGTGTGTGACAGGAGTTTATTGAATCCCAAGGATTGTGTGATTGACATATTGACTGACCATAATTTACCCATTTGCCATATGACACTTCGCAACCTGCTAAAGCAGGAAATGTGTACAAAGGCACAAATAATGGGGGATAAAGCCCTGAAAAGGGTCATGTCTTAAATATTGCCCTCATGTATTAGCACGAATCTCTGAAAGATAGAACCCTGAAAGCCAAATGTATGCCATTATTTCCTTACTACAGTCCTCAATGACTTGTCACAACACCACAATACTCACTATATAACATAATAATATAATAACAATATTATATATTTTTTCTAGGCAAAGGAATGTTTAAGCATAGCTAAGTGGGTATGCACATTATGGCCCTCCGCTTACCATAGCGTCAACAACCCATAAGAGATAAATACAAATTTACAACTGATATTCCCAAGCTGTGATAGTGTAGTGGTTAAAGTCCTGGCTTTACATGCAGGTATTCATGGTTCGAGTACCAAAACAGGTAAGTTTTTTTTTATATGGGAAAGCAGTGTTAAAATTATTTTTTTAACTTAAATTATGTAGTAACTGCTTTTTGTAAAACAGGGTAGTGTAGCTGGTGTAAAATGGATGTGTGAGTGCATATAACATGTGAAATCACCCATGTATACACAAGTGTCCCATACAGTATAGTCACACTCCTTGCCAATGTAAGGAAAGCACATAGAGGGATGTCATGTAAAGTAAATCATATACACTTAATAACTGAAATCAGTATTCTGATATATTTAATAAATGAAAAGTGAGCAATGGTTAGCAAAGCTCATCTATGCTTAACAAGTGTAACCATTGCTAAGACGTGAATTCTAAGCAGCAGGCAGCTCAGCTAAGCGGATTTGTGCACTATTAAATAGTGCTCAACAACTTCTCATTTAAGCAATGTTAAAACCAGCTCAGAGGGTTTGCACACTGCTTAGCGGAGCTTCACCTTTTCAAAATGGTCCAAGGACAGCAAAGGGCAGGAATATCGCACTATTTAAATGACACAGGTGGGAATACAGCCATAATCTGTTATAGCCCATCTGTGCAGATATAATGGCTGATGTAGGAGTGGGAGTGCACTTCTGGGTTCAATGCTGGAGCATTCAGGAGTCCAGGGTCATGGCTGGACTCCTAGTAAAAAAAAAAAAACATGAGGAGAGACTGTTACAGGGCAAGTACCAGGGCTCCCAATACAAGGCGGAGGCCTGGGACTGTTTCACATGTGAACTCACCAGTGCTAATGGCATCCCCCGGACTGGTGAACAGGTACAGCACCACTATGTCAACCTAATGCATAGGAAAGCAGCACTCTTGGACCAATGGATCCAAGATGGATGGGCCCAGAATGCTCCAGTAGTGTGTAAGCATCACTATCAAGTAGTTTGTAGGAAATAGCCTGAGAATGAGATAGAAAGATATGCATAATGTGTGTTTTTCTCCCCTACAGCTACAGCAGAGAGGGCTGTGAACATCTAAGCCCATAGTGACAAACTGCTGAGGCTGTGCTGACAGGCTGGTGAGTACAAATCTATTTTGCAGTATATTGTTAAAATAGCTAAAAAGGAGTACATTTCTTACTGCTAGCAGGTATACTTTTACTGTGTTAACTGAATAAATAAAAAAGTTTGACTGATGAATACTGAAGTACAAAAAAGATCCTTAAAAAAAACTGTTGTGTTTATTCTGGTATGTTGTTGTAGACATATATCGAATGTATACAGGTTCTGCACAGCAAATATGGCTGTGACAGCATACATTAGCTGAGGTTCATCTGGGAACAAGCTGTTAGGAGAAACTGTAGATGGTGTAGCTGTAAAACGGGATATAAATGAAATGTGAAATATATACTGCACTAAGCTCTGAACTTTAATAGTAATATGTAAAGTATCAAAGTATGTTCCATGCAGCATTGCCTTGTGTTAACCTTTGCAATCCAGATTGTAGTAATCCAAAGAAGTAATGTGCAATACAATAACTATTTGTCATGCATGCATTACAGGATTACAAGTTCAGACTGTCAAACCAAGAGACTATTAGAAAGAAACCAGTGAAACAAGAAACAGCAGTCCCCCAGTATCTCAGTGTGATGAGAAATAGCCTAGTTGTTAATTTTGCACACCCATACATGGTTCGAATCCAGGGAGTGGTACTAAGATGTGTGCATATCTACACACAAGGAATCAGGAATAAATGTAAAAACAGTCAGGTAGTCTTAATAGATATTTTCCCCACAGATTTTATGGGTAAGTAAATGTTGCCAGTAGCTGTATGGAAGGTATAGTAATAAACCATGTACAACTGTTCAATTGTCCCACCACATGCCTACAAATGATGCCACAATATGAAGACAAGATGATCAATTTCAACAATTGGCTTAAGTGTTGGTGTCATTCAAAGGGGATCCAATGCCTGTCAGCCTGGGATGACATGCTCGACAAGCCACGATGCTTCGCTAGGGACGGCTTGCACCTGCCACCCCTGGGCTTTCAGATATTGGCAAAGGCTCTTGCTACCCCCATAGTGCCTTTTTTAGGCAAGACTCAAAAGACAAACCCACCTCCATAGGTATCACAAGGGATAAGAAACTAAGAGTAATGCTACTCAACGCCAGAAGTCTAAACCTCAAGATGCATGCACTCGAAACTCTCCTTAGCATGGAGAACATCGATATCTGTGCAGTAACAGAAACCTGGTTCAAGGCTCCCGAGAGCACCCCAGCACTATCAGGTTATACCTCATACCATGCTTTTCGTCCCCAAAACTTGGACCGAACCACAAAAAGAGGGGGAGTATCAATATTCGTCAAAGATACCCACACCTCCAGGTTGGTGGCACAGCACAAAGCATCAGAGACTATCCATGTGCAACTAACTGTAGGTAAAACTGCCTTCCAGTTTATAGCCTGCTACAGACCACCCTCCCAAACACAGGAACCCCACTTGGCCTTCCTGAGAATACTGGAAAATATGAAGGTCTCTCCAAACACCATTATATTGGGCGACTTCAACTACCCAAACATAAACTGGGAGCATTACTCTAGCTCCAACACCCTAGCCCAAAGGGTCCTACAATTTATAAACTCAAATGCTATGGAACAACTTGTTACCACTCCCACAAGAGGGGAAAACATAATGGACCTGATCATCACCAACATGGGGACACTATGCTCCAGACCAGAAGTGTATCCCTCACTGGTAAGATCAGACCATAAACTAATCTCACTGGATATTCACATCCCGACCCCACCCCCTGCCCAGAAAACCACAGTGAAAAACTTCTCTAAAGCAAATTTCACACGCCTCAAAACCGAGCCAAAATCCTTCAAAGCCCCCAGGCCTGTGGAAAATACGGCCCAGACCACAGAATCCTTTATAAACGCATTCTATGAACACCTTCAGCAATGCATGGATCATGCAATCCCAAATAAAACCAAGATCCAATCCTCCAAAGGCAGACATCCTGTCTGGTGGACCCCAGCCATAAACAAACTATACAGTAGAAGGAGGAAGCTACTACATGACAGAGCAAAATCCCAAAAAGGGAAGGCATCTCTGATCAGTATTAGCAAAAAACTATGGGCACTCATAAAATCGTCTAAGGCCAGCTTCGAGAGAAAAATTGCACAGGACACTAAGGATAATCACAAGGCTTTCTTTAGTTATGTTAGGAACCTGGGTGGGAATTCCCAGAAATGCTCAGAATTAGTCCAAAATGACAAAAAATACACCGAGCCCACAGACATTGCCAACATCCTAGCTGACAGGTTCAGTGCAAACTTCTCCCTCTCCCACCAAAAGGGCAAATATCTATCCCAACAGAGTGCTGCCCCTGACATCTCAGATGCTCAGGTAAGAGCCGCCCTCTCCAAAGCAAAAACACAGCATCAATGGGACCAGATGGTGTCCCGGGCTGCGTCCTACATGAACTCCAAGAAGAGCTAAACCCAAACATAAAACAACTGTTCAGTCTTAGCCTTACTACAGGATATGTACCCAAAGAGTGGCGTACAGCAACAGTGGTCCCTCTCCACAAAGGTGGTGCCTCAACGGATCCTGGAAACTATCGCCCCATAAGCCTGATTAGCTTGGTCTGCAAAGCTATGGAAAGGATCATCATGGACCTCATAAATAAAGATATTGGGGACCTACAGACACTGGATCCTACCCAGTTTGGCTTTGTTAAGGGCAGATCCTGCCTCTTAAACCTGGTCGATTTCTTTGAAACAGTCACCAAGGCCATTGACGAGGGGAAGGTGGTCCACATAGCCTACCTGGACCTCGCAAAAGCCTTCGATACAATACCCCACTCGGGCATTATAGATAAGCTCACCAGCTTAAATATAAACCCCTATGTCACTAGATGGGTTGCAAACTGGCTCAAGGACAGAACCCACATGGTTAGAATTGCTGGAGCCATGTCAGACTCCAAACCAGTTACAAGTGGCGTCCCACAAGGCTCAGTCCTGGGACCTCTCTTGTTCGGTATATATTTCTCGGTGGTACAGGCCAACACGGAAGGACTGTGGCTGACCAAGTTCGCAGATGACTGCAAACTGGGCACCATAATCAACTATCCAGCCGACACAAGCATCCTCCAAAAGGGCCTCATAGAAACAGACAACTGGTGCCAGAGCCATGGCCTCAAGCTAAATGCCAAAAAGTGTATAGTCATCCCCTTTGGCAAAAACAAAGTGCCCACAAATTACCACATAGGTGGTAATCCATTAAGTACAGAAGAAGTTATTAGGGACCTGGGGACCCAAGTTGATAGCAATCTCTCATTTGACAACCACGTGGCCAAAGTGGTTAGAAAAACATTTTATATAGCCCACCTAATCATGAAGGGATTCACATCTAGATCAGGGGAGGTCATCGTACCTCTTTACTCATCCCTCATCAGGCCCATAATTGAGTACAATGCCCCTTTTGGGATGTACCTTACCAGACACCTGCAGCAACTGGAAAGACCCCAAAAGTACCTCACCAAGAGGATCAAAGGGCTCAAACAGATGCCATATGCTGCCCGATTAAAGAAATTCCAGCTCTACTCAGTGGCATATCTGCTCAGAGGCGATCTGTGCCTGACGTATAAAGCCATGTCCAACCTGGAATTAATGGACATGCTGCACCTCAGAAAATACAAATCCCATCGAGCTACGCGCCCGAGAGACTTGAACCTCAGCACTGAAATAAATAGGACATGCTGGAGGGACAGATTCATAACCCAGAGGCTCCCTTCACTCTGGAATAAAATCCCAGTCCAGGTTAGGCAGAGTCCCACACTTACTCTCTTCAAGAGGAATCTTGATGAGTGGATGGGAGATCGTAGGTTTACCCCGGCTATCACTTCTGTGTCACTGTTAGACAGAGGCACAGTATACTATCCTCAAAAAAAGGCATAGCAAAATTAATTTAAAATGGGTGGCGAAAGCCAAACACACTCTGGCTAGGCTTATAAATACCCTAGGGCAGATAGCCTAGTACGAACCTATGAACCTAAATGACAATAGGGTAGGTATATACAATATGCACTCTTCCCCACTCATACCTCTCAACTGTACAGATATTCACTGAATGTATAGATATTTGTCTCAGATTTTGGTCCATTTTACATAAAGTAGTGGTGTCATGACAAATCAGTGGCAAACCATTATAGACTGAAGTTAGAAAATAATGAAGTACATACAAGTGTTAGATGTCATATCCATCAGAAAAGCTATGTGGATGCAATACCTGTTATTTTATCAACTTTCTAAGTTTGTAAGAGCAATATCTAAAAATTGACCATATTTATGGGCCTTTGTCCCATTCTTATGCATGACTTTGTCCAGATGTCATGCTATAAGAGGTTGAGAGGTATGTTCCCAATGCATGTCTCTCAAGTGTCACACTGTCACAGCTAGTGGTCACTGCTGCAAATAATCCTGGACACAGATAGGAAACCAGCTGATGTATGTCAGTAGCACACTCACATAACAGCAGTTCGAGGTACTCCTCCTGTGCCAGATATCTAACCCTGACATGTACAAATCTTCTCTAGTCATGTACCCAGAGTTGTCATAGTTTGCCTGACAGCATTCCAGGCTAACAGTTTAATAGGTATGTTTGTACTACAGATGCTATGTGCATAGTTAGTTGTAAAGTGAGGGAAGACCCATAGAGTATTGAGCAGTACTGTTGTGAAAAATAGAAGCAGAAACTGTTGTTAATGGATTTTTTGTCTCTCACCCTACCCCTAATCTGCATCAATAATAATTACTCATATATTATGGGTATGTTGTGCTCCAAGCACCAACCCTAATGTTGGGACTTCTGTTATATCATTGGCAATATGTTTGATTACTTGCATGTTGCATGTACCTTGTTCAAATACCATTGTTGGTGGCCTGTTGCTGTCAATATTACTGGCATGCCATTACGATGCATACTGTTGTTCCATTTATGCATGTATTCTGTTTGCTATGCAACTGTTTCAAATCTGTTTTATGTGGTTAATTGAAACACCCATGCATGCTGTTATAACTAACCTTGAAATGTGTTGTTCATGAATAACTAACATATTTTGTAAAACCTCAATACCATAGCACATTTGTGAAGACAAATCCCAGTAGATCCACTTGCCCCACCTCATCTGGCCATGGCACTGGGCCCCAGCATGTCTGGGACCCAACCCAGATCTCCCTTGTCCACTGGTCCTGCACCACCTTCAGATGGAATCACTGCAGGGGACAGGACCCATCCCCCAGGACCGGGCATGGACAGGAGGCTGTCATCTGCAGTCAAATTTGGGGTTTAGTGGGCAGCACACTTCGATCTGAGATCAGAGAGCATTTGTGCCAGATTGAGGGCCTCCTGGTGCACCTCAAGAGGCAGGCTCTCCCTCCTGTCCAGCCCCCAGAACAGCCACCTTTGGGACCGTGAAGGTGCAGTGGTGAATGCCAGTGGGTGGGGGTCTCAGTCCCACTATAACCATATGGGGGCCCATGGGCTTTGGATTCTCAACCACCCTCCCCATCAAATGTGTTTACCCCCCTCACTTGTCATATACCACCACTGTCTGCTGTTTTGTCTATTTTGTCTGTCTCCCTACCCAACCTACCTCCCCAGATGTACCTACAAGCCTTCCCCAACATCCCACTCTCACCTTAAAAAAAAAGAAAAGGGCATCTGCCTCAAAAACATATTGCCCCATACATAGCTTTCCATTCCACACGTGTCCACTGGACACATGTAATCTGGTCCAGTTAGCTTGACAACACATTTCTGTTGTCCACACCCCTCTCTCTGGGGTTTGAGTGTTGAAATTCACCTCCAAATTCTGTACAAATTCACAGCTGTTGCTGTATAAGAAATGGACAGCTATGGACCTTCCCTACACCCTTCCTGCACATCCTTAGCTATCTTTCATATTTTTCCCTCTGCATACCCCTTTTTCACCACTTTCTTATCACCCCTTTATCTTTTCTTTTAAAGAAATTAGCATGGATGTAAGTGGGAGTAAGCAGGAGTAAGCAAATTTGCATGATGCTAAGTGAAGCCAACACAGGTTAAGCATCTGTATGGTTAACCATGTGTTGGCATTGCTTAGCATCATGCAAACCCATGCAAACCCACTTAAAGTAATTTAAAACTGCTTTAATCACTCTGTTTCCATCAGCCACTGTTCTGACTAGCAACAAAATAATCAGCCCTTCCAAGTTTCCAACCCAGGGCCCTGTACACGATAGTCAGAGCAATATACCACTACACCATTTGAGCTGTAGGAATTTCTGATGCTGTGTCAAACATATCATGCAGTAGAGTCATTCAACAGTAGGGAAAAGATTCTGTAGAATCAGTCAGGTTTTGTATATATACATATTCACATGTGCATATGTACGGAGATGCATATATATGGAAAAATATATACATAATATATATATAGAGATATACATTTAAAATATATACATATTAAATATATATATATAAATATATATGTGTGTGTGTGTGTGTGTGTGTGTGTGTGTGTGTATATATATATATATATATATATATATACATATATATATATATATATATATATATATATATATATATATATATATATATATATATATATATATATATATATATATATATATATATATATATATATATATATATATATATATATATATATATATATATATATATATATATATATATATATATATATATATATATATATATATATATATATATATATATATATATATATATGCATATACTCAGAACATGTACTGGAGTCATACCTCAGAACCATACCTCTCAACCTCTTAGTGCAAGAAGTCTGGTCAAAGGCTGTAAAAATGGGGGGACAATGGTCCAAAACTAGAGACATATTTTAAATATTGCTCTTATAAATGTAGAATGTTGCTAGAATAACTGAGTTTGTTTCAGCATACATGTTCTGAAGGATGTGAGTTCTGAAACTGAAATGTATGTCATCATTTACTGACAGAAATCTTCAGATCATCACAGTGATTTACCAGAGAAATAAAAATAATGAATCTGTGGAGCAGACCAGAAATATGAGCAATAAACCTGGACATTCTGAAACAATCTGACCAATCAAGAGATATGCTCAGAACCCCTTAGTGCAATGAATCTGGACCATGCCTGACAAAGTGGGGGAGAAAGCCATGAAAATAGAGACATATCTGAAATACTGTAGTAGATAAGCTGACACAGTTGCTGCAGTAACACTTTCCTGTCTGTCCTAACATATATTGACAGAAATAGCACAAGTCCAACACTCAATTACTTCTCACTAGTTAGTGACTTAAATCCTCACATCATCCCACTGATGTGTCAGAAATACACAACACTTATTGGGACCAGGCAACAGTCCATCCTACAAATATCTGGACATAACCTCACATTTGGGAAACTACACTCAGCTGCTAAGCATGTCACCAAGCACCATCCAAACTATAGTCATACTGACACAATACTAACCCAAATCCGCTACGGTAAATTACACATGTATTTGCAAATATATCAGGCACTACAGGGATGTAAAAGCACTGAAAAACAGACACCAGTGTGAAAGTGCATACCCACAACCAATTTTGCCACAGTCACAGTGACATACCGGTTAGCCAAATGAATAGTAGAATGTAAGGACTGTATGAACAAAACATCATCATGTCTGCTGCTCACACACTACCCCTACATATACTAGCCCAATTCACAGTATAGTATGATGACTGACAGTGGTACAGGACATGTCACAGTCAGCTCCTACAAACATATATAGCTGATAGACCACCAGAAACTGGAGCAGCATGTGCAGACAGAGACAAAAGGAGCCATAACACTTACATCTACCCTCCCTCCCTACACAGGCCAAATAACATTTACACACTACACTGCTACACAATCCTGGCAGTCTGTAAACAAGCACCAGAAATTCACAGACCTCTCAACTGTACAGAGTCCCACTTAGAATGTCCAGTCTTTGTCTTCATATATAAGGCCTCTTCCACATAACATGTCTGGCATTCTGATACATCACTGGGATGGTATCAGTAATGAAGGCACTAAATAGTGATATACCATACCTATCAACCTCTTACTGCATAACATCTGGACAAAGCCTGATATACTTGGGGGGCAGAGGTACAAAAACAGGGGCATATGTGAAATATTGCTATTATAAACTGAGACAGTTGCTGGTGTAACAGGGTTTATTGTAACATACTTTTCTGAGGGATATGAAGTCAGAAACACAAATGGATGATACCATTTACTGACTGCAATCCCCAGAGTATATTACTGTCTTTCCAAAGACAAAAAATGTCTGAGGAACACACCAAACATAAGAGTCCAAACTCTGGCCATTCTGCGGATGGCCCTTCAGTTGAGAGTTATGTCAACCACACAACACTGTCAGACTTAAAATCATGCAGAAAAACCACGTCCACACAAATCCTGTTAAACTAGCATTAATTCAACCATATAACAGCAATACTTACATTCTGTCCCTATGTCTGGAACATTCTCCCCCAGTTTGTTGGGCTGTCTCCAAAGTTTTCGTTGTAAGAGGTATTTCCAACTACCCTCTATGATGCAGTTGTTCACACACCTCCATGAAGACCCCCTAACAGACAAGGAAAAGGGGCAATGCCCACATGAATTGCTCAATTATAGGAGTGTGTTGCCATGCCATTAGCTATAGGAATAACAACACAGTTGTTCTGCATTCAATTAGCAAGTAGGGGACACCAATTGCTGCATATGCCATCAGCTGCTCATGAGCATTACCTACTAAGGCAAGCTGCTGCCTATGCAGAACAGATGTATACCCTACATGTTGGAGAGAGAGAGAGAAAGACAGACAGACATACAGACAAACAAACAAGCAAACAAACAAACAAACAAACAAACCAACACAAATTGGAATCAAACTAACTATACTTGGGGAAAAAAGTATGTCAAACAAGTAAGGATGTAAAAGAATGCAGTAGGGGTATGTAATCATGGGAAATAGGAAGTTCAACAAATAATTCTAAACAAGACTTGCTGTACTGATATGTTCCTGATCAGAACCTATGGCCATAGCATCTGGGTCTGTCTGCAGTGACACAGATCACAACTTAGGCCTCTTAGTCACCCCAGGAAAGGATGGCTCACATATGACTACTACTGGAGTGTGTGTTGAACAATAATGACTGTGACGCTGCTAGGCTAGCTACTGGGATGTTGTAGATATTCATATGTTAATTGTGAATGCAACTATGATATACATGTTTATTTCAGAAATGTGAGAGTCCTATACAGGGTATTTGCATAGTAAGCTACTGTTGCTGATGTGTGTGTTGAACTGCATGTGATATATTGAGCTCATACCATTCAACTGTCCAGTGTTATGCACACTAACCATATGTGTGCCTCATATTTGTAGTCATTTACTCATGGAGTTGTATTATGCCTGGCAAATCATTGGCAACCTGTGAAGACTGACATTACAACACCTCCTTCACTTTGGCTGTTCCCATTAGGGGTTGCCACAGCGGATCATCTGTCTCCATTTCTTCCTGTCCTCTGCTTCTTGCTCTGCCACACCAACTACCTACATGTCCTCTCTCACCACATCCAGAAACCTTATCTTAGGCCCTCCTCTTTGCCTCTTACCTGATAGCTTCATCCTTACCATCCTTTTCCCAATATATTCAGCATCCCTCCTCAGCACGTGTCCAAACCAACATAATCCCGCCTCTCAGGATTTGTCTCCAAACCATCTAACCTGGGCTGACCCTCTAATATACATATTCCTAATACTGTCAACCCTCATCACAACCAGTGCAAATTTTAACATATTAAACTCTGCCGTGTCCATATCTGACTCCTACCTTTTTGTCAGTATCACTGTCTCCAACCCTTATAACATAGCTGGTCTCTACCCTCTTGTAGACCTTCCCTTTCACTCTTAATGGTACTTGTCTTTCAGAAATCACTCCTGACACTCCTCTCCACCCTCCTCATCCTGTCTGTACTCTCTTATTCACCTCTCTCCCACACTCACACACTCATCATTACTCTGAACTGTTGATCCCAAGTATTTAAACCCATCCACATTTGCAAACTCTACTCCCTGCATCCTCACCATTCCTCTATCCTCCCCCCCATTCACACACATATATTCTGTCTTAGTCCTGCTGACCATCATTCTTCCCCTCTCAAGAGCATATCTCCACCTCTCCAGGGTCTCCTCAACCTGTTCTCTACTCTCACTACAGACCATACTGTCATCTGCAAACATCACAGTCAACGGGGACTCCTGTCTGATCTTGCCTGTCAACCTGTCCATCACCACTGCAAATAAGAAAGGGCTCAGAGCTGATCCCTGATGTAATCCCACCTCCACCTTAAATGCATCTGTCACTCCCACCACAGAACTCACTGCTGTCACACTACCCTTGTACATATCCTGTAACACACTTACATATTTCTCCACCACTCTTGACATCCTCATACAATACCAGAACTCCTCTTTAGGCACCCTGTCATATGCTTTCTCTAGGTCCATGAAGACACACTGCAACTCCTTCTGACCTTCTCTGTACTTCTCCATCAACACTCTCAGAGCAAACATCACATCTGTAGTACTTTTTCCTGGCATGAAACCATAAGGTTGATCATTAATCATCACCTCCCTTCTTAACCTAGCTTCCACTTCTCTTTCCCATAACGTCATGCTGTGACTGATCAATGTTTTCCTCTGTAGTTACTACAGATCTGCACATCATCCCTATTCTTATAAGCCATACCCAGACACTTTTTTCCACTCCGCATTCATCCTCTCAATTTCCAAGATTTCATTAAACAATCTGGTTAAAAACTCCACTGATATTTCTCCTAAACACCTCCATGCTTCCACATATATGTCATCTGGACCAACAGCCTTTACATTCTTTATCCTCTTCACAACTATCCTTACTTGCTCTTTGCTAATCTATTGCACTTCCTGATTCTCTATACCCATATCATCCAACCTTTTCTCTTTCTCATTCTCTTCATTCATCAGTCCCTCAAAGTACTCTTTCCATCTGCTCAACACACTCTCCTCGCTTGTGAGTATGTTTCCCTCATTATCCTTTATCACCCTTATCTTCTGCACATCTTTACTTGCTCAGTCCCTCTGTCTAGCCAATCAGTTTAGGTCCTTTTCTCCATCCATAGTGATCAACCTTTCATGCAACTCTTCCTATGCCTCATCCTTGGCCTTCACCACCTCTCTCTTTGCCATTCTCCTCATCTCCTTATATTCCTGTCTACTTTTTTCATCTCTCTGACAATCCCATTTCTTCTTTGCCATCCTCTTTCTCTGTATACTCCCCTGTACTTCCTCATTCCACCACCAGGTTCCTTGTCTTCTTTCCTCTGTCCAGATGTCAAACCAAGCACCTTTCTAGTCGTCTCCCTTACTAGCTCTGCTGTAGTTACCTAGATATTCGGTAACTCATCACTGCCACCCAGCGTCTGTCTTAACTCTTTCCTGAACTCAACCTCACAATCACCCTTTTCAGTTTCCACCATTTGATCCTTGGTGCTGGCCTCACACTCCTCCTCCTCTTCTTGATCACCAATGTCATCCCACAGATGAACATTATATGCTGCCTAACTAAACTTTCCCCTGTCACCACTTTACAGTCTCCAATCTCCTTCAAACTGGCCCTGCTGTATAGGATATAATCCACCTGTGTGCATTTTCTTCCACTCTTGTATGTCACCCTATGCTCCTCCATCTTGTTAAAATACATATTCACCACAGCCATGCCCCTCTTTTTTTCAAAATCCACTACCATCTCACCTTCTGCATTCCTTTGCTTAACACCATACCTACCCATCACTTCTGCATCCCCTCTGTTCCCTTCACCAACATATCCATTGAAATCTGCTCCAATCACCACTCTCTCACCCTTGGGTACAGTCATCACCACTTCATCCAACGCACTCCAAAATTTTTCTGTCTCATGCATCGCACACCCAACTTGCGGAGCATATGCACTAATGACAGTCATCATTAAACCATCAATTTCCAGCTTCATAAACATCACTTTGTCTGACACTCTTTTCACCTTCAAAGACACTCTTGGCATACTGTTCTTTCAGGATAATCCCTACACCATTTCTCTTCCCATCTACACCATGATAGAACAATTTGGACCCACCTCCAATACACCTAGCTTTACCCCCCTTCTATCTGGTCTCTTGCACATACAAATATATCAGCCTTTCTTCTGTCTATCATATCAGCTAGCTCTGTACCCATAGCAGTCATACTGCCAACATTAAAATGTCCTACCCTCACTACCACACTCCTAGCCTTTCTCCTTTCTTCCTGCCAAATGAGTGTCGGACATCCTCCAGGGTATGTCTGTGAATGCAAAGGCTTCTGTGCTATTACATGACTTGTGTGTTACAGCAATATTAAGAAAGTGTCACTCATTTTGGCCCATCACCTCCCCCCCCCCATGTATTTGTGGCGTCCTCCAGATGTCCTGCTCTAACAGGTTTACAGGAATGACTGAGCAGCAAGAGTGCAAATACAGTGTGCTATACTGACATAGAACAGAAATTTATATCAGGTATAACCTGTGCCCATGTATGTATGAGTAGGTATACCTGGCTGCCTCATAACAACAGACATGGGATGTAAAATGTCAGGTAAATAAGCTGTACATGTTGTACACGTGTGTAATCTTAGTTTCTGTGCATCGAACAGAGTTAGATTTCTACAGCTACTGGTTGTTGCATTGCCCTGGCAAAGACATGGGTACTAGAATCAGCATGATTATCAGGTTGAAATTGGAGAGGTGTCCAACTGTGTAATGACCTTATGTCTATGCCTACTACAAACAGCTATATGACCACTTACATAGCTGTATGGACTAAGCGATATCTTACTTGTAAAACCTGTCTCCGCCAAAGTAGAGTAATCCCCTTTGCTGGACAGCAGCAATACACAAACCACATAACTGGTCATTATACTGGCTGTACAGAGCAAAGTCGGAGCAAGCACCAACTTAGCAGAAAGTCAACCTTTGTCTGAACAGGCATATAAGGTCACAGGTAGATTACTATGGCTAACTATGAGTACAAATTGGACACATCCACCAATGGCAATCACAAGGCTGTCTTTACATATGTCTACAATCTCAGAGGCAACAACCCAACCCACACTGTAATGGTGGTCAATCATACCACATATGCATACACCATAGCTATAGCCAACGTGCTGCAGACAGGTTTAGGGCAAACATCACCTCCCTGGCTCACCATCAATATAGGTGGATATGCACAGCACCCACACTCCTCCCCTCATCATCAGGGAGGAGGTGCATACTGCCTAATCAAAATCAACAAAAGCAAGTCTGCATGGGACCTGATAACATTCCTGTCTGCATCCTACATGAACTCAGGCATATGCTTCCAGCTCCATTACACACTGTATGCAAGCAAAGCCTTAGCACCATTGACATCCCATCTGCAAGGAAGATGGCCACTGTCATCCATCTACATAAACATGAATGATGAATGGTGGTTTATGCAATGTACTGGCCCTCATTGGAGGCAACATGACACATCAGGACCAGGAGTGCAGTGCAGGTTAATACTGTGCTGATAGATGTGGTTGTAAGTGGTGTGGTTGTAAGTGGTGGCTAATGATAGGCAATATTGATGTGCTGGCTCTGTAAATAACTCTAGGCAATGTCTGAGGTCCTGTGATGTGTTTCCTTCTTTAGGTCTTCCAGGTAGCATGCAGCATCAGCCAGCATATACTGCAGATGAGAATGCAGCTATCACCACAGCACCATGCAGTGCTGTTCTGCTGTTGGCAATGAAATCTGCAGGAGTAGACTTCCCTGTGGGATGACCTTGTCCAGAGAGTTAACACCTTGGGCCACCATGGCCGCACATACGATCAGGTCAGGCACTGGCAACTTGACCTGATACGTCATGCCCAGCAAATGGCTACTAACATGGCCAGGGACTGTACTGCTACAGGTTGATGTCCAGCCACACAGGCCCCACTTATGGCAGAAGATGAGCTTTTTGCCAACCTTGGGGCAGCCCCCACACAACAGCCAACACAAGAAACAAAAGTCATGGAGGTGGGTGGCACCAGGCAACAGGTGAGGAGTGTCCAGCTAAGGCCACAGTGCACATCAATTTAATCATGTAGCAGTCATACTGTCTTCTATAGAGTATCTAGAGGCATATGTCAGTTCAAACTGCATTTTTGGGTTGGGTTTAGTAATGCACACAAGTGCACATCTATGGTGAAGGACACCAAATTGTATACTATCATAGCTTGTACAGAACCTGTGCAGAAACATAGCTTTCATCTTGTACCAATACCAAATGTGAGTCTGCTGACAATACCTCTCCCCCACAACTACATAGGTCCCTCTTGTCTGGATGCAGGACAGCAGCCTGAAGCTGGTCAGTATAGGATTTTTCTGTTGTGGCTCACCAATACCCCAGCCATGTTAAGGTCATGCATGTGACCATGCACACAACTGTTACTCTCAGCCATTTTGCAATATCGGCATGTTCACTTTTGGTGGGGTTAACTGCATTGCATCACAGTGGTCATCACAGGGGCCTATTTGCAGGAAAAGTCACATATCTGTAGCATACCTCACAACCTGTCATTGCAAGAAATCTGGACAAAGACTGACAAAATAGGGAGACAAAGGCCCAAAACTAGGGACATATTTTATAAATTAGTATTTTACAGTGCATATAAATGGTGTACACACACCTGTTAGAATGCCAGGTATTTGTGATATACAAAAATGAGAGCACAATAAAACATTTCCAAACCCTTCCAACCTTTCATGAGACCTATAACCTGTACAATTCAATTGTAAAACAAACAAATCTGTTAGGGGAACAATTATGACACATAAAAAACATACCAGAAGCTAGATGCATACATGTGCACAGGCTGAAGCAAATACTGTGTTGAAGCAGCTTGCGATATATTTACAGCATTACGTTTTCTTGGGTACATACCTGCCATCAATTACAGAGACTATTTGATTAACAGCAAATAATGGTCAACTGTCCTACCAGAATTATCCTAACATTTACTCAGTTGCCTGCTACAGCAACAGCTATAGTTAGCATACAGCTTATGAAGCAGCAAAGAGATCTCATTTGTAAAAGGTATCAGCCCAGAGAAGGGTACACACACATTTCCACAGCATTGCATATACCATGGAACATAGTGAAGACAGTCATCAAAATGTGGTGAAAATATGGGGCAGCAGTGACATTGTAAAGAACTGGACATCCCTCCAAATATGTGGAAAAGACAAGACCCAGACTGGTCAGGGAGGCTGCTAGGAGACCTAGCGCAACACTACAGGAGTTGCAGGAATCTCTGGCAAGTACCAGTTGTGTACTATATGTGACACCAATCTCCGTATTCTGCACATGTCTGGCCTATGGGGTAGGGCTGGAAGAGGAAAGCCTTTTCTCACACAGAACAACATCCAGGTCTGGCGAATTTCTCAAGAAAAATACATCAGGTCTCCCAAAAGCATGTGGAGAAATGTGTTATGGTGTAATGAGACCAAGGTTTCACTTTTTGGCCACAATACCAAAAGGTTTGTTTGGCACAATAACAACACTGTGCATCACCAAAAGAATACCATCCCCATGGTGAAGCATGGTGATGGCAGAGTCCTGCTTTGGGGTTGCTGTTCATAAGCTGGAAGTGGGCCTTTAGCCAAGGTGGAGGGGATTAGGAACAGTTCAAAATACCAGTCTCTTTTGCCCCAAAATCTTTATGTGTCTGCTAAAAAAAGTGGATGGAGAGGAATTATACCTTTCCACACAACAATGACCCATACCATACATCAAAATCCCAAAAAGAATGTCTTCACCAGAAGACAGTCAATGTTTTGGAATAGCTCAGCCGCAGTCCACACCTACATCCAATAGAAAATCTGTGGGGTGCCCTTAAGAGGCCTGTGCTGAAGAGATACCCTTGCAATCTGACAGAGTTGGAGGGCTTCTGCAAGGGAGAGTGTACAAATATTGCCAAGTCGAGATGTGCCATGCTAATACACACCTTCCCAAGAGGACTGACTGCTGTTATGAAATCAAAAGGTGCTTTAACAAAGTATTAGTTTAAGGGTTTGCACAGTCATGCAACCAACCTATTGTACGTATTTCAACTTCTACATGTTACCCTTAACCGATGTGTTTGTTCTTTAATTGGATTGCACAGGTTATAAGTCACATTAAAGATGGGAAATGTTATTGCATGATTTCTGTGGTCTCATGCTATATATCTGACAAACCTGGTATGTTAACAGGGGTGTCGACAATTATAATATCCACTGTAAGCTTAGAAGGTTGTTAGTGTAACTGGTTCTGTTGTAACATATGTCTACTGCAGGTTTTGAAGTGTGAAACTCAAAATATGTCATTAATTAGTCTCACCAGTCCTTATATCATCCCAGTAATGTGTCAGACAAACACAGGATTTATGATGAACAGACCAGAAATATGAGCCACACGTAGACATTCAGCGACACTCTGCACAATTGAAAGATATGTTCTGTAGGTGTTGCCACTATGCTATACAGGTGAACAGCAATTATGTGTACAATAGGTGCAGTGTGTGCTACTTGAAGGCCCGTCACCTACTAACACTACTCACGTATCACAGAGGTGTTTATAAGTAGCAACATTAAGTGGAAAGGGCTTCACTGCATAATGTTGAAGCCCTGTCCAAAGTGTGTACATAGTGGTCTGACTGTGTAGTGAATGTCACCAGTTGGCTATTGAGTGGTCTGTGTAATGCCTGTCTGCCACCTCACCTGTGTATGTGTTTGTGTGTGTGTGTGTGTGTGTGTGTGTATAGCAGCAAACATTATAGTGCTGGTATTAATTTACATATGTTGTGTTTCACTCACAGGTGATTATGGTGGTCATGGTCCTTCCCGCTCAGAATCTGATGTCAGTGTCTCTGCAGACTCTGACAATAATGACAGTCATAGTCAGGCACAGGTGGGGTTGTCAGGGACTGAAGCTGTGCCATCAGTTGGTATCCCACAATCATCCACAATGTCCCCACACACAGTCACAATGCCCACACATGCCCTGTCTCCAGCATCCACAGATGATGGACAGTTGGCAGGTGACGGCATGGAACAGGCTAGTATGGTGACTATAGCAGGTGTGTATGTAGACACTGGCCATAGCCAGAGTGCAGGTGAGGTTCCACACAGGTGGATGGACAGGGGTTCTCACAGGAGGAGCACTGATGATTTACTTGGCAACATACATGACCTTGAGGCCACACACCAAAATACTGAGATCATGAATAGATGGTAGGGTGAGACCTTTGCAATCCTCGACTGTGGCATGTCTGTGCTAGAGCGTGTGGTGGGAGATGGGTATTGGCCATGTGGAAGTAGGTCAACACCAACATCAGCTGAGAGTCTACGGGGCCATGCACCTTCACACTCCTATAGTGGCAGTGACACCAGCACTACCGAAGGGGGGTGGGTACACCAGTCACCATCTGGAAGCAGTATTGCATCTGGTCTTGGAGCTGGTGGTGCCAGTGAGACCCCTGGTAGGACCAGTTCCCATATCCATGGCTGGAGATGGTGAACTGGACACCATTCCATGTACGGTCCACAGCTGTCCAATATATCCCTGTGTAGGGCAGCCACATAGTGTGACTGTGTGCAAACATACAAACACACATCTGTATCACAGGCAGGTCACTTCCAGACACGCACAGCACCTTTGCACAGCCCATCTATAGGATAACCCTCCAAACACACATTATGTCAACCATATGGCCCAGTCTAGGCCTCCGGCAAACCCATGCCACACCCTGTGCATATGATGATACCTGTGTCACATCCCTGTCATCCATGCCATCGATGCAGGGACATACTAATATGGGTCTGATGCACAGGGTGAATATAGTACAGTGTAGCTATGTAATACTGTGTAAGGTGCTGTCTGCTTGCATTTGTTATTGGTACACATAAAAGTGTATGTACCTTATTAGCCATGATGCATTATTGCTGTTAGTAAACTGACTGAATGTAGGCTGACATTATGTATTCTGTTTGTGTTCCAGGTTTTTGTGTGCCTGCAGGCTGTGGCCCTGCAGACATTCCCAACATTGAGTATGGCAGAGTGGAAATGCACTGACCATTTCATAGCCAAGGTATACATTTATATGTACAATTACCAGGTGTGTATGCATGCAACAGTGTGTGATGGACACTGTTGTCAGACAGTGTGACCTTGCATACATACCTCTTGTAACAGACAGGTAGCCTTCACATATGTCACTTCAGTGTTGTGTAGTACCACAGGCTCATACATACAGAACAGGTTACTGGAGTACAGTCAGTATGTCCCTCACAAGCTTATCCATTAGATTAACCACAACAGATTCACCTGCCAGCACCTATTGCCCCTGACATTTCTTTCCCATACACTTAACTCTGATGCAGTTGGTGAGGGCATGCATGGTACTATGCATGACAGGTTTGTGGTATGTATTCCTAAGTTCACAGGGTAAAACAGAGAGACAAAATGGCATATCCTTTGCATACACACAGTAATGACTGACCAGGGAATGTGCATACAGTAACACAAACACAGTTGGCAATAGACAGATTAGTAAACATACATATCCACTTTAATGTACTATAGTGCTACATACACATGACATGCCCCACATAGATTATATGCATGGGACATAACCCACTATCTCATTGCCTTCATGGATGGTGAGATAACCCACCAGAAATAGCAACTTGCGTCATCTATTGCTCCTACAAGCTGGACAACCGCTAGGGTAACAGACCTTGTATCAGCATGATTTTTCAGTCAGGTATAATATCTGATGCTGGCATGTGTGTCACTACAGTAACTGTGATGTATTTGGCAACAATATCACATACATGACCATTCTTAGGGGACACAGACCACATATAGGTTGCAAACATCTGGATATTCCATAGACATCTGTACAAATGACTGGTATGGCCCGTACAATTGTTTAACATGCTGCATGTGAGGCAGATGCCATTAACACACTATATAAAGTAATGCCATCAGGAGGTGGTAAACATGCATGGATGGTACACACATCAAAATTATATAACCCCCACAAGATATGATTCTCACCCAAACACACACACAGCTGCTAGTATTGAGATTAGAACCCCTACCTATCTAGTTATTTCTACTATAGTATTACGCAGTTATCAGATGCACCATGGAGCTTATATGATTTCACCTTTTCCCAATGTATATCTAAGGTGAATGACATCAGCAGGTCTTGTAAAGTAGGGTGATGGGAAGTGTACAGGTTGGTACACAACTAAAAATGATATAACCCACACAGGATATGATTCTCAACCCAAACACACACACAGTTGCCAGTATTGAGATTGGAACCCCTACCTAGCTAGTTATTTCTACTATAGAGTTAATGGAGATATCAGATGCACCACAGAGCTTATATGATTTCACCTTTTCCCAAGGTACTTCTAAGGTGAATTACATCAGCAGGCCTTGTAAAGTAGGGCGATGGGAAATGTACAGGGTGGAACACAACTCAAAATGGTATAACCCACCCAGGATATGATTCTCAACCCAAACACATGCAAACAGTTGCCAGTATTGATATTAGAACCCCCACCTATCTAGTGATTTGTACTATTGTGTTACACATTTATCGCATGCACCACAGAGCTTACTGGGCTGAATACTGATAAGGGGAATGACATCAGCAGGACTGATAAAGCAGGGCACTGGGTGGGAAACTTATCAAAATACTTCTTCCTACAAACATACACACTTACACACCCACACACACATTTGCTGGATCTGAGAGTAGAACCCTGCCTATGCAGTTATTTGTAGTATAGTATTACACAGTTATTACACATGCTACAGAGCTTACTGGGCTGACAACTAGCAAAATGTGTTGATAAGGGGAATGACATCAGCAGGGCTGTTAAAGTTGGGCACTGGGAAGTGTTGTGGGTGGGAATGGCCTAAAACTGTTTTACCTACAAACAAACAAACACACACTCCCTCACTCTCGCACACACAGCTGTCACACACCCATACAGTTGCCAGTACTGAGATTAGAACCCCAACCTATTTGTACTATATTGTTACGCAATTATCGCACAAGCTAATGAGCTTATAAGGGTGATAGGTGTCCAATGGTACTTCTAAGGTGAATGACATCAGCAGATCTTGTGATGTAGGGCAATGTGAAGTGTACTGATTGGGAACAGTCTCCTAATACTTAGACCTATGGACACACAAACACACACAGGCAGATGATGTGATATTATAAACCCAACCTCAGTGCTATTACACAATGGGGTTCATCTTGTATGCTGACACATGCAACTATTTACAACTGGTATGCTAATGTCCACAGCAGGACATCACTGTATGCCATTCAGGGTATCCATGTGTGTGACTCACTCTGTCTGTGTCCCCCTGTCTCTCTCTCTATCACTGTCTGTCTCTCACTTCTCCACATCTATGTGTTTGTATACTTGATATATGTTATCTATTGCCCATATATATGTTGGTGTATCACATGAAACAGATGCAGATATATCACATATGGGCCACCTACAGCTAGCTGAGGGTAATCCTGTCTGATGTGTGTGTGGGGACAGTTAAGGTGTACATAGTTGTCTGTATGGACAGACATAAGTACACAACACAGTCATATAGTCTGATATGGGTTCCAACATGTCCTGAGATTCTTTAAGTGTAGGAGCATGCCCAGTGTGCCCTTCTATAGTTAGAGTGGAACTCTATTCCAGAGATAAGTGTACTCCAGTCTGGGGTTTTGTGTGCTACAGCCATACCTCTCAAACGTACACAGGATTTTCCTTAGGGTACTGGGTTTGTTTAGCAGACATTTTCTAACATATCTGTAGTCTGACACTTTAATGTATTGTGTCATTACCTAGTGTCAGACATCCTCAGATCATCACAGTGCTTTACCAGAGGAATACTAGTTGTACGATCCATAGACCAATATTATGGGGTAGCTATGTGCATTCTTGCCAAACAAGGCCAGTTGTGAGGTGTGGCTACATCCAGTTGAGTAATGACATGCTATGTAAACAATCCAGCAACTCGGTGATATACTGGCTGGGGATCTCCTACTTGTGTGGTATCGTTATAACCTGAGATGTCATATCCTTGTGTGGCCATACCGCTCACCTGTACATTTTTTGGTAGATTGTCCAGGTGTTTGGCTCGAGGTTTCATTCTGACTACGTAAACATACGTTTTTATGAGAAGTTAGTTACATATAATTGAAGAGTGATGTTACAAAATAATGACAGACATTACTGTTTCAGACTTCCTAACATTCAGACAACTCCTGCTACTGCAAAACCCTCACCCTACCAACTTTCTCAGTATGTAAGGGTGATATTTACAACACATGCCTATCATTGTGCCTTTGTTCCACTTTTTTTTTCTGCCCTTGTCCACATATCTTGCTGTCAGAGGTTGGGAGTTATGGGTTTGGGTAGAGAGTGCATTCTACTGTGCAGGCATGTCCATTATATGTAAAAGCAAACATAAAAAATATTGAAAAAAAAAACACTGGCAACAGTAACAAAAAGCACTATATTCACAAAAGCCTTAGCACCTCGGCTACACAGCATTCAAGAAGTCCATTATATGTGCAGTATATTCCACATAGCACTGTGACTTCCAGTTATGTCAGTGGCAGAGCAGTAGGTGTCACTGACATGCATAATAGTTGGCACTGAAGTTATGTGCACATGGCCTTGTCAAAGACACCACTGTACCTAGGGCATTACAAGACAACTTCCAGGAGAATGTGCTGGCCAGATCCTGACAGTATTAACCACATGTACACATAGCTCATTGACCCCTGCATACTGTGGACATGAAACATGTTTTCATGTGTATTGGGACTGCCCTGCCAATGTGTGCTATGCTGCTAATTCCCCGCAAACATACATGTTACTGCATTTTGGTGGGTATATGGGGGAGGGCATACCTGTCAACTGTACACATTTGCACAGACTGTGCTGACATTTGTTTTTCATTTTGGTTCCATTTACCATACTTTTGTGCCCTGTCTTGGGGACTAGAGGCATATCAGTAAAGACCACGGGTCAGATTACAATGGCATACATTATAGTTTCAGACTTCTTACCCTTCATAGCCTTACTGCAACTGCAAAACCTGCTGTGCTATTACTGTGCGAGTCTGTAGGGGGGTAATTCAACATTGCCGCCATTTGTGGGCTTTTGCCAGACATTTCTCTCTGGTTTTCTACAGCTGACTTACTGTGTGGGTATGAGGGGTGAGTATGGGACCCCCAGACTGACATTCATGCCTATGACCTATGACCCCCCCCCAGTTAGTTGTCCTGACACATATAATGCAGGGGGATTTGCCATCTTGGGTACTACAGCCTCAGATGCTCCCTTGCTTAGCTAAGCTTATCTGGGAGCTGTGGCACTCCAATGTGCTTACACCAAGCATGACACACCCCCTTTTCACGTCTGCTGCTCCTCCTGCTTACACGATTGTGTTATAGCACCTACATGGTTTGGTGCAGTTTGGCACTTAGAATATTTTTGTGATTCAGTAAATTTTCCCTCATTTGCATACCCCACTGCCTTAGTCCATAGTTACTGCACTACACCAGAGCCTTTCCCCTTAGCAAGCACTGTTCCCTGGTATTGTTTTGATTCTGCATGCCACAGACTATAATAGCAAAATGCAGATTTCCCTTAAAATTGTGTTTTCACACTTTTTTACTTTTGGCACGATCCCTTTTGTGTGTCGCTGCCCTATGCTTAAAGGCTGAGATCGGCCAAAAAAAAAACTTTTATTTTTAGAAAAATGAAACACTTTGCCATGCCAATGGCCATATATTTGGCCATTGGCATGCCTAAAGATTATAATACATACTTTTATTTGAGCTGTCATGCCTCCGTTTTAATTTTTGCAGAAATGTATTCGACTAGTAGCCGAATACATTTCTGCAACTAACACTATTCTTGCATGGATGCCTGCCTGCTTGCTTAATCACTACTTCACCTCATTTCCATGTTTTTTACCAGCAAATGAGGTAATTAGCATTATGCAGTGGTGTCCATGTAAGAATAGTGTAGGCAGGCTCATGCACGTCAGAACAGTAGTTTACTGGCTTGCTCGGCAGCCATATTCCATGCAGGAATGGATACACTGTTCCTGTATGGAGATTTCACTTTATTGAGTCCCAGGGAATGTTTTTTTCAGGATGTCTAAGTAAAATCTTTTGATAATGTCCAGTTCAATGATTAGGTATTTCACTGAATAGGTAGTTTAAGGTTCAATGATTAGGTGTTTGATAAATTAAGCATTCGACAATATAATATGCACTTGCACAAAACAATCCTATAAAACCTAACACTCACCCCAGTATGCAACAAAATCTATGTATGCTCTGTGTAGAGCCTACATGGAATGTACCAATGTACACGACCACGGTTTCCCCTTGGCAGTGTACCATACATATTAATCATGGCATCCTGCCAAGGGAGATCACAGTAACATGGATAGTGAATCCATGCAATCAGCAAAGTAGAGGTTGTCCCATACTTGTGGTCTGTCCAGGAAAATCTTGAACATATGGTAAGCACAGGACTATAAGCATTGTAATGTACTCTGCTATTGTATAAATACATTTTTTTTAATCTGCCTGTTTGCATGGCAAGTGAGGTACTTAGCGATGTCGAACTGTGCTTATGCATGCATAGCAAACACCTGCCATATATCTAAAAATAGAAACCAGATGTAATCAGTTGTACAATATTTTTTTTTCCGTGCACGTTTGCACGATGCAACGTGGTACTTAGCAATGCTAACAGGCACCATAGTAGTATATGTGAAGATATACTGTTTTTCTCTGCTATCCATGTGGCTAGCTAGGTTGAGTCATGGCATACAGTGTAGTAGGTCCTGGATTTTAAGTCCTGAGTAGTCATACCTTGACATCTATTGCTGTGAAAATGTGTGAGGTTAATGAAATGGCAGATTAGTTCAAAATAAAAAAATGTTACATTTAGAAAAGCTGTGGGATGCGAAGCACAGCTTAAACATGTTCAATGGCTTAAAATATTTGCATTTCTCTTAAACATGAGTTGTGCGAGTTTGTGCAATGCTCCTCTCCATTAGACTGATTTGTGCAATGTTAAGCAATGTGTCACTTTTTTGAAAGTTAGTATGAAGTGTAAGGGTGGGAATGCAGCCTATATTAATGCCAATAGGGGGTAATTTAACACCATTCTTTGGAGTTTCTCTCTTGGCTGTCAGTATGCCTCATGGTGTTGAAGAAGGAGCGTGCTTTTTGGTTCAGAGGTGAAGTGTGCATGAGTCCAGAGAGTTTGTTGGACTCCTGGTGAAAAACTACAAACCCTAGCTGCTGCAGGGTGATTACCAAAGCTTAGAATGTAAGTCTGAGGCCTGGGATCAGTTGGCCAGGGATCTTAACAGTGCAACTTGTACCCCCCTCACAGATAAGCAGTGTTGTCACCACTATGATGACTTTAAGTGAAGGAAGGGAGGAATTTTGGACTCGTGGGTTCAAGAGGCTAAGGCTGGGCATAACCCACAGATAACCCACAGATATGTAAGTATGTTTTCCAGTACTTTAGAAATATACAAGCTGAATCTGTGCAAAACTGGTATGCATAATGGTTTGTTTTTCTTTCAACAGCTGCACATGAGAGGGCTTAAAATGTCCAGTCCCATGCAGGGCACCTAGCCAGGATGAGGCATAAGTGTGGTAAGTAGGGAAACATCAAAGTATTAACCTAATGCATAATATACTGTCAAAATAAATTATTTACAGAGTTTGTAGTCCTAACAGTCAGGTATGACATACCTGGGAAATTAATATGTTAAGTAATGTGTCACTGCCTACTGAAATGGTAAAGCAAGTTAAATCAAGTAAACATGCAATACTGTGTGGTATAGTTTACAAACATCAGTTGAGGTTGGCGTCTACCCAGATTAACAGTCATTATTCTACTCTGCTCATTGTGTGAAATATCCAGTAGGTTGCACTCATTAGTGACAATGGTATATGGGTTATTTCTTAGAAGTCTGACACAGCTATCCATTCCATACATGCCAGACTTGAAGCAACAGTAATCAACAGATTTTAAACAAGTGATGGTGCTGTCATATGTACTGTTTTCAAACAAATAAGTGTTCACTATTCTTCTAGTGACTGTATGTGTGCTCTAATCTGAGTCCAGTCAGCTGTAAAAAGGAAATGAATAAAGAATGCAAAAAAATGTCTGATAAATGTAGTGCAATACTCACAGTATGGCTCAAGTCTCAGTTATGGCCATTTTGTGTCAAATAATGTATATTCCACCCACTCCAGGAATAAGGTATATAGGTAAGTTAGCTGAAGTCCTGTCCAGATATCTCACACAGCTTCTTGCACTTATTTTCAATTTCATTTTTTTTTTGGGGGGGGGGACAAAAGGCCAAAAACCAGGGGCACATTTTAAACATTGCTTGTATAATTTTGGAAAGTTACTAGAATAAAATGTATTACTACCAAACATTTCAATGCCAAGTCTTGAACCCAGAACCCTGTGTACTAAAGTCAGAGCAACATACCACTATGCCAAATCACCAGTTTCCTGTACGGTAGGAAGACTGAAACTTAAATGGCTATCATTTAGTGAATTCAGTTCTCACTTCTCACCATAGCTCTCTCAATGTCCTAGCACCAAAAACATGGACAAAGCCAATAATGGGGGAATGCAGCCCCAAAATAGGGACAAATTTCAAATACTTATCAACTTAAAAAATACTAGAATGAAAGGTTTTGTGTTACCATTTATTTTCTGAAGAATATGAATTCTGAAATTCAAATGCCTGTCATTATTTAGTGAATTCAACCTTTCAGTGATTTATTTGCCATAAAAATTCCAAAAAACACAGATTTTATGAGGAACAGTTAAAAAATATGAGGAATAAATTCACAAGTCGTGGTGGCTATGGGCTTTGTGTTTTTAACCCTATGCCCAAGGTACAGGGTTTGAGCCTGAGTGCCTCTAGCCATCAGATGTATTACAATTGGGGCATTTACACACACACACACACACACACACTTAAAAAGACAATGCACACACACTTTTCACATGCCATGCACACTTAAAGACAATTTGTATGACACTTTAGGACAGAAAATGTGCAGGCTGCAGAAAAGGCACCCCAGCCAAGAGCCAAACTAGATAATCAACCTCTGTTAGGCACTAACATTAGCAACTGTGATACTGCATTATCCTTGCTTGTATTATCACATCTCTATAAGTACAAGGGTGCTCCTACAGTAACATTGGAATAAATTAATGAATATCAAGGATGCTGCAGATAGCCATACATCATGTGTAACTACACATAATGTTTGTAACTGGCTCCCAAAGCAGCACCTACTATTATTACATCTCTATAAATACAAGTACGAAGATGCTCCATTGAGTAACACCAGAATGAATGAATATCAAGGATGCTGCAGATAGCCGTACATCATGTGTTACTACATATAATGGTTGTAACTGGTTCTCAAAGCAGCACCTACTATAACATGCACAGTATATTCAAAGAAAAGAGAATTAACAAGGAATAAATGTAATGCTTCTTAGTGTGTTTTTTACAACAGAACACATGAATCAGTGCAGTGACACCCTACGCTTGCAGCATTCTCATTTGCAGATAAGTAGAAAGTAAAATGTGTCACTCAGTTTGTTCCATGGTACAATATTTTCCTTATTCGGCTATTTATGTCTTCCTCAGTTACTGATCAGTACATAAAATATATCTTCTGGTAGTTTAATGCTTACGCTTAATCTCCTAGACTTGCTAAAAAAAAACTCCTTGCAACTTAATAATCTGTTTCTTATAATTTCTTCAAACAGATACACAAAATAACTTCTTTGTTATCCTCTCCAACCTTTTACAAATAAAATGTATTAAAACATTTCTTTTGCAAGTTATGTCATCCCAGTCATCCCCAAAACATTCCAGTCAGAATAGACAACTCACACACACACACACACACACACACACACACACACACACACACACACACACACACACTTCTGATAAAACCCTATGCAGCAGTGACTAAGCTCGTTCAAAATGTACTTTGTTCAATAATGGCCAGAAAATACAGCAGTTTAATTAGCGGACAACTCTGTTCAGTAACAGACACTCTGTATATTCACATTCAGTTCAAAATGCATTTGTTCAACAATGGCAGAAAATGCAGCAGTTTAATTAACAGATGATTCTCTTCAATAACAGACACTTTATGTTCACAGGCAGCCATCAATAACGGACACTTATGATTCTGTTCAATGACGGACACTTTCTGTTCACAGGCAGCCATCAATAGCAGACAATTTCAAGTGCAACCAGCCAGAAAATGCAAGCAGTTCAAAAATGGACACTTTCTGTTCAATAACAGCTCGCACCAGAAAATGCAGCAACCAAAGAACCCTACCCTTCTGAATGTCTTAGCCAGAAATTAAAGAAAATGCAGCAGTGAATGCAAGCTCTGTATATTGCAAGCAGCATTATGTTCACACAAAATAATGGCTCACAGCTCAAGTGCAGCCAAAAGATTTCCCCACTCTCCATTTGAACAGCTGGAATGCAAGCTCAATTCCAACAGGCTGGTAGCCTCTATAGAGCTGACATCATCAAGCATATGATGATGTCAGCTCCAAAAGCGGAAAAAAAATAAGAATAAAAAAAAAAGCTGAGAAAAACTCAGAAATGAATTATTTGACCCCAAAACTTGGTAAATACTGAGTAATTCGGGATGGTTAGGAGGTATGCGGTAGCATTCAGTGTGTCAGGGTGTACATAGTTTTATGTGGGTGTCAGATATTTTTATGGGGGGAAGATGGTTAGTTCATAGTTTGAATCTCATACTCCGATTGTGACCAACATACCATTTAACATAGTATGCATTGTAAATGTGAGATATTTGGATGTATTAGTCTGTTATTGTGTGACATGGGTTGCTGGTTACATTACCTTTCACTCAAATTTTCACAGGACCATCAGGAATCAAACATGGTCATGCTACTGCTCCTGGTAAGCATAACACTGTTACATTACATATGTAGATTTAGTGCATTGTATTCTCTAAAGTGTCATCCCAAGCCTACTGGCTTGATTGATGTACTGTCTGCATGATTTCCAACCTCACAGATTTTTTCCATGGAACACAGTTTAGATTCATACCTATGCCTTGTAGATGTGACCATACTGATAGATATGCAGTATTTGCAGGATATTACAGATTGCCATATGTGTCAACTGTGCAGAGTTTTGACAAATCATTGTTGCTCATGAGATTCTTGATTAAGGAGCTTATTCTTTACAAGCAACTACAGAAGTTTCTTAGAAAATAATGCCCTCAGGTCGTGGTATATGAAGTTGGGGTTAAACAAGTCTGTAATACTGTCAGCATTGTATACAAATTAACATGTATTGCAAGATAGTACTGCAAAGCATAGTAGTGCATGTATTAATGTACCACTTTTCCCTTTTTATCACAGAAGACCAGTGGGGTTTGTCTCTGCCCTCTTCACAACCTGATGTTAGTGTCTGTTAAGACTCTGATGACAATGGTGATCAAAGTGAGGCCCAGCTGGGGGTGGCAGGGGATGAATTTGTCACAGAGCTTGACATCCCCCTTCTGCCCTCATTATCACTGTACACAGTCAGTATGCCTACGCATATCCAGTCCTCAGAGACCACAAATATTGGATAGTCAGTGGGTGGGGACATTGAACAGAAAAGTGTGGCTACTATGGCTGCAATGAGTGATGATACTAGCCATAGCCAAAGAGATGGTGAGGCTTCACACAGGCAGATTGATAGGGGTGCTCCTAGGAGTCCTACTGTCCTTTAACCACCTGTTACAGGTGTCCTATCATGTGTCACTTGGCATATGTTTAGGGCCATCATGGAGGCACAGGCACATTCAAAATGAACTCTAGATGAATGTTCAGGGTTATGGATGCTGCACAGCTTGACATCTGTGACTGGCTACACAGCATTGCTGATACCCTGGATCAGTTGACTGACACAGTGGAAAGACAACAGTCTGAGAGAGATTGCAGAATATCTGTCTTGGAATGGTCATTGTCTGTTATGGAATGTCTGCTTGAAGTTGAGCATCAGCCTCATGGCCACAGGTCAACAACTACATCTGCTGAGAATCCAAATGGCCATGCTCAATAACGCTCCCATAGCGGCAGTACATCCAGTGCCCCAGAGGTGAGTGTGCTGTCCACACCAAGATGTGGCAGGCCATGGGCTTGTGGTCCTGGGTATTCTCATGGAGGTCATGGTCCCAGCAGACAGCAGTCACCCTCAGGTAGCACTGCTTCTGACTATGGGTATGGAGGTGCCAGTGCAACCCCTGGCAGAGGCAGTTCCTGTGTTTGGGGGCAGACAGTGAACTGCCAGCTGTGCCATAAACTGTTCAAAGCTGTCCAACATACAATCACATAGTGCTAGCACTCAGCTTGACTGTGTTCATGCAGCTACTCACACACGGCTTTCACAGTCAGGTCACCTGCAGACCCACATTGCACATTCCATGGTCCATCTTGCCTGCTTCCTTTCCTGACTCACACACACTTGCCAACCTGTTGGGTCAGCCTAGGCCTTCTGCACCACCAAGTAACACCCTGTGCTAGTGTTGATACCTGTGCTACATCCCTGTCATCCTTGCCATTGATGCAGAAAAATGAAGGCATGTGTCTGATGCACAGAGTGACTACCTAAATTACTATGTATTTGTTTAATCAATTGTTGACTTTCGCATGCTAGTTGTACTGATCACTGACAGATATTGTGTGCTGCCAGTTGTAATGAATAAATTACATTATTTTGTGTACATAAGTTGGATGATGTTGTAATGACTGTATACTTACACAATGTATGGTATCTCATAAAACTGTTTATGTTTCAGATTCAGGATTGTGTGGGACACACCTATGGGTATACACACCTAAAATAAACCCATAAACATCAGAGCACATGATGGAATTTCAGCATAGAAGCAAAATGTCTTCACAAAGGTAAAGCAGTATAGGTGCATGGCTCTATAGGTTCATATGTGTATCACAGGCTAACAGGGACAATGGCTTCAGGCAGCCTACTCCTGCATCTGTAATCTCTGACACAGTGTTGTACCCTTGATAACTGTAAACAGGGTTCTGGGAGGTGACACATCTACAAGCTGTGGTGCAAAACATGAACCATCTACAATTTCTCGTGTCTATTGCAGACATTTGTCCTAAACCAGTTACAATTGCCTTGTTCCACATCCGATTATGTAACTTGCACATGATGTGCGTTACAGTAAACATGTGCTTCACATGGATGGGGAGCATGTCACATATAGTGCGTAGTGTCAGAGTTAAATACCTGTCTCTCCAGTATGTCCTGTTTATACCACAATCAAGGTGCAGCTGTGTAGAACAGGTACATCTCATGCTAGTCCTGTCTTGGATGTGCAGGAGGTACAAAGTGGGATCTGATACCTCCCTGTATGGCAGCCATACACCTCCCATTTAAAGCATGTAGGAGGTAGAATACACAGTTATGGCCTTGACACGGTCTGTGTCGGACATATTATGTGCACTATGTATTGGGTTACTGCGGTACCTCTCTGGGTGTTACAGGTGTTAGATATGCCTGTGTACTTACATACCAATACAATTTCTCGTGTCTATTGCAGTCACTCACTGATAGGTATGATGAGTGCCACATACAGTGTAAGAATGACATTCTGGAATTTACATGCCATACCTGTCTCTATAGGTTGTGCAACAGTGCATGAAGCTCCACATCTTACTGGCCAGTGAATGTGAAAGGCTAGAGCACTCTCTGTGTCTATAAATCCCTGCTTAATGGGTCAACTGTTGGAGGTGTGCAGATAATATGATATTTTCCAGGGGGTGGATGACTGTCAAAGTATAATATTGTACATTCCTTGGCATGTAGTATTTGTCAAGTGGTTCTGACGACACCTGAATATATGTGTCAGCCCATCCTGGATAACTGTTAGTTCTGTGTGGAATTCAGTGACAGCTCCTTATTTGCAATCATCTGCAAATGTAGTCAGTCTGAGGTCACTGACAGTGGCCGTGACTGCAGAGTAAGGAATGGCTAGGAGAGGTACCCCCAGGAATGACATGTGGGTAGTCCATTAGTGACTGGTCTCATTGTAGTGCTGGCCTATATAATGCTATCTTCCCAGATAATGAGTGTCAGACACTTGGCTATCCAACAGCTGACATACAAGTTTGCAAATAACCTCTATAGTGTGTCCACAATGTCTGATGGCCTAATCTTGTTAAATGCCTTATCAGGCCATGGTAGGTGGGGTGAGTCACTTTCCCCTCATCCATCACATACTGTAACAATCAATGAGGTGCAATGATTAGGGTAGGCATGATCTGACCTTGGACAGAACACACTGGGTTGGGCCAGTGTCTGCAAGTGTACTACATTGTTAATGATCATTTCCATGATAAGTCTTTTCATGGCTTTAAATGTAACACTACTGAGACATCTGGGGAGACTGCTTGTCAATACATGTTACTTACCCTGTGTGCGTATTGAAGTTAATTCAATCATGGTTTCTAAGACAGTAGTCATCCAATATGTCTGTATGTGTATAGAGCATAGGCAAGCAGTGGGATGGGTGTCATACGTACACCCTGGGAAAGGTAAGGAAAGTGTGTTTACATAGTTATTCTGCAGTTGCACACCACCCAAGCACTGTGTGCTGCGATGACACAATTACTTTCTGAAGAATGCTGACAAGAGGGGAGTCCCCTGAATTGCTGGTGCCTGCCTACTACAAATGCTGGTCTCACCACAACTACTCTCTCCTGGGATACCATGCTGCTACACTCTGTCTCTCACCAAAAGCAAAATGTTAGTAGCAGACTCCACATGAGGAGCAGGCCACAGCCTGTTTGTTCATCCACATAGTTGTCCTCATCATGCAAAGCTGTGTAGTCTTGACATATCCTTTTACAGGTAGATGCCTTAAGTAGCAATCTGTGCAATAATTATAGTTTGGCATGTATTATGCCTTGTATTCCAGGGTTCTTAGGATTTCAGTAGGGGAATGAGTAGATTGTGAGTCAGAACACAGCTGCAGTGTCACAATATGATGTTCAATGTCCGATGACATAGACATCCAAGGTTTCTCGAGCAAGCATCACTGTGGCAGTGATCCCTATTAGGTGACAATTTCACAGCTGTTCATGCAGCCTGACCTTCATCAGCTTCAAGGTGCATGCCTGCATGCCATGGATCTGAGGTGTACTGCAGAGGAGTGGCCACATTTGGCCAAAGTGTGCACCCACACATGTCCTACATATGTCATGTACATTTATGTAAACAGAACACATGTCTATGTTCCTGCATCATGTCACACAACATCCAGTCTGATGTCTAGTTGCTTGGCAGGCAGTGTAGACTTAGCAAGGCCAGAGTAATGACTGCAGTGTTGAACAAGTTCTCTGTTCATACATGGACATCCATATCTTCACTGCAAGGAGTGCCTACAGACACTGTGTTTGAAGATGTCAACCCCAAGGTTGTAGCAGCATGACCCTAATTTTGCTGGAGATGTATTTTGTCACATTTGTAGGTATGCTGTTGTGACCATGCCTAATCATGGAATTATGATTAATCCAAGGGCCATGTGCCTAACAAAGTATTGTACTCACTTAACCATGTTATGGCACACTGCCAAGTGCTGTGTTACATTAGGAGAACTACATAAAGGTGATATATTACTTTTCAGCATCTGTCAGACCACTGCCTAATGCAGGACTTCTGTGATGTACACATAAGCAAGACTGTATTGCTAATGGCATTATCACTGATTGCTGTTGAGATGTGGACAGTGTCCTTGCCCCTATACTACTATGCCACACAAACAAAATGTGTGAAAGATGTGACTATACAACAAACCTTGATTCCATGCTGCCTCTCACACCAGTCAGCACATATGACAACGAGCAGTTTGACAATGCACAGCTCACCACATACTCCACCCACACCCTCATCACACACAACTGCATGTGTGGAGCTCCTTACCAGACACATACACAAAGAATAGATACCTCGTAAACTCAATTGCAAGCTCAGTACACATACTTATGCCTCTGTAGAACACAGTGCACATGATAGCACATGCACCACTGTGTCACTGGTCAAACACCTGAGGCAAAACACAAACTCAACCCTATTATTCATAGCTGATTAAATCATGTGACACATTGATGTCCCTCTCACCAGGATACACATGGGAAAGGTCACAGTTAGCTGTCTGTGAAGTGCCAGGATATGGCAACATATGCACACAGGTTTGCCAACATCAGGTGGCATTATGATGATATCATAGTTCCAGTTGGTGTGTACAACTTGAGACATACCTCAATGGACTATATACAGACACATGACTGCACTTACAGAGTCTTTTTCTGACTAGTATGCTCATAGCCTTCAGCTGTATTACACTTTCACCTAGGATGATGGCTCAATACACATGCACAATGATTGAAGTCAATAACTGGCTTATCATGTGGTGTCATTTTAAGGTAAACCAACAAATGTCAGCCTGGGATGACTTGCTCAACAGACCTCGATGCTTTGCCACAGATGGTGTTCACATGTCACCGCTGGGAGTTTGTGTAGTGGCCAAGGCTGCTGTCATTACCATAGTGCATCTTGTAGGCATTGTCTCATGAGAAAATGTTACATAGGGGGAAATGCCATCCTGTTATGCTGCTACACACTAAGAATGCCAACACTAAAGTCCACTCACTGAAAGGTGTCCCCACCTTGGAAAATAAGCACAGTTACACACACCTGGTTTAAGGCTGTGGACAGCACCACAGACATTCCAAGCTCCACATCCTTCCACATGTTCAGAACTCACACTAAAAGTGCACCAGTTAATGCAGGTGGTTTATCCATAGTCATTAAAGATAGATACACATCCAGACTGGTTAAACAGTTTGCTTCCCTGCAGACACTGCAGGTCCTGTTCACTGCTGGTAAGCCACCTAATGAAGCCATTGCCATCTACAGGGGCAACTTCATGAATCAGGACACCTGTTGTGCTTACTTGAAGCTACCTGAGTCTATCTAGCTAAATCACAACACAGTGGTATGGGGTGACTTTCACTAACCACCAACTGTGTTGGTTACTCATGCTCAAACTCACTTGGACAAAGGTTATTCCACATCCTTAACTAAAATGCCCTGAACCAGCAGAGTGACATCCCCACAAGGGGAGCCAACATACTGCATCAGGTGATTACCAATATGTCTGACCACTGTAGCACCTGCACTGTGAGGTCCTCCATGGTAAGATCTGACCACAGATTGATCTCCTTACATGTAAGACTCACACCTGATCTCCCTCTCCAGCAAACACAGTAGTAAGCCTCAACAAAGCAAAGGATAACCACCTATGGGATGGCATAAATAGCATGACTGCACCTCCACCCACAGATGGGACAGGCAAATATGGTAACCTCTACAACAATGCTTAATGCAACCACCTGTAAAACTATATAGAGAATAGGGAGCAACAGAACTGCGTTCTGCTTAAATAAGTGTATGAGTGTGCCCATTGAAATTTCTGCTAGTTATAAACTGACTCCACCCCATAACTAACTGTACTTTAGTCCAGGACTTCTGTGTTACACAAAATGATATCTGTCCCTGTCTCTGCATTGCTGCACATCACTGAACTTGGCTACAACTTCCTTCGGTTTTGTGATGTAATTAAAATATCACAGTTGTTAGTAATTTTCACCACACACAGACTGACAGTCTACAAAACAAAAAGTAATACTACCTGACATCCAAAATTAGTGGCTACGTCTATAGTAGAACTGTCAATGCCACCACACAAGGTTATTGCCCTAGTCTTTTGAGCCACCGAAGCTGCTTGCCAGACAGTGATCATTCAGCACACAATCAACTGCATACATGTGTATATTGTTTTTCCTGCTCTAAGTAAGATATAGAAAGTGATCATTTTCTATGTTACTATTTCATGCACGAGACCTAGTAAATACTCTGCCTGATGCAAGCAGTACACAGCCGATACATGAGTAGGTACAGGATGTGTGGGTTGCCTGCCATCATTTTTAATTTCTGTATGAGGTGTAAGTCCCTAGAGCCCTAGGTTGTCAGTGAATGTGCTATGTGCTATGTACTGCCTCTTAGCCAAAGCCAGGACATACTGAGCATGTCTATTTCTGCCTACAGGGGAAATCAGCATGGGGTTCCTCCTCTAAATCCTCCTGTGACTGTGGCTATGGTGACCTAGGGAATGGTAGGTGGCTGTGTATCCCATGCCTTTGCTGATCCTGCTGCAGCTATTTTTGTGGGATCATATTGTATACCATAGCACATACTGTGAATACATGTGTACATGTGGCTGGAGAATGCTGCAGGGATTCAACAGATATAGCTAGGCACTGGAACCATGACTTCAGCAGCCCAAACACATGCTCTATGATGTTCCTAGAGTGTGCGTCTGCTTCATTATGGTGTTCTTCTGTGGGTGTGTGTGCAATTCTGATGGGTGTTGTGATGCCCGTGCACTGGCCCAGCAATCAAGGAGCCTCAATCCTCACCACTAACACCAGTGAGGGGTGTCCATATAGGGAAAGGAAAATAAATACACACACAGTAAAGTACAATTTCCCTCAAGAGCACACAGAGACCACAGTCAGTCTTTTCACATTTAAGAGAACAAGCCTGTGGCTTACATTAATATTTATAAATGACAGAATGATCTAAAAAATTCTACCTAGCTAGGCTGGCAGCCTTCACCTATCTTCCCAGATCTGCCCCTGGAGAACTCAAGCTAGTTTTTTTCAAGTGACCCTTGAGAAATGTTGCTTGAGAGGGTTAGGTCTATCTGAGTATGCCTTACCCCATTCCCTGTCTTGAGAGCCCATCTGCATTGGCATTGCTAATCCCACTGCAGTGCTGCACTGACATATCATATGCTTGCAACCCTAGGCTCCATCTTAGCAACTTGCCATTTTGCTGGCTGGCTCTGTTTAACCAAGTTAGGGGATTGTGATCTGTCACTACAGTGAATTTTCTTCCATACAGATAAGGCTGAAGTTTCTGCAGTGCCCACACTATGACTAGACATTCCTTTTCTAAAGCTGCATAGCATTCCTCTATGGGTTGGAGCCTATGACTGAGATAAACAAATGGATACTCTTTTCCCTCTGAAGAAATCTGGCTAAGTGCAGCCCCCAGTCAATGGTTTGAAGCATCCACCTGCACAACAAATTATTTGCTGTAATCTGGACTGGCTAACACAGGGGGTCTTCCCAAAGCTTCTTTAAGCTTCTTGGAATGCCTGCTGACATGCTGGGTTCCACACTACCTTATCTGGCCTGTTCTTCCTTCTCAGATCTGTGAGAGGAGCAGCTATGGTACTATAACTGGGGATGAACTTTCTGTATTACACTGCTGTCCCAAAAAATTCCCTCACCTGCTTATTGGTAACAGGTGCAGGCCATCCCAGAATGGCTTCTACATTGGGAGGTTCTGGCCTGATCTTACCACTCCGCACTCTAGGTCCCAGGTAGGAGACCTCTGCTATACCCACCTGACATTTGCCTGGCTTAATGGTCAACCCTGCCCTCTGTAGTCTGCCCAGCACCTCCGGACATGCTGAAGGTGCTCTTGCCAAGAATGGCTGTAGATGGCAATATCATCTAGGTAAGCAAAGTCAAACCCTCCTGCTCCTGCTAGGATATGATCTACCAGCCTCTGGAAAGTTGCTGGGACATTTGTCATCTCAAAGGGCATTTTTGTGAACTCATACAAGGCAAAAAGAGTCAAAAAGGCTGACTTCTCTCTAGCAATGGGAGTCAAGAGCACCTGCCAGTAACCCTTGGTAAGAGCAATAGTTGTAAGATACTTAGCCCCACCCATCTGCTCTAGGGCCTCATCAGTCCTAGGCATGGGGTAAGCATCTGACTCTGTGTGACTATTTAGTTTCCTGTAGTCCACACAGAACCTGGTGCTTCCATCCATCTTTGGCACCAGCATCACTGGGGAGGCCTAGGGACTGTTGGACTCTTGAATTACCCCTAGTTCCAACATCTCCTGTATCTCCTCCCTCAGAGTCTGTTTGACTCTCTCATGCACCCTAAAAGGGGCCTGCCTAATAAGCCTTTGGGGTCCTGTATCCACATGGTGCTGCACCAGGTGGGTGCACCTTGGTTTCCCAGTGATCATGTCCCTAAACTGTTGTATCACTGCTGGAATATCTCAAAACTGGGTAGGAGATATGTGCTGGGACACTGCTACCCCTTCCACTGAAGTGTCAGTCTGAGTCTCACTGAGGAGATCAGTCACCAGATCTCCCTCAGACTCCTCCTGCAACCCACTGCAAATACTCAGCACAAGGGCCTCCCTATCATGGTAAAGTTCATTGTGTTAACATGATATAATTTGTGCTCATGCCTCCTGCCTAACAGTTCTACCATGTAGTTAACATCACTGACCTTCCTTACCACCTTGTAGGGTCCCTCCCAAGCTGCTTGTAGCTTGTTGTGTCTGACAGGAATGAAAACCATTACTTGCTGCCCTACAGCATACTCTCTAGCTCAAGCATTCCTGTCATACCATACCTTTTTCTGTTGTTGGACTTCTGCCAGGTTCTCCTGGGCTAAGCCCATGAGTTCCTTGAGCATTGTCCTGAGGTTTAGAACATATGCCACAACTAATGCCTTGTGAGATTCACACTCACCTTCCCACTCATCACAAATTAAATCAAGTGGTCCCCTCACCCTATCCCCATGCAGCAACTCAAAGGGTTAAACACCTGTGGATTCCTGGAGAACATCTATGTAAGCGAACAACAGATGGGCCAAATATTTGTCCGACTCCCACTTAAACTGGTCTGCAAATGCCTGTAGTATGGTCTTGAGTGTAGAGTTTAACCTCTCAACAAGACCATTAGTCTAGGGATGGTAGGTGTGGGCCTTTAGGTGCTTCAACCTACAGTACTTCCACAGACAAGTCAGCAGGTTTGACATGAAACTGGCACCTCTGTCAGTCAGTATTTCTTTTGGGAAACCTACCCTGCTGAAAATCTCTAACAAAGCATTTGCCACCTTTTCTGCTTTAATTTAGGACAAAGCCACTGCCTCAGGGTATCGTGTAGCACAATCCACTATCACTAGGATATACTTTTTCCCTGTGAAACTTGGGGTACTCAGAGGCCCCACAATATCCATAGCTACCCTCTGAAATGGGTCCTCAATTACAGGCAAAGGCATCAAAGGAGCTCTTGTCTCCTGCCTTGCCTACCTTTTGGCACTGCTCACAGGTCCTGTAGTACCCTGTAGCATCTCTGGAAATTCCAGGCCAATAGAAGTTCTGCATAATATGTCTCTTTCTACATTTTATGCCCATATGACCTGCAAAGGGAATAGCATGGGCTATGGCTAAAAGTGCCAGATGGTAGGCTCTAGGCACTACCAACTGCTGTACCTTCTCACCTTCTAGCCCTTCCTCAGGGGTCCACTCTCTATAGTGTAACCCTTTGTCCCAGTATACAGATTCCCCCTTCCCTTGAGAATCAGGTGCCTCACTAGCAACCTGCCTCAGGCCTTGCAATGTATGGTCTGAGAGCTGAGCCTGTCTCAACTCTCTTTTTGCAACCCTTCCCAGCTCCCCTTCCACAGGAAGTCTGGCATCCTCTGACAGTGGTGCCTCACTGTCAGCCTGGGTACTAATACTCACCCTTACCTTTGCAGTCAGTCTGTCCAAGGGAACATCAGTACCCACAAGCAACTGTGGTTCACATTCAGTCTCACTGCTACAGAGTAGCTCCTTCCCTGAAGTAACCACTTCACCAGTCCTAGCTGCAAGTATGTAGTCTGTCTGGGCCTCCCCCAGTCTACCAGACCCACATGCTTGTCATCTAGTCTGACTGCATGTAACTGCATAAGCACATGGTATTGCCTCATCCAAATCCTTCCCTAGCAGGACATCTGCAAGATGGTAGTTAAGTACCCTTGTTGTCTCAAGACAACCTACTATTGGCATTTTGTCTTTTCCACTTACTGGCTCCCTCACCTTTTGTTCCTCACCTTGCCTCCATGGACATCTGAATGTCACATGGCCCCACTGGTTGCATTCAAAACATTTAACCCTAGGTCCTGGCTGTATAACTGGACTAGTGGCTTCCCCTGCTACTGACAGATTCTGTTGGGGAAGTCGGTGCTGCCCACCATGGGTTCTTTTAGACCCATGAGTAGTACTGGGGGGTCCCTTTCCTGTGCAGGGATTCCCTGCTTGCTAGGTTTATGTGTCCCTTCTTCCCCAACTCATCTGAAGTAGCACATTGTCTATCAGCTAACCAGATCCTCATGTCCTCAGCCAAAGTGCTAAGGGCTTGTTCCCTTACCAAAACATCTGCCAGCCCTTCAGAAGTATTGACCTGACATCCACTCACCCACCTATGAAAATAAGTGCTCAGTTCAGCAACATATTCACACACACTTTCATCTGCCTTGCGTCTATGCTCATGAAACTTTTTCCTATACATTTCAGGTGTTAGCTTAAGTTCTTAACAGTAGTATAATCAAAACACTCCTAATCAGAAATTTTAAACAACAGTTATACCATGGAGTAAGGGGGTCTGGAATCGTACCCAGAGCCTTTGGTCAACATCATACTGTTTACATACCCTCTCAATAATATGAATGAAGCTATCAAAATGATCCCCCTCTTTAAACTGTGGAAGAAATTTACTGACATTTTGTGCTTCTAGGGTCTGGATACTCCCTTCCCTATTATCTCAATGACTGGTGAAGAGTCAGCATCTCCCTTTTGTGCTGCCTCTGCCTTTCCTTTTCCTCAGATTCCAGGCATAGCAGTTTCTCATTCTCTTCAGCCTGCAAACATTGCAGTTTCTCATTGTCCTCACTCTCTAGATGCTTCAGTCTCCCAGCTGTTTCTATTTCCAAATGCATAGCCTCTAACTCAAGTCTCTTTAGCTCCAGATGGATTTTTAATTCCTCTGCAGAAAGGTTGAGCTGTCCATTCTATGAGTGTGGTACATCTCCACTGCCAGTCTGATTGTCCTCCTGGAAGCTGTTTTCCAATGCAACTTTGACGAAAGCTGCAATCATGTCTGGCTTAGTCAGGTTTCCATGCACCAGTCCCCTAGCCTGGCACATCTCAGCCAGCTGGCTCCTTGTCACAGAGATCACAGTCAGTCTTTTCACATTTAAGAGAACAAGCCTGTGGCTTACATTAATATTTACAAATGACAGAATTATCTACAAAATTCTAGCTAGCTAGGCTGGCAGTCTTCCACCTATCTTCACAGGTGTCATCATCCATGGCTCCAGGGCATACCCAACATCCCCCGGTAAATGGCCATGTGGATGTCCCCTCTAGCAAATATTTGGTACAGCTGTGATGTGTGACAGATATGGAAGTCATGATAACTGCCAGGGCTGCCAGCACACACATTCAGGATAATCCCCTGGGCATTGCACATGACTGGGCAGTTGATGGAGTGGTACCCCTTGCAGTTAATGTAGATTCTACCCTGCTCAGCAGATGGAGCGTTGATGTGTACATGGGTGCAATCTATGGCACCCAGTACCTCAAGGTATTGTGCTATGTGGTAGAAATGTTGCATATTGCTGGCCCTCATCTCAGGGGATAGGGGAAAAGATATGTGCTCACTGGCATGTGGTATCATAGTATCCAGGAAATGGTGGAATATCCTGGATGCAGATCCCTGTGACACCCCCAACATGTCCCCAGTTGGACTCTGAAATGTACCTGTAGCTAGTCTTCTAAGGGTTACACATACCTTTGTCTCCACTGGGATGGGTTCCACCATGCTGGCTCTAGCTCTGAGTTGAAGGTGGTAGAGCTCAGTGAGTTCATGTAATATGTCTCTGTCCACCCTCTAGTGCTCTACAATCTCTATCTCATGTAAATCCTGGAAGGTTACCCTGGGACTTAGCACTCTTCTTCTCTGCCTAGACGTATTGTCAGCAGCAGCATTGACTTCAGCATCTAGCACATACAGATGTAGCAGACCTGCAGCAGTCCCTAGCATTATCTTAGTTAAAATGCCCAAGTCTGTACTCCAGTGGTCCAGAGTAATGGGGTAAAATCAGAATGTAGGGTGTATGCATACTTTATACAGGTCTACTCAAGGTCCAGCATGTGTAATTGTCTAATTATTATGCATTCCATCTCCCTAGATTCTAATTGACATCATTCACTGGCCCTACTTTAATGTGTGATGCAGTGCTCTGCACCACACAGCATAGCTCATACAAAATTCAAAATCAATAATTGTAGATATCTGTTTTTCATTACTTGCTACATTTGTCATATGTCATCACTATCACCTGCACGGTCTTTTTCCTGTGAACATGATCAGCTATGCAGCATGCCATGCAAACACGAGCACAGGGAATTTAGAAATTCTAAAACCTAATGGGACATCTCCCCTGCTAGCATCCATATCCAAAGGGATTATCAACATGTTGTTGGAGCCTACATGAAAGGGATCTTTGGACACCGATGCTCTATTTACTGAGTCAGCAAATTCACCTCATTTGCATACATATCCATGCTGAAATCCTGGTAACTACACAGTTCATAGCCATACAACCTAGACAACAGCACCAATGCACCATTGTATGGACCCACCACAGCCTTCATATAATACATTTCTAACAAATATTATAAAATACTTATTATTGTTTTTTTTTTATTTTTCAACTCAGCATGTTTGTGCACTGCAGCATAGAGTATTCTTCTTTTTTACATATTCCCATGCATTTTCAGACATCCACAATGCATTTTTCACTCATTAGTGTAGGTGATCTAACCATTTCAGGGGAGTTATGTCCATATCTGTGGACTTTTATATCCCATTTTTTCCATGTACACTCCTGTATGTGGAAAATTGCCACGTACACTATGGACACAGGGTCTACACAGATGTCCTTCTGTTTATTGGATCACTCTACCTGGGACATTTGCATAAGATTCACCTGCTTATGAGGTAATTTTCATCACACAGAACATTCCTTGTTTGCGCGTGCTTGCGCACCACTGAGTGGTGCTTACTGAATCTGAAACCATGTACAAAAAATCTTGTAGGCTTTAATGAATTCTCCCTTCAAAAAATCTAGTAGTCCAAAAGATTTTACTTATAGCATGGCTTTATTCTTGAAATTGCAAGCCTATAAACAAACAAATTCCACAAAAAGTATCATCACTGTCATTTGGAATGAAATAAACATACTGCTGCTTTATAAAGGCTGTAATTCTAGTGACATGACAAAAACAGTGAAAACAAAACTCTGCTGTAAATGATATCTTAAAGAAGTGTATCTAAAGCTTAAACAACAGAAGCTCTCATTTTTAATTCACTAATAACAGAAATGCTGTCATTAAGTCCTGGAAAGTTTGAAGCATCAAGTTTCAGTTGCCAACACATTTCTCTGTGCAGAAGCTTGTTTTCCCAGTCCCCACAATAAATTGATTTCTGCACTTGTTCAAATACCAAACAGGTAAATTTTGTAAATCTCTCACAGGAGAAGGAGTGTCTTGCAAGTGCACTTTTACAATCACCTTTCTGAATACTGTACAAGTGCTGATAAATGCACTTGGAAAATACATTTTTAGTTCTGCCTATATAAAAGGCTGAACATACCTTACAGGAAGCCATATATACCACTCTAGATGTCTTGCAAGTACAAACATTGGTAACACCAGTTTGTCCCAACATTCCCCTGAAGAAACCTATATAATTGCTGTTAATATAAGGACAAAAGTGACATGACCCACACCTTCTAGTAACTGACACTCCTTTGGTCTTACTACCAGTCTTTTCAAGTAATATTTTCATTTTAGATTTGTTTCTATAAGTGAAACTAACACGTTTATCAAAGAATTCCTTAGTAGCATCATCACATTCAAAAATACAGCAGTTTCTTCTAATATTTTTCTCTATTTGTTTAATATCAAGCATGTATTTTATGACCATGTTAGTCTGTAGGTTGAGGAGAGTGATGTCTTTACACTCTCTAACCCTCTCAAGTCCATACAAAATAATTGGTGCAAACTTTATTTGTCTTCCAAGACAAACCTCCTGACTTACTTGCTCCAGAAAGCCATTGGGGTAACCCCACTCAGCAAACATCCTTGTAACCTGGGTTCCTATTACATGATCGAATGCTAGAAATAGTGAACACTCATTTGTCGAACCCAAATGCACAAAACCACAAAATATCGTAGGAACGATCAGTGAATTTTTTCCCCAGGGAATAAATTTGCTGGGCCGTTCTCCAGATTTTGCTGTTTTCTTCATTGTGGTGCAATCTCGGAGTTGTTATATTTAAGGTGGGGTGGTGTGGGGAGAGAAGCCCACCACTTTATGTTGTTTTGGATCAGTGAATTTTTTTCCTTGGGAAAAAAAAAAAAATCACTGATCTGTTCTTTCAATAATTTGTGGTTTTGTGCATTTGGGTTCAATAATATAATAATATATTGTTTACTATTTCTAGCGTTTGATCATATAATATGAACCCTTGTAACTTTGTTGAACTCCGACAAACAAATATTGCCCTCAGAGGTCAATCTTGACACCCAAATAAGTTGGCTCTTAACAATGCCTCATTTTGGTGCATGGTATGACAGCTAGTGTAGAACAGAAAAGAATTTCAATAGGTAGGTTTTCTGTAAAACAAATAGTCATTTTCACATTAGTCATTTTACTCATTTTACACACACACACACACACACACACACACACACACACACACACACACACACACACACACACACACACACACACATAGCCAAACCAAAAAGAAAACATTGAGCAACAACTGTATAAATAAATAGTTACCTTAAAATGCAGATGTTACCAGACACAAACCAAAAGAACGTTAGGTTTAGTGCTTTCATCTTTTATTTCAGACTTCTTCAGATCCAAAAGCATCCACTGGTAGTTAACATTAAAAACACCTATGAACTCATCACATGATGTACACATCCCATTCTTAAAAGGGAAACACATCAGTATAAGATCCAAATCCAATAAAGTCTTCTAAAAAGTGGAAATACTTACAATAATTGTACATATATATCATACCTCATTTATAACTTCACCACTGCTTTTCACCTTAAAACGCTCATAATATTTATGTTGTCATTCAACCTTGGTGGTTGGCAAGCATTTAAATTTAACTGCCATTTTAACTCTATTTTGCCAATCACTCCCTCTTTCCTCAGGTATCAACCTATCAATGATCAGAAACTTAAAATATTTGAAAGAAATGCAATTAACTGTGTGTCTACATAGGGTAATAACCATATTTTTCTTACAAATCTGCAATGGTGCTGTATATAGATACTCTTACACTCTTTTCTGTCTTGCCTGCGTAAAAAGTGGGATAAGTACAGCACAGAGCCAAATAAATCACCATCTTCATCCCACAATCATCATTACTTTCGTCCTTTAAAAGTTGGCTCAAAATATCCTTGTTCCCTGTATATTCCACATTAGTGTTCAGACATTGTGCACAACATCCACACTTTATTTTGTTGTAATTAATCTAGTTGTACTGTAGTGTTCCTTCTGACTTGCTTACCAATAATTTCATATTGGATCTCTTAAAAAAAAAATTGTAGGTTGCTCCCCTGTAATGGCACTAGGTATGTCAAAAAGCTTCTAACACATACCAGTGTCTAACAATAATATCCTTTAACCTAGACAAGTCCACTGTAAAATTTGACAGCAGAGCATGACTGAATTTATTGATATTTCTGTTGTCAGAACTTTGTCTCATACCAATTTCACCTACTTGAGTGTAAATTTTGTTACTCCTTAGAATAGGTGAATAACTAGTCTGTCTCAGTTGTTCCACTTCTTGTGCCAATCCATTCAATGGGTCCTCAGGGTAAACTTGTTCACTGATTAATTCTTTTATATAGTCAACTTCAATTGTTTCATCAGAAGTAATCCTAGATGTCCAAACTAGTTGTCATTTTACCAGACTTCCTTTTCACAAATAAGGGTAACAACTTTTATAGTGTAACTAAGCTTTACTAAAAGACACTTTACAGTAATTTTTTGACTGGAAACAGTTATTGGGTGGATCCTTTATAAATAAATATTTAAAAAATGAATCCCTATGTCTGAAATAGAGTGTGCAAAGGTTAGAAATTCTGTAGTTTGGTCAATATAATGAATACATTAATTCAATTATTTTTCATTCCCCTTTCCACATAATAAATATATTGTCCAAAAATGTAAATAGAAATCCCATTTTGTGCTGAAAGGGCTGTTAAAAACTAATTTAAAAATGTCAAAACCGTGTTCACAAAAACGGGGCATGTGCTGCCTCCAATTTTACCCCACTAATCGATGTGAAGTACTCCCATTTGAAGTAAACAAAATTGTTAGTAAATACTAATTCCACGAAACATTCAATCGATTTCAGATCAATGGTAATCAACTATGCTTTAAAAAAGCATTTCATTCATATCTTATGTGATATTACCATGAATAAATTCTTTATACCCACAATCAAAAACTTAATGTCAGCAATAAATTCTACTTTGTTAAAATGGTTCAAATAGTCCCAAGAATCTTTTAATAAATGTTTAATATTCTTACGAAATCCTTAAGTTTTCAGTCAATGAATTTTGCCAAGGTGGATATGGAAGTACACAGACAACCTTCACCTCCTACCACCCAACACTACAAGCTGTAAGAGATGCACTTATATAGCCAAACTGGAAGCAAAGCTCTCTTCATCCAAGACTGGACTAGACAGTCAAGAGGAGAAGGTAAACACTTGCACCACACCACACTTATCACATAGTCCCTCAAAACCAACACCACCAAAGCACACACATAGAAACACAAAACACACACCTACATTCAAGTAGGGTCTCAATAAAAATCTGCTCAAGCAACAGAAATCTCAAAATCAGAAACGCAAGCAACCTCCACCTACAAAAACAATCCAAATGACACATAGCCCACAAACTCAGTGTGCCACTCAACCACAGCCTATAAGGCATAACAATGTACCCAACAATCTAGTCATAGGTGACTCTATAATCAGGCATACTGATGTTAAACTCACCAGGCAAAACAAGGAGAAAGTTACTGTCAGCCGCCTGCCGGGTGCCAGGATCTACCACATAATGCATGCACTCAGTTCACTCTACAACAAGTACAAATATGACTCTGTAATTCTCCATGTTGGTGTGAATGACCTGAGATGTACCTCCCTTGACTACATGAAAAGAGATACGGAGGAGCTCTCTGATCTTGTAGCCAAGGCAGGTATGATCCTAGCCAAGGGTAGCATCCTGCCATCACCCAGAATGATGCCACAGTATAAGGACAAAATGATTGACTTCAACAATTGGCTAAGCTTCTGGTGTCATTCTAAGGGGATCCAGTATCTGCCTGACTGGGATGACATGATTGACAGACCACGATGCTTTGCCAGAGATGGCCTGCACCTGTCACCCTTGGGATTCCAGATACCTGCTAAGGCTCTTGCCACCCCTATAGTGCCTTTTTAGGCAAGGTTCAAATGACAAATTCACCACCATAACAGGTACAAGCAAGCTAAATCTGAGGGTAATACTACTCAATGCTAGAAGTCTAAACCTCAAAATGCACTCACTCGAGGTACTCCTTAAAATGGAGAACATCGACATCTGTGCAGTAACAGAGACCTGGTTCAAGGCTCCAGAGAGCACCCCTGCATTACCAGGCTATAATTCATGCCACACCTTTCGGCCGCCTAACCTGGACCAAAACACTAAAGGTGGAGGCGTGTCCATATTCATTAAGGATATCCACACCTCCAGGCCAGTTGCTCAGCATAATGCATCTGAGATTATCCAAGTGCGATCTCTGGGCAAGACGTAGTTGCTCAGCATAATGCATCTGAGATTATCCAAGTGTGATCTCTGGGCAAGACTGTAATCCAAATTGTACCTTGCTACAGATCCACCACCATGCCCCACAATTCCTACTCCCCATTTCTTGATACACTGGAAAATATTAGGGTACAACCCAACACCCTAAAAATGGGTGATTTCAACTATCCCACCATTAACTGGGAAAACTACTCATGTACCAACTCTTTTACTCAACATTTTCTGGAATTCATACATTTCAATGCCTTGGATCAACTTATCCACACCCCCACCAGGGGCAGCAATATCCTAGACCTGGTCATTACCAACATGGGTGACCGGTGTTCTACACCAGAGGTCAATTCCTTGTTGGTAAGATCTGACCACAAGCTAATCACCCAAGACGTCCACATCTCACCCCCACCCCCATTAGGGAAACCACCGTAAAACATTTCTCCAAAGCTAACTTCACGCTTCTTAAGACAAAAGTGGCAAACTTCACGACACCCATGCAGACGGACAATAGAGGTATGACTGTTGAATCCTACACAAATGCACTTTATAAGCACTTACACGAGTGCATGGATCGTGCTATCCCTAACAGAAACAAGATGCTATCCTGCAAAAAAAGAAGCCAATCTTGTGGTCCCCTGCCATAAACAAACTCTACTGTTGCAAACAAGAGTAAAATCCCATGATTGGAGGAATTCCCTGGTCAGCCTCAGTAAGAAGCTGAGATCCCTCATAAAATCCTCCAAAGCTAGTTACGAAAACAAAATCACCAATAATTCTAAAGATAACCACAAAACATTCTATAGCTATGTCAAGAATCTCAATGGCAACACTCAGATCTGCTCTGAGTTACAGCACAATGGCACTAAATATACAGAACCAACTAATATTGCCAACATCCTGGCAGATAGATTCAGTGCTAACTTTACCCCCTCTTACCCCCTAAAGGGTCCATCTCTATATCGGAAGAATGCAAAGTTCCTGTAATCACGACTGCACAGGTAAAAGCCACACTCTCCAAAGCCAAGAACACAGCATCCATGGGACCTGACAACATCCCAGGCTCTGTTCTACATGAACTACAGAACAAACTGGCACCCCACCTAAGTACCATGTTCAAACATAGCCTCACCTCAGGCTTTGTGCCCACTGAATGGTGCACAGCGATGGTTATCCCACTTCACAAAGGGGGATCCACCATAGACCCCGTGAACTACTGCACCAATAGCCTGATGAGCCTGGTCTGCAAGGCCATGGAACGCATCATCATGGAACTTATAAAGAAAGACATTGGTAATCTCCAAACTCTGGACCCTGCCCAGTTCGGGTTTGTAAAAGGCAGATCATGTCTCCTAAACCTGATAAACTTCTTTGAAGCAGTCACCAAAAGCATAGACGAGGGTAAGGTGGTTCACACAGCCTATCTAGATCTCTCTAAGGCTTTCGACACCATCCCCCCACTCCGGAATTATAGATAAACTCACTAAACTAGGTATAAATCCCTACATCACAAGATGGGTTGCCAACTGGCTCACTGACAGAACCCACACTGTGAAAGTAGCAGACTCCAAATCCTACTTCAGACCAGTGACAAGTGGAGTACCACAGGGTTCAGTCCTGGGTCCTCTCCTGTTTGGTATTTACTTTTGTGAAGTACAGGTTAACACAGAAGGTCTTTGGCTAATGAAGTTCACAGATGACTGCAAACTAGGAGCCATAATCAAAATTTCTAACGATGTGGACATCCTACAAAAGGGCTTCACTGAGACAGATACCTGGTGTCAAAGCCATGGCTTCAAGCTCAATGCCAAAAAGTGCATTGTCATCCTCTTTGGTAAAAACTCTGTACCCATGAACTACCACATAGGCAGTAGTCTACTTAACACCAAAAGAATGATAAGAGACCTTGGGGCACAGGTGGACAGTAGTCTCTCCTTTGATAATCACATCACCACAGTAGTCAGGATATCCTTCTACATGGCACACCTTATCACAAAAGGTTTCTCATCCAGGAAAAAAAATAGGTCATTGTTCCCCTCTACTCATCACTCATTAGACCCATTATAGAGTACAATGCCCCTTTTGGTATGTACCTCACAAGACATCCACAACAACTGGAAAGGCCACAAAAATACCTCACAAAGAGGATTACTGGCCTCAAATAGATGCCCTATGCAGACTGTCTTAAAAAACTCCAGCTTTACTTCGTTGCATATCGCATACTCAGAGGCGATCTCTGCCTAACATACAAAACTATGTCAAACCCAGAGCTGTTGGACATGCTCCACTTAAAGAAATCCCAATTCCTCCCAGCTACACCCTCTAGGGACCTAAACCTTGTCACCACAATAAACAGAACATGCTGGTGGGATAGATTCCTGTTCCAGAGACTTCCCATACTCTGGAACAAACTACCTATCTATATCAAACAAAGCTCCTCATTAGCACTCTTCAAGAAAAATCTTGATGATGGGATAGGAAATAGGAAATTCACCCCAGGGATCACTTCTGTGGCTCTGCTCGACAGGGGCACAGGAAAATAATTTTCTTGGGTGGTGAAAGCCAGGGTACCTTTTTGGCTAGGCTTATATAGGCCCTAGGGCCAACAGCCTAGTACCTACCTATGAACCTATGAACCTGTGAAGAAAACCAAAGTAAATCACCCACATACATAGAGTGAAAGTAAACCAGGACCAAACCTTAACCTTTGAGGTTTTGAGACTAAGCTTTTCAAACTGAGCTAGTATGCTGAAAGAATTTTCTTTCTATGGTATGTGATTTTCTGATTTGAAAATGATAAGTTTTTTTCTGCTTTTCATTATGCTTTATTACTTCAATATGCTCAGAGCAGTGAGACTGATTTAGAAGTTCTCCATTTATTTTGAAATTGATTTTTTTCCATTTTGCTTTCTAGGTGTCGGTATTTGTACGGATTTGTATGGCTTTAGTCTTATGTTTGGAATATAAATGGAAGCTATGAGACTGGGCCAATTTTTATATCTTATATATCTTAAGAGATATTGAAAAACAACTGAAATAGCTTCTGTGTCTGTGCTGCACCCTTATCATGAGCTTTATGTTTGATTCCTGTCCATTTTTATTCTATTATTTGCATGCATTTATTTTTGTTATAACTATTGAGCTAATGTTAAATACAGTCTCCGTTGAGGAATATTCAGAAACAAATAACGCACAGCTTTATATGAAATACCATGATGAGAGTGGTGGCATACAGGAAGGGGTGGAGTCTGAGACCACCACACAGAACAGTCATGTTACTGGGGGTGAGGGTATGCATTGTATGTAAATGGATGCATGCTGACATGCAAATGAATGCTAGCATGGTAATGAAAGTTATCACATGCCCATATGATAAAAGCAAGCATGGTAGAGTTGTTCAAAAACATAAAATTAGCAAGATATGACACAGTGATCATTCATTCTGAATTCTGGGATTTCCCAGTTCTCAGGAGCTTCACTCTGGTTGTGATGCTAGCATTAGTGAGAGCATTAGCTGACCAGAATGTGCTAATGGCCATCCTGAGATCCAATATTCATTTTGCTGTGTGTCATCACCTTCATGTTGTAAATGGATTATCAACTACTACCATGTGGACGGAAACACAACTGTCTTCCCATGAAATCAAGCGGGATGTGTGCAATGTCTATTCTAGTGAGCACAAAGGTCTGTAGCATTAACCATCTGTACAATGTCAACACTTTAACATTCAATAAGAGACTTATTAGGAGTATTACAGGCATCAGACTCACAAATTTTAAACCAGTTTTTGACATGAAGAAATACATTTATTTTTGACATGAAGGAGCATATTTATTTTTCACTAACAGCAGAGGAGAAAACCATCAATATGTAGGAATTCTATGACATAGCATATTTATCTTGAGGTCTTAGTAGCCTTGATGTACTTGTGGCCATCCAATGCACGGTGCACCCATATTTCCATCAAGGCCCTATATTTCCATATGATGAATAGAATATCAACTGAAAGGGCTCCAAAGTCATTAACTGCCACGTGGTGTGCAAAGCACAGGTTATTATATATATAATGTGTCTGCATACCGTCTAGGTAGTTTCCCTGATTCCAATATTTGGCACATATGGCTGTGTGATCTATTCCAGCATTTCCTGGGAATAACTTTCCACAGGGACCTCCATTTGATAGGTGCACACTTTTTCAGTCACATAGTCTTGTATATGCTATTTTCATAGACACAGGTAGAAGGGCAACAATAATAATGGCCAAAGTTGTCTGTTGCAGATGATTCAGGATATGCCTTGAAACCATGGATGATGACCCCAATCTGTAGTTCTCACTATGGTGGAGACTGATAACAACCCCACACTGTTGTAGACACAGAACCTCACTGAACATGTGTTTAGACTTAACAAAGCTTGTTTCCAGTACTTGAATAAATCTGGTGGCAAACTACAGTAAGACATTCATAGTCTATAATGTGCTACATGATATGATGATACAAAAGCAGTTGCAATGAGAATATCATAGCACTGCATGACAGACATGTGGCAGCAGAAGCACTGGAAAAGGAGTTGGTTGAGGAGATGTCAGAGAATCTGACTGCAGTGGTATTCTATGCAAAGCAGAAGTTAGTAGAATATGTATTCACACTGCAAAAGAGGCGGCATCTGGTTCGCAGCTATGGCCTATGACTTGCACAACACATGATAAAACTGATGCAGGTATTAATTCACTCAGGATATGCATTACAGTGCATTGAGTAGGCTCACTGTGTATCAGACATTACCTTACTAACATAGGCCAGATTGTCTTCATGGTACAGTCATCATCATTTGCACAGGTGGGGTTGGACTAAGTTGCAGTGACAGCAGTTCTGCCACAGATGTAAGGGTTATGGGAAGTGGATGCAGTAGTCATAAACACATCTAAGAGAATGAGGTGTGAGGATCACATCCTCCTGTCCAGGTGAACCTGGCTGCCCTACAGTATCAGAACTGCAGGTGCCTTGTTCAAGGGATAATGCAGTACTTTTGGAGCATTTACAGAAACCCCACTACTCCCCCCATATGAAAAGACAGTAGAAGATTTGAGCCTGTGTCCCTGGAAATGGCATGTCTAAGGGTTGTACTTAGTAGGCCAAAATGGAAAAGGGATGCCATGGAATTGTCAAGGCCAAAGTCCATTACAATGTCCCTGTGGTGAAGTCAAGAGTGTTGATCATGACCATTAGAATGAACACAACTAGATGTGGAGGTAGTCATGGCCAGAAGTGATAATGTTTTACCATCTGAAACAGTATCAGCCATCTGCATACACCTAGCATGTTGATGCTTGTGCATACTGCTCCTTGCATGCTGCATTTGCTGGTTTCATTATGGATGCACTAATGTGATTTCACTAATAGATGCCTTCAGCAGGCATGTCTGCTTCTTATCCTTTCATGTTATGCCATTTCTCTTTACACATGGTGCAGAATGTCCTGCAGTCCCTGCAGTGGTTACATCACCTCATGCAGTCCAGGCAGCACACTTAACGTCACTGACAGGGTGTTTGTAGTGGCTGTTGATGCCTGCATCCTGGAGCTGCACATTTGCTGACTGATGCTGAAGGTGACACCCATATCTGGTGCTGTCCTTTTGTCATTCCAGTAATGGATACTCACATGCGTCACTAATATTGTGAGAGCATACCTCAGAGGCAATGCAGTTTACATATGATGTTTGCATTGACGACTCGTGTATAGATTAAGTGGGGTTAATATGGACAGGAAATCCAGTATTAAACACAGGAGATGACAGAAGTTCATTCTGCTCAACCATCAACTCATCTATGGGGGTATGTCTACATGCACTCTGATTTAGCATTGCTGAAAGTGTCACTTTGTTGCTGTATTGTGTCAGGCAGATTGTGCCCTCATTGTGAGCTAAACTGCCTCACTTATATCAAGCACATGTCTATCTGATGCATTGGATCCTCTACCAGTGAAACCTATGAAATCATAGTGATAACATTACTCTGGCAATACTGAATGTATGTATAACTCAAATATGGCAAACATACAGGTACCTGCCAATAGCCAATGGGCGCATATGTAGACTGTAATGAAGGTTTTCTTGGCTGCAGCCCTGCTGTACCTACAGAAGAGATTTACGTATGTGTTTTTCTGAATAACCCACTCACATTAGTAGGTGATTCTGAAACAGTACTGAAACATGGCATTACTAACATGGTGCATCCACTACAGGTGTTTAGGCAGGCACTACTAGCTTGGATTCCACATCCTGACCACCATCGTGCTATTCTTCTCTCACTTGCCCTGGACTGAGTTACTAGGAGCACCTCTACTGCTGTGAAATATATTTAAGTTGGTGTCTGTCCAAGGTAATATCCTATGTCTTGGTCTTGACAAACAGTGCCATACTGCAACACAGCTGTACTACTCTCCGTTTATGGCTGCCCATGCCACTAATGTCCTAAATCACTCCCCCCTCTACTTTATTCAGGAAGGCCTTGCCTGCTGTACTCTTCTCAAGGATCCACATCTCTTATGTGCATAGGGCCTGCAGTAGTACTTCTATCTCCACTGAAGTAAATGATTTCTAACTATTGTGGTTCTCTGAATCCCATGACAGGAAGTGTACAACACTGAGTTACAAGTGTGGTTCAGTATGTGAGAATGCATGGCTGCCCTTGGCAGACACCCATGGCCCTGCAGAGTCACCCTGCCTCCATTTGGTGGTTCACAGGTTCATAAGTTTACACTAGGTTAATGACCATCAGGGTCTTTACAAGCTCAGCCATGCACCCAACCCAGTTATGTCCCTGAGTTATTTGGACACCTATATGGTGGGGTATGTTAATAAAGAGAGTTGTGTGGGGGGCATGTTAGTTGGAGATTAATTTACTTACTGTCGACCTCTGTCCATCAGAGACATGGAAGCCAGACCAGGGTGCATTTGTCATTTCCAATCCAATAATCAAGGTTTGTTTTGAACAGGGTCAGGGATGAACTCTTTTTCACATAGATGGGGAGCTTGTTCCATAGCATGGGGACCCTATGAAATGGATAGCAGTCTTTCCATATGTTCTATTTCTATCACATACAAAGTTCAGGTCCTTGGATCTAGTGTCTCTGGTGCTGTTTGTTTTGAGGATGTGCAAGAGATCCATCAGAGCTGGATCTGAGGACATTATATGCTAGCCATAGATTGTCTCTCAGTAACCTGTAGAAGATGGAGTACAGAGATAGTGTATTAAGGTAATCTGTGTATGGCAGGGTATTCATACCCTGGATTCTCCTGGTGAGGAATCTATGACAGCATTCCAACTGTTGAAAGTGCCTGGTTAGATGAATGCCAAAGTTGACATTGTACTCAAAGATGGGTCTGATAAGGGCTGATTAGTGTGGTAAAATAACTTCCTTGGACCTGGATGTCATACCCTTGCTTATAAACTTGGTGACATAGAATGATTTTCTTAGTGTCTGCTAATATGCTCTCACCATTCATACCCTGTGCCACATTGATAGAAGCAATGGACATTTTGTCACTGTCTGCCATCTTGCAGCACTGTGCTGATAGCACATGATGTGAGGTATGTACAATAGGCCACATATCCCCTGTAGCATAGCTTGTAATCTGTGTGCACATGGTAGAATGTTACCACCCTGACTGAGCAGAACAGTAATCTGTTATGCCTCTGTGCTCAGTTCACTGTCAGTGTGAGCCACCCACAGCAGGACTATAACCTGTCATGCTTTTGTGCTTTTCTCCCTATCACCCCCCTTGCAACAGAAATTTAAGCTGAAATGAACATTTCCCCTGTTCCTTGTAAGGATGGGTAACCCTCCATACCCCAACAGCACAGTAACTCATTATGTCCTTGTGCTATACTACCTATATGCACCTCTGCTTAGCATCTGTTCATGTTGCTTTCATGATCCCTTTGTACACCCTGCAACCCTTTATATCTCTTTTTACTTGCCCTGTCATCTGTCAGTATACCCATAGGGCAGTACAGAATAGTATCCACTATATTCCAGTTCCTTACCTGCTTCTTGTAATGTAGTCTCCTGTACTACAGGCATTCCACTATTTATAATGCTAAAATGGGTTTTGCAGTGTGGTGATAATGCCAATGAGGTACTTTAGTGCAGTCTTCTCTGAACTGCTGATTTAATATGATGCTTTATCGGTGACAGTCAGAGCTTCATGATGCTCCTTGATTGTACTTGGACTGGGATGTGCATGGACACTTTGACGTTTATAGTATCATGTGTCCACATCAGTGATTATTTCCTTCAAGCAGCCTTGTAGGGTGGTGATGTAAATCAGATGGTCTCCATAATAAGAAGCATTGTCCAAGGAGGCTATCATCTTCCTCCTTATTCTGACATGCAGGGCAGACATACCCTCTTCAGGTGTTGGTTTCAACATGGTTCCTGCCTGTTGTAATCAAGAGACAAAACTATTTCCCTTCTTGCTAGATAGGAATTATAAGGAGTGTCTGCTGGGGCAATATGATGGTCCATAAATAAAACTGATGCCTGATACAGCTTGCCATGACAGTAAGTGCCTCCAATTGTGTCAGCTCATCTGATGAGTAATGCCAGTATAGGTACAGCAACATGTGGTGGCACCAGCTGGAAACCAAGTTTCCGCAGAGAGAGAAAGCTAGCCTGTTATAGTAGGTAAGCACTGTGTATATGGCAATGTGTTGTATTTCTGAATATTGGCTTTTGCTGTCCTTGCCTTCTCTTGCTAGCTACATATGGTACTAGCAATGGTATATTTTACAGAGGCTAGGGAAAGTAGCATTCAGTCAGAAAGCTTGTCTGGGGACAGGTGATAGGCCCTCCAATTGTCATGGTAATTATAGCACAGACACTCATAACTTTGTTCCCTGTCAGTGCTGGGTCAAGTGTTGCACACTGTGTGAAGCACTGGCATCCACCTGGTGCTGCATCTGTCATATGCCTGTTCTTGTGTCAGCAGCAGCTCCTAGGTCTGTCTCTTCATGGGTGAAATTATGTCCACTCTATAGACAGTGACATGCAGGGCTCACTGGTGGTCTCTATAGCCATCTCTTAAGTGAGGGGGTCATGGGTGGATGCTTCTCCTCTTACAGTGATCCAGTAGAAGGTGCAGTAGCTAGTCATAACCAGGGTGAGTCATCTGGGATCCTGGAGCATCTAATATTGTGGCTGATAGAGCTGCATGGCAGGCCAGTCTTGCCCATCATTCCACTGCAGGAGGGGGCCTGCCCATGACGTTTGTCATGGAGGTGACTGATAGACTTGAGATAGCTGTAAGACCACCTACATAACAAAAGAATATACAAAAATAACTGTGGAAAGCAATAATGAACACAATAATACTGTCCAAGAGAAGAACCTTCCCCGATATCATCCCTCTAGTAAGACAATTTATTTCAGAGCTTCCATCAGCTAATAATGTAAGGCATTGCACCATTCAGTTAGTAAATCTAGCTTTATATTGCTGTACATTGTCTTCGATAAGTCTAGGCTGCCACAGATTAGACATATCATACAGGTTTCCAAGGTCCAGTCTATTTATTTTCAGTAATCTTGTGTTAATTCCATTTCATACAATTTGAGCCATTTCTAGAGGCACATTTTTCCTTTTAGGGAAGGGGACTTAAAACCTATGTGTAATGATTCTGTCTTACTTTTCCTGCAGTACAGTAGTACAAACTGTGTATGCTGCCATTCTTTGGTTAGAATAATGTAAAAAGGCCAACCTGCACTGCATCAACACTCACACTGGCAATATTTTACAATCAAAAGAAAAAAAATGAGTTCTGGATGCATTTATTTGAACAGTATTATGGTGCACGTAGAAAGCCTTATGTAAAAACTGCTTTTATCATGCATTGGAAGACAATCAGTGTATATTCTGAGTGTCTTACATACATACTAAGATGAAAGGTGAATATAGACTGAAGATCAAGTTAGTGGTATATTATCTTCGCATTACCACAGGATACTGTCTATAAATTAAATAAATTAGGCAGGTAGACAAGTGCTGATAGATACACCATTGCTGACAATTTCAGTAAAATGATGACACAAAACCAAAATTTTATAAAAAAAAACAGACTGACAATATGAAGCAAACATCTGGACATTCTGCAAACATCTGTACAGCTGAGAGGTATGCTGAGACAGACAGTGAGGAGTGAGAGCAAGCGAGCGAATGATCCCCTGGCAGCAGAGAAAAGGTTTGCCCGTAACTGAACCCCTGCCAGCAGTAGTTTTGGACATTAACTATTTGTTCACAGAACATATTATCTGCAAAAGTAACTTTTAAGTTTAGTATTGGAGAACCATTTATGAGTACCCCTGCTAAGCATGTGCCTACTTCCTCTGCCAGGTGTGCTTGTGGTGCTGGTATATTATCTTCACATTACCACTGGATGCTGTCAATAACTTAAATAAATTAGTTAGGGAGGTGGATGAGTGCTGATAGATAAAGCAGTGCTGACAATTTTAGTTAAATGATACCAGAAAACCACAATTTTGTGAAAAACGGACTAAAAATATGAAGCAAGCATCTAGACATTCTGCAAAAATCTGTACAGCTGAGAGGTATACTGAATCAGACAGTGAGGAGTGAAAGCAAGCAAGCAATCTCTTGGCAGCAGGGAAGAGGTTTGCACATAACTGAACCTTTGCCAGCAGTAATTTTGGACATTAATTATTCATTCACAGAACATATTCTCCACAAAAGTAACTAATATTTATGTATTAGAGAACCAGTCGTGAGTACTACAGCTAAACTCATGTATTATTCATCTGCCAGGTGTGCTTTCTGCCCTTGCTGCTAAGCTCGTGTCTTTTTCCTCTACCAAATGTGCTTTATGCCAAATGTTGAGAAATGCTCTAGTTATCTAGACTGTTACAAAGCTCGAGCAACTATTTATAGATAACATGATTCGCCTGCTACATAAGTAAATTATTTCAAACCATTTTAAAAAAGTGCAGGTCAGTGATGTTCTTTTATCTTGTTTCCAGTTATAATTAATGGTCTATATTGTATTAACTGAAACTCTTGGAATAAGGTTTTGCCACATAACATAGGAATTCAATAAAGGATCTAATCAAGCCAGGGACACACTCTTCTCATAGAAGCTCTTTTCATATACAACAGAAAATTTTGCACTGAAGTGACAGGCAAACAGGAGGTAATTGATTACAAAAATTATTTAGTGGGTTATGGAGATGTACATTATGCGGGAACTGGTTTTAATCACTGGCACAAACTGTTCACCTACTCTGGCTTATAACTTTATTTCATAGAACAGCTGTGGTGAGAATAAAATGTGCCTGAAGTGAGCAGCTTCCACTTTGTTAAAACAACAGATATCTAGGTTAAAATGTCAGTGGCAAGAACTCCTATCCTCGATGTACTATTGTTAGAAGCCATGGTTATTATTATTATTAGAAAGTTAGGTTTCATGAGTTAACCTAAAACTGGCAATTTGGGGAGAAAAGGTTGTGGAATACACCAAATAAATCAGTACTACCATTAAATTATACACTTTTTTTACTTAGGAAAATACAAGTTAATCTACAATCAATTATTCAGTCAACTTTAATAATATTTTAATAATTGCCCTGTTTGTCTTCATAGATCTCAACAAATCAGGAACAAATCTCAACAGAATCGGGAACAGATCCAGAAATAATCACAGACACTTTCAGACTAAAGCATTGACAAAGTAAGACAACATTAATTAATATAGAAAGTATAGTCTATAACTCTAATTATTGTCATTACTTATTAAATGTAATTGATCTTTTCTCAAAAAAATCAGCAGTATAGGGAGTGATTAAGAAGGACACATCTAAAATCTGAGTCAAAATCAGGGATAGTTGAGATGTATGGTGGCCCTTTCCTACTAGACTTAATCCTCAGTGGCAACCTGATAAATTTAATTATAATTAAATGCAGCACTATCAAGATATTGTAGTTACAGGCATCATGATTATTTCATTTGGAAGCTATCACACACACACACACACACACACACACACACACACACACACACACACACACACACACACACACACACACACATACACACGAAGAATTCTTAGCATGTTTGCTACTGGAGGAGACATGCCTATATCTGATGCCCACCTTTACAGTCATGACAGGTGCCAATTTATAAACATTTTGTCCACAGTTGCTGAGATCACAGATTAACTGTCAAAAAAGGACTAAAAACAGATCAGTTACAGGTTTTATTTATATATGTTTGCAGGTAGTTACAAGGTATGCAGTCCAAGAGACCATTAAAGGGTTTAGCTATATTTCCCTTTGGCCCTGGAGCATAGTATGGTTAAATTATTTACTCAGGGTCAAATAGTAGGTAAGTGGAACCTGAGAAACTCAAACCTCAAAATACTGGAAGCAGATAATATCCTTAATCCTCTACACTAAATGCCAGAGAAAAAAAATTCTTTGACCCCACAGGTCTCAAAAACAATTTGTTTTATTAGTTGAGGGGTAAGCACTACAGCATGACTTCAGAGAAAAATATTTTGAGTTTGGAGGCCTCAGAGCCACAGGCATTGTCTTATTAGCCAATTACCCAACAACTACATCATGGCTGCATTAAGTAGAAGCTGCCCCATGTCAGGGTCAAATGCATGACCTTCAAATTATGAGACTGACTTGTAATCTAGTGAAATAAGAAATCTTCATTTGGCAGGAGCTCAGATGTCTTACTATATTAGGGGTGTGACGTGTTGCTGTGTCAGTGTTATTTAACCTAGTCACACAAACCTTATGATCTCCCAGAAGAGTCATTCCAAGCAATATTGATGCTGTTGCTCAGTTATGCAAGGGTGAGCAGTCTGTTACCATATCTGTCACCATACCTTGGTGGTTGGGTCAGATTAAGCTTTGCATTGCTTTGCTTGCAGTGAGTTGTCTGCCATTCCACTCAAGTAGCTTTTCTTCCATTTCACAGTATGGTGTGTCATTCCCTTGTCTGTGAATCATAGGCTACACTGTGGACTGCCATTTGCATACCAACTGAATATCTACACATAACCAGGCATGCAGCTATTTTTATCTGTGCTAAATGCATACAGTTGTTGTTCTGACAGAGCTTTATGAATCATTTAAGACATGGTACATGTGTTTTACTGCATGCTAGCCATACAGAGTTATGTACCATGATTATGAATAGCATAGTTTAAGTTCAAATGACAATGTTTAACCTCATTAAAAGAGAGATGATAAGACATTACTTGGAGACACAAACCAGATTTGCAGTAGGCAACGGAGACAGTCTATACACTTAATATATTTTATAAAGGTCTTTTAATTAACCAAATGAAAAGTAGTACAGAATTACTGACAGCAACATTAGGAAGGGACTAGGGAAGGAAACGTGTTGATGATGAAAAAGGCAGAGCGAAAACTTCAAAGGTTAAGTGTAGGCATATTGTACTCCTAATACATGGGTCCACCGAAAAATACCCTTTTTTCTAAGAAATGTCAAATTTTTACTTCCTTAATCTCAATACTACAAACCAAAATACAACAGGTAGACATTCTGTATAGTCAGTGGAGGAAACTTAAATTATGATTCTTAATAATCCAGTTCTACACTTTTGTCAGAAGAGACAAATAAGAAACCACAGTCTTGGAAGGGGAAAAAACAGTTTACTAGAAAGGGTCAGATGTGCCATTTGTGCATCTGACCCACTAGCATCTCTTGCATATTGGAAATCATTTTATATTTTTTTCAAGTAATATTACAAGACTATTATTCATTTCCTGACTATCAAAAAGTAATGTGTCAGGTTTTAAATGCATTTGAAAATAGTTAGAGGAGAAAAAATGTGCTGATGGTAGGGATTTCATGAGGGAACTACTATGATTTTAGTACAGTTGGCTGTTAAGTAAGGAAGGAAACTTAAAGTTCAAAGGAAATAGATAAAATTAAAATGTGTTTCAGAAACCTTTTCTGAAAAGTTACACCAGCACAATTATTCTTTACAATGATCAGAGACTTGTGCTAGAGAGAAACAAACTATTTTGCTGAATTCTCACAGGTGTAAACTTAGAGATCATGATATGAAAATAAATACTCTCTGTCTATTCCAACCGGCTTCTGAAGTGTGTAATTATATTGCATGGAGAATGGAGGTCACAACTTCTTGTAATGCCCAACAGCTGTTTATTAATGCACCAGTGAATTATAACTGAATGCCAGTTTAACCTCATGGATTATCTATGTGGATTCATTATAAGGCTTGGTAACCCCTCATTATTTCAGATTTCAAATGAAACCTGTTTCACGACAAAGCCAAAACAGCATGATACTGTACTGGAATATTTGGACTGCTTAACAGTGTCTTGTTATGTGTTAATTATCAAAGCAGTGTACAAGCATTTATTTTCAGGATGAATGGACATGTCATGGCAATAGTTTGCACCTCATTTCCTTTTCTCTTTCATAATAAGTAAAACAATGCTGCTTCATTTCATGGTGACTAAGAGTGTTTAATCAGTGAGTTGACATAAAAATGAACTGAAGTCAAGATCTGCAGTTCCCACAGACCCTTAGATGGAAAGATAGAAATCCCTTTGATCACACACGTATGATTTTCAACACAAACTAATATTCAGTTAGCAGTATAAATGTTTAAATCTAGTGTTTTTCTCTTGATATCATGTTTCCTTTCATCTTGATTTATCTAGTAAAGTGCTAAATATTAAACAGATGCATTATTTTTGCATATGTTTTTTATGCTACATGGGAAAGAACATGCCATTACGGTTTAGTGTTTTGGCTGTTCCCAGTGCTAGTTTAGTGTCTGCATCCTTAATGAGAATATTATCAAGCATGTTATTTTAAAATAATATTTGGATTTTAGGTTGAATTAATAGTGCCTGTGAAGTAGTGCACATTTGCACTGTCTACATAGTTTTTAAGAAAAATACCTTACTTAGACATAAATGAATGAAGAGGGAAAGTGCCACAGAGAGAAGAAAGCAAGCTGTTGTACAGAAGGATGTCCAGGATTGATTAAATAATGTAATTTAATTACTCTTTCTATTTCATTAGATGAGTGTGTCAAGGAATACAGACTCCAGCTCTCATCAGCTTCAGTCACAGTTATAACCTAAGTCTACATTTCTGTCTCTTTCTTTCCCTGTTATGAAAACCAGTTAGAAGGACCTTTGCTAAGTGCCTGAAACGCAACAGAAAAATGTCTTGCAATGCACAGTATCATGTTTGAATTCAGCAACACCATTGTTATATATATTCTTACCCTTAATTAAAGAAAGCAGGGATCGTATCCCTATCATTCAGTTCATGGGAGGTTATTAGGCTAATGACCCTAGAGCTCTTACAAGCCTAGACATATTTATCCCAAGTTGCCCCACTTATCGGTGGTTAGGTGAGTAAAGTTCACTGAGATAAGGGTCTATGGTAGTTAATACCAAATTCCTCTGTACAGGAGGGACATGGGCGCCACCCCAGGAGTGAATTTTCAGTCACCCATTCATTGATCTAGTTTGTGCTTGAAGAAGGTCAGGGTGAGGCTGTTCCACGTGAATTGGAAGCTTGTTCCAGAGAAGGACCAGTCTCTGGGAGATCTATCTTTCCAGCATGACCTGTTCATGTCACAGGCTAGGTTAAGATCCATGGAGTGAGTGACTCTCCTGCAGTTTGATTTATGAATGTGTAGCATTTCCATCTGGGCCAGGCCAGAGACTGCCCAGTAAGCCAGGTACAGGTCACCCCTTAGCAATCTGTAGGAGACAGAATACAGTGACAGGGCTTTCAGTCTTTCTGTGTAAGACTTGTTTTGTGTACCCTTGGTGAGAAACCTCTGTGGTCTGTCCAATTATTGCAGGTGTCTGGTGAGGTATATGCAAAAGGGAGCATTCTACTAAATTATTTGTCTGATGAGGGCTGAGTACAATGAAACTATAATATCCTTAGATATGGATGTGATGCCTCTACTTATAAGATGTGTAACGTATCAGGATTTCCATACTACTGTGGATACGTGGTGGTCAAAGTTCAGATTGCTATCAACCTGAGTACCCAGATCATGTACCATTGAGTCTGCACTTAGTATGGTGCTGTCTATAATGATGTACTATGCTCTTGTTCATAATTTCATGAGGTCACAATATGGCTTGACTCGAGTCAACAGTGTGAGTGAAACCACTCAGTCTGAGTCACCGGTGAAGTAGACATTAATCCTGGTCTTGTTCCTACTCCCTTACATCAAATAGATGCTCAGTCCTTTCACTTATGACCACTTTTCCATGTATTTTCTAAGTAAACATGTCTAGAAAAGCCAGTAACAAAGGACACAGGGATACATTTCTGTAAATTGTTGATTGTAGGACTCATGCCTATATTTATCAATATGGCTTGCATGTTTTCGCTGCTGACTGATATATCAAAATCCATTCAGTTAGAATTATTTGCCCAAAGCAATATTTGATTTTGTCTATTATAATTCAATCTGAGGATTGTTGACCTTTGAATTATTACTAATACAACTGAGGTACAGCAGGTCTCCCATGACTTGTGCTGTATCTCTCCCAGCTGAAAAAGACTGACAAGATCCTTCCATTCAACAGGATTGGAACTAATGGTAGCTGAGGATTCTTTCCCTGACTACATTTATTATATTTCAGTAAACTGCTATGATAAATCACTAATACAACTCCTAACATGGCTTCCAATCCAATCATAGTACCACTACTGCCCTTATAAGTTTCACAAACACAATCAATCAACTCAGAAATAATGGTCAACTAGTATCTTCCATCTTTCTAGATATGTCCAAAACATTTGATAATGTTTCCCACCAAAAAAACTCCTCAGTGAACTCTCAACACTAAAACTAAGCCAAATTGCCCTTACATGGCTTCTTAATTACTTATCTGAGCGACAACAAACTGTTAAATGGCAACATGACATCTCTTTTCTGTTACCTGTCACCCTAGGTGTTCCACAGTGCTCAAGCTTAGGTCCACTCCTCTTCATTGTCTTTACCAATTAACTTCATATTGTTTCCTACCTCGCCACCATTATACGATATGCAGATGACCAGAATTATCTGTAGTGCACCTTCACTTTCTCTACTCCAAGAAATTACTCAACGGTCCTTCTCAGCTATAGAATCCTGGCTCACTGACTATCAATTAATTCTTAATCCCAATAGAATAAAACTAATGCTCTTCTCAAATAACAAAACCCCAGCCAGCCTAACCGCCTTTACAATTTACTCATCTAACAACACCAAGATAGATACTGTATCACAAACAAAGCTACTCTGTGCCACAATCGATAATAACATGAAGCTCGACAAGCATCTATCTCATATCATTAAACAGGTTCACATAAAGCTAGTCTCTCTTTATAGAGTCAAACCATATCTCACCAACTCCACTAGGTAATCTATCACCAGGACACACCTACTATCCACCCCTCTCTACGCTTCTATCTTCTGAAAAAAACAGACCGAGCTAAACTAGAAACTTGTTAAAACAAGGTAGTCAGATTCATCACAAACTCCCCTTACAGATCTCATCACCACACAGGACTATGTCAACTCAGCTGGATAGAACTGCCCAACCTCTTAACCTTTTCCTAACTTTCAAATACCCATAGCGTAATACAACAACCTGATAAGTGTCCAGCACTTCATAATCTACTTAACCACAGTCTAATAAAAGACACCCGAGATCCTCTGACAAATTCTTATTGCAATTTACAAAATCTAACAGCAGTTCTGGGGACTCTCTTTACTCTAGCTGTATCTCCAGGACTTACAAGTCTATCCCATAACACATTCTAACTGTCATGAACCCTTCACACTTCAAAAAACTTCTTAGGACACACTTATCTGACTCCTGGCTTTGCTTGTGTTCCACCCCTGGCTGATGACCAACCCACCTGTACTGCAGACTTCACTCAAAGTCAATAGCTACCTCCTCCATAAATGTTTATATACTCTGCACACTCTCTATGTCCTTTTACTATCTTTTACACCTATCTATCTCTTTTAATCCCCACCTTCCTTCCCCATCTGCACCTCACCTTCCTTTACCTTTACCTACCAACATCGGCCTATCTGCTCAGTACCAGCATGTGCACTGATAACCCTACACACGCAGTACAACTGCACCCTACATCCTTCTCTCATCTACCTACCTCCTCCACCTACTCTCCTCCACCTGATCATATTATTTTAAGCTCTTCTTTTACTGGTGTACTTCTACTGTTATTTATTCAGATAATGTAAATATACAAAACTGTCATCAAGCTTGTATTACCCCCTGTAGATGATTGTCTACCAGTATGTAATCTTTAACCACCTTCGCTTATATAATATATTTGTTTTGTACTAACAACTACTCCACTCTGTAAATAATATGTATGCTGCAAATAATATGTACTATATCTTTTTTCTCAAAGATGGAGACACTAGATAATACTGAAGTAAACTTGAGAGCACCCATACAGTTATCTATCTTTTACTAAAGGATGATATTGAATCATATTATTTAACCTACAGAGGAAGTTTACTCCAGAATAGAAGAAGATACATAGTGATGAATCTATCCTTACTTCACTTTCTGTTTATCTGCAGAAGAAGGTTTAGATTAGATATCTGGGTCTAGTGCTAGCTAAGCTGTTAGACTTACTGAGATACAAAAGGTCAATGACCACCAAATTTCAAGGAAGGCAAAGATTGCCCCCCTAACTCCCCACCTTCAAATCAAGATTCTGTAAGACACAGAGTACAGAGACAGGGCTTGGTAACTAAGGTCTTAAGACCAGAGATCTTTTTTGGTAGGATCCTCTGGAGCTTTTCAAGTTTGTTGAAATGCTGAGTAAGATGCATACCAAATGGAGCATTATACTCTGTAGTGGGCCTGATCAGTGCTGAATAAATGGAAACGATAACCTCTTTGGAAATGGATTAACTACCTTTGGGTATTATTTGTGCTGTAGTTGCCATGTGATGATCAAAGGAAGGGGAACTGTCAGCTCAACTGCCCAGATCCCTGACTACTTTTTCATTTAGTAAGGATGTGCTTTCTATGCTGTATGTTGTGGGAAGGCTTTACTTTCTGAAAAAAAAATATATATTATACTTTTTACATTCAGTTACAGCCCATTTTCTGTATACCAGATATCAATTAGGGTAAGTTCTTTCTGAAGAGTGCAGATATCTTAGTGGCTTTTGATAACTACACCCGGTTTCTAGTCATACGCAGATCTGTTTAACCTGAGATTGTCAGAGAAATAGATGCCAGGCAGGACCCAGTACAGACTGATTACTTTTGCATTATCTGAAACAGCACATGCTTCATATATTATTGGGTTTTGCTTTCAGCCATGTTAGTATCCATGTTCAGGGAAACCATTTTCCTTATAATTCTGACATGAGGCATCAACTGCTATGGCCATATGAAGATAAGCTGCATGAATAACATGACCTCTGTTAACAGCTTATGTAACCCTTTCTAAGAAAGTAACACAGTTAAACAGTCATGATCTCCCACTAATGAAGCCAAAATACTGGGTATCAAACCTAATGAGATTCATAAGGATAAGTTATAATATGTTGCATAATTTTACAGATCAGATTTACAAGGCTGATTGGTCTATAATTACTAGGTTCTGTGGTAGGGACATCCTTTGGGAGGGACGTGACCACATCAGTGGGCTTGACACTGAGTAATAGGCACCCAGATATGTTATCAACATTCATGGAGAAAGCGTTCTTGCTTTTTGTCAATACTTTGCAAACATGTTCTTTAGTGATGATAAGGGAATCTGGGAAGGGTGGTGTTTGAATTGGTATTAGGTGTTTTGTGGGTTACGTTTGCACAGAACTTGCTTGCTAGTATATTTGCTAAGTCATTTGAGATGGAGTGGGTGCTCCCATTAAGGAAACAATCAGAGCAATATTGAGTGTTAGATTTCGAAAATAGCTTAACATGGATTTGTACCTATTATTCACTTCAGATGATATCGCCCTTTGTGGTTGTTTTTCTAGTCTTATATTACTTTTCAGCTTCTTGGGAATGTGTTTTACACTGTCCTCATTCTGAGGAGTTCTTGCCTTACTGTACTGTTTAAGAAGTTTATTTTCTGTTGTTATAAAGTTTGTTTATGTTGGTTGTCCAAAAGAAGGGTTTGTTTTTAAATTTCTATTGTATTTGACTCAAGTAGGGACTGCTAGATTTGTGCATTTGTTTAAGTGGTCATAAAACTCCTTAGTGAAATTAACTGGTGTCTCGTGGTGAAATTGCAGTGATGTCATGCATACATTTAGTGATTTTATCAAATAACTGTATAAGGTGTGCCCTTTTACAGTCATTGGTAACAGGTGGCATGCTGGTTTTGAGAGTAAATATGATTAGTTATAGTCTGACCTAACTGGAGAAGGAGAAATTAGGGGAGTGGAGCAGGTACAGACAATAATTTTGAAGGCCAGATCCAGAATGTTTTGGCCTCTAGTGGGTTCATTCACTATTTGATCCAGAGAATTTCAATTTATCAAGTGCAAAAATATCAGCGCATACCTACTTTGGAGATATAGGTATTTCAGTCTATGGCTGGGTAATATAAGTCACCGTGATTGTGAAGTTATTGTCTATAGGAATTTCTTCTACAAGTTCCAGGAATCTAACATGATCATTTGGAGACATGGAGGGGGTTCTGTAGCATGCTATAAGCTGGTAGCATACTTTGTCCATGAGCATCTCTCTTGATCAGATGTGGCTCTTGACAAATATGGAAGCAGCACCACAGTCTTCACCAGGCATAAAAGCATGGTAGGTGCAAAACCCACATATTCATGGAGAGATTTCTTTACATTTAAATCACGACTCTGCAACTACATATATGTGGGTATGTTCTAGATGCAGGAGCAGCCAAAAAATTGGACACTTTTTTATTGAGAATCCTGGTGTTGAGAAGAGACAACATAATGTAGTCCAGTTAAGTGTTAGACAAACTTGCTAAGATGGTATGCCTATTAGATGGACCCTGCCTAAGAAAAGCACTATGGGGGCAGCAAGGTCTTTTGCTAGTATGCAGAAATCTTTGAAAGAGAGAAATTAGCCATTTTTTGCAAAATGAGTCTTGTCCTACACTGACTCATATCCCAGTTGTTGAAGACAATTATCTTCTCTTTATACTAGTCATCACTCTTAGTGAAGGAAAAATTCCACTTAGGACCAGAGTGTTACCTGCATCCATAACATACCTAAACAAATATGACATTTCTCTCTGCATGCCCCTCAAGGTTTTGTGCCCCAGTTCATTCTCTTCTCCATGGATCACCACAATGCTGTAGTCATAATTGTGTCATGAAAGGGTCCTAAGGACTGTCTGAAATGCTGGCACATGAACGGCAACTGACAGTAGCCTTTTCCAGCCTGCAGAGAGTAGACTCTGCATGCTTTATATCTGAGTCATCAATCACTAATATATTTTTTTATCAGAAGCTGGTTTAACATTTTTATCAAAAGTTGGTATAGCATTACTGGACTGGGAGAGGTTTTGTTGTTGGTAAATTGTTGTTGTAGGGGTGCATGGAGCAGGTAAGTTGAGGAATATCCACTGAGTCCTACTTTTACAAGTTCTAGGAGGCTTTGGCAAGAATTTTTTAAAAGTATCACTGAATGACATTTTAGTGTGTCCTGTTTGAGAATGTGGGAATAACTGAGGTAAGGGTGTGATTATGTCATGCTCTCTGTGTATAGTTGTGAGATGGATGCCTCAGTGTCAGCTAGATATTTGCAATTCTCACAGAAAGAGTTTTCTGTGTTTAGTAAGAGTTCATTATTGGTAATAAAGCCAGGTAGTACACTACCTCAAGTGCTAAGTGGCTGGGGACAGAATGCTAGCCCTCCATATTGTCCAGTGATTTAAATGTTATTTGGCCAAATACACAAATAAGTGAAGAGAGCCTAAGGCTGGACTGTGGAAAGTACTCTCTCACTAGTGACAATAGTGTCAATGTAGTGATACACAAGTGTGTTAGTGCACTAAGCAGAGCTAGAAGCAGATCAGAGCAGCCAAGTAAAGAAATGTGCAAGCTAATACTACCTCAGGCACAATCAAGCAGCTTTCATCCAGGAAAACAAAACTAATTTACTGGAAAAAATTAAAAACGCATGACTATCTGCTGTTCAGCTACAACTGCTGTAATGTTGCATACAACACAGCTCAGCAAATGCCTGTACTATAAATTTGAACTAAATAAAACAAAATAAATGATAGAACCAACCATCAAACAATTCTGGAATATCCAATGTTGCTCATATACTTAGAAAATGGCAGCAATTAATCTCTCTCTCTCTCTCTCTAGAATAATAATTACATTTTCAAAGATGAATCCGAATATTTGGCTAAACAAGGGGTTCTCATTTGGAAAAAAAATAAAATAAAACAATTACAGTTTAAATGATCCAAAAACAGATCTAGTAATGGAAATGGCAAAATGGAATCATGCACTATAGTTTTTTCCATCCCTGGTGTACAGAAACTTGGAAAATTCATCAAATTTAGTTTAAAATATTTTGAAACCAGTGTACAGAAGAACAGTTTCAGAGTAATCTGGCCAGAAGGACAGCAACTCAGCACTTAGCCATGATATAACTAGTAATTAAACATAACAAAAGAAACAAGATAATCAACCAGCAAATGACTATAGAACTATGGACGAGTGGTACTCAGACTCTATACTTAGCAGGGGAAACTCCAGTGACAGACTGAGTATATGTTGCATATCTCAGAGACTCTGCCTCAAGGATACTTCAGCAGTTCCTGGACATACTCTTGGCACACATGGGTAAGTACATCTTCTCCCTGGTGTCACCTTAGGACTGAGCCCAGTCTATGCATGTCTTTTATGGGGTGACATGTTTCCCTGAGGTACTTGGTATAATAGACTGCACCCATGTTGCAATTTGGGCCCCATCTGGTCCATGAGGGAGTGGTACTCCAATAGGCAGGGCTACCATTCCATCATTTCTCAGGTAGTATGTGATGCATGGGGTGCATCACCAACATCCTTGCCCAGCATGCTAGCAGTACAAACCATTTCAATTCCTGGTACACTAGCTCACTCTACAGTGTCTTTACTATGGAAACATGCAGACATGTGAAAAGCCTTTACATGTTCATGTAACATCTATAAATACCACCCATGGAATAATAAGTGGAAAAACACAGATACATCCACATTATTTAACACTGAAATATCCTCATTTTACAAATATTTCTAAAAGTAAAACTTATAGCATTTCTGTTTATGTTGCCCATCCAGAAAGGCATCAAAACAAGGTCATGTAAAAAAAAACCCAGAGAAGTAATGATACTTTGGAAAAAATACTACTATACTACAAATCACTTATAATTATGAAGATAAAGAAGGACTTATAGCTATAGTAATAATAAAATTCAACAATACAATTTGGACATTAGTAAACTTATATTGGTCTCCTGGTATAGGTGTAGGGACAGCTAGAAAACATATAGAGCACATTAACAAAGTATACAAGATATATTTAATAATAGGTGGAGACTTTAATTGTATTTTAGATAATTCTGAGACTACAAACAAAATAAATGTTTGTCTTATCCCCATAGCAAAAACTCTTAAAAAAATTGACAGAAAATCAAAAAGTAATAAATACCTATAGTTACAAAGACCCTAATTCACTATTATTTTCACATCAAGATCAAAAATTTAACACTCAAACAAGAATAAACTAAACTCTTATATCTCAAGAATTAAATATGAAAATAGTCGCCTCCATAACTCCATGTCCTCTATCAAAGCATAACTCACAAACTACAAGGGCCTAACATATATGACAAGGATACCAGCCTTTATTACAAAAGTTAAAGAGTTTAAAACATGTCTAGACTCAGAATTGCAATTCTATCCAGATGCTAACTATACTGAAGAAACAAATATTGTAATAGTGTGGGACACAATGAAAGCTTATATCTATGGCAAAATTCTAACCTGGTTCAAAAACAAATCAAAAGGATAGGAATCTGAACTCCATAATATTCAAGAACAAATTACAAAAATCAAAAATAAGGATCCGACAAACATATCCAATAACAAAAAGGAAATAGAAGAATTAAATAAAAAATACAATGAAATTCTAAATCATAATACTAACCTAGCATTAGAAAAATTAAAACAAAACTCATATGGTACTACACCTAAACATATGCATAACTTAGCAATGAGAATAAAAAGACAAACTAGAGAGAACAACATCACAAATATCTCCCATGAGCGAAGGATGAAAAAAAAAGTATCAGACATAAGAGACATTCTAGATGCTTTTAAATTTCACTATACTGGACAAAATATTACAGGTAAAACACATAATAACTCTTCCAAGTAAATATTCCTATAATCAAGAAAAAACAAAAAACTAAAACTTGATATTCTAAAACAAATATCTTATAAGGAAGTAACTGAAAAAAATAAGAAAAGTAAATGCAACAAAACTCCAGAAATTGATGGAATAATAAACACACTATATAAAATATTTCCAAATTCAATATTATCAATATTTTACAAAACTATAATTGAAGTTCAAACTCAAAACAAAATCCCCCCTCATGGAGATACAATCATGCCAATAATAAAGAAAAATAAAGATCCAGAACAATACAATTCATATAGGCCAATTTCAATTCTCAACAATGATTATAAAATGTTTATGTTCATATTAGTTAATACAATTAAAAAATTTTGATTCACACCATAAATGAAGACCAAACAGGTTTTATATATAATAGATGTACCTATGATAACATTCAAAGAATATTAACTCTAATAGAAATTATAAACAGAGATAAACACAAAGCCCTTATAGTGTCACTAGATATTGAAAAGCCTTTGATACATTAAACTGGGATTACTTATACAAGGCCTTAGAACTTTTTGATTTTCCCACTCCCTTTATCATTTTGATAAAAAATATATACAAAAATAATCTTGCATATGTAAAACTTGGACCATTCACCTCAGAAGCTATAGAGATAACCAAAGGAACAAAACAGGGCTGTCTGATGTCCCCAGTTATATTTGCATTATCTATTGAACTATTTACTTCCTCAATACTTAGTAACTCTAAAATAAAAGACATAGATATTTATCGTCATTTCAACTCCAAGATTATGCTATTTGCAGATGATGTACTTCTCACCCTATCTGTTTCAAAAGATTCCCTAAAAGAATTAGATACACAAGTCAAGAAATTCTATTCAATCTCAGGTCTTCATTTTAACAAAACAAAATCTAACTATATGATTATGAACAAAAATAATTTTCTTTTATCAAACTCTAATCATATAATAGGTAAGCAAGTCTCCACTATTAACTATTTAGGAATAACCCTATGCAAAAATGTAGAAAAAACACTAACTACGAATTATGGAGGAATCATAAGCATTATAAAAACCCATATTGTAAAATGATATACAATATACCTGAAATTTGAAGATAGATTACAATTAATAACAATGATATTACTTCCAAAAATAATATATATAGCTCACACGATTCCAATGATACCAAATAAACAAATACTAAAAGAAATAAATACAATTCTATTAAAATTCCTCTGGTATCCTAACAAGAACAGAATAGCTTACACAAATCATATTAGACCTTTGGAAATAGGAGGGATTCATTTCCCAGATAGTCATACATCAGAGCCTCATCCTTTAGAGCAATTATAAGCTGGATAGACCCAAATTATTCTTCCAATTGGAAAACTCTTCACACCACTATATTCATAAATGAAAATAATATAACCAAAAATCTCATGTTAAACAACCAAAATAATAAGTTGTGGCATATTGTAAGTATTAATCTTCAATATGATATATCAAAACCAACCAATCTAAAATTACATAAACTATATTTATGAACCCTTTAGGAAATTTATAAACAACAATACAGATACAAAATTGTGAATAGAATTACTAATACCATTCACTTCTATAAAAAAACATCATCAACAAGATGCATATAAACATTTTCACCAACCGGGAGACTAAAAAATGTATTTGTTGACAACATTGTATAAATAACCAGAAAGTATTAGATTGTCAATACATACTAGACATATATGACATCACAAACAATGACTGGCTAGTTTTGCAAAGTGTAATATCACATGCACAAGATCTATGCAGAATAATCAATAACTCCTCATTTAAAACAGGTCCCAAAATAACAAAACTAATGTTTGAAATTATTTACAACAGTCATAATCTGACAAATATAACCTCAAAACTTTATAAAATTTTAATGAATTATAAGGTTAAAACTCATCAAAATTACTGGAATTTCATTACAAAGAGTCACACAATAAATGTATCAATGGAAAGTAAAACTAACTTATTATATTCCATAAAATTAACATCTAATTTACAATTTTGGAAGCTATATATGTGAACGTTTCTGCATAGAACATTTTGTACTCCTAGCAAGTTAGTCAAGTTTAACTCTACCAAAGAAGTTATATGTTGGAGATGTTTACAAAAATTTGAAGCAAACTGGATACATATGCTATATGATTGTATAAAACTCAAAAAATATTGGGAATAAATAAGTACATTTCTTCAAGCTCATTCACAGACACATTTATATTAACAAAATCTATAATTTTGTTAAATGTTAATGAAAAAATAGAAATGAACAACAATGATGTGTATGTATTATGGACTGTGTTAGCCTTAGCAAGGAAATACATTACAAGAAAATGGAAATCATCATCTGAACCAACAGTTGAAGAATTTTTGTGTCTCTTGAAAGAAACAACTTTGATGGAATGCAAGATCAAGGAACTGAGAAGTCCAACAAAAGTTTGGACTAACAATCCCTGGAATAAGATACTATCTCTAATTGACACTTTAAAATTGATTTCAGCAGACAATGACAAGGAAAGAAAGAAGAAGAAACTTGTTTTCATTCTATGCAAAAATGTTCACAGTATGATTTGTTTTTAGAATCTAATTTTATTTAGGTCAAATGTAAATAACGTGCATAGTTTATGGCTTATGTTTCTATTGTTATATATAATTGACAATTATTACAATGGTAAAACTAACAAAAATCTTTAAAAAAAACATGATTATGCACCAGTCTGATGATGAGATGACTCACAATGCTACTGCAGCTCATAGTTCCAGTCATACTATAATGGTTATCAGTCAACATCAGTAGTAAAGGATTCCATGTGGTAAGCATATGTATGGCACAGTCAGGTAAAGAGGTAGTGTCTAGTCCAAAACTCTGGACCATGAAATTCAGGTTAATGTTTCCTTCTTTATAAAAAACACATAAAGGGGAATTCAATAAACCCTACAAGGATTAATTTTCCATGTAGGCATAGTGGCACAGAGCTTACATGGAAGTAAGCAGCCATGCGATCCAGTAAATAGAGTTGAGGGACGTGCAAAAGCATGCCAACAAGGAAGTGTCCATGGCATGCAAATCACCTCATAAGCAGGTGAATTACATGCAAGTGAGGATGCTGGAGTGATCCGGCAAGCAGCTAGGCAGTCCTGCAGACCTAATTTTGATGTCTGACGTGCACATGGAAAATTTCCATATACAAGAAATTAAAAAGTGAACAGGAGCTTTAAAAGCCCAGTTACAAGGTCAGAAATACCATATCAGACACAGAGATGTGCAAAACTATGCCCTGTGTACAAAAGGTAATGCAAAATAATTTAATATAAATATTTTTTAATACCCATATTACATTTGAGTGATGTGCAATAGTGCACAAACATGCCGTTATGCAAAAAAAAATATTGCCAACTGTAAAAACAGAAAATAATAAATATGTGACAATAATGCATTATAGGGTCTTGCATGGAGTATTACAATTGTAGATGTCTGTGGTTGCTAAGGAGGCAGGCCCTGAAATAGTGTAGTATCCAGGTTGTGTGCAAGGAACTGTATGCAAATAAGCTGTGGTTACTGAATAACAAAAAAGGGTTATAGTGTCCGTAGATAAAATCTGTGTAGCCCCAGAACCTTGTTGGTGTCCACAGTAAAGCTAAGTGATATCAAAATCAAAAGGGGATATGTCACTATCTTTCTAAGAACATTAGAGCTCAGTGGTGCCTGTTTGCGCGGTGCACCTCTCAGCTAAGTGGGGGAGGGGTGTCCACTGCTGCTAAACTTTGTTTAGCTTCAGGGTACGTATTTTAGCTGGTTTGAGTATGTTTACATAGCATGCCACTGTGCTGAGCATTCCCAACCATGGGGGGTGTCCAGACTTCTGAGCATTGTTTATACCTGTGGCTTGGGAAGGCAGTTAAAAAAAAAAGGGCAGAAAATTGTCTGGGAAAGCCAATCATGTATAAATTACTGATGACCTCTGTTCTACTTAAACTTGGCTATTAAAACCCCTCAGTGATGTACTTGGCAGGTGAAATGCAGAATAGATAGCCAATCACACAGGCTGCATCTGCAGCAGAGCACTATAAAGTATGCATACACCCTACAATCTGATTTTCTCCCATACTCTGCACCACTGGAGTACAGACTTAGGAATTTTAACTGATAGAATTCTAGGGCTGCTGCAGCTCTGCTACATCTGTATGTGCTGATGCTGCTGCTGACAATAGGCCTAGACTGAGAAGGTGAACAGTGTTCAGGCCCAGGGTAACCTTCCAGGAACTACATGAGCTAGACAATGTAGAGCGCTACAGGGTAGACAGGGACATACTACAAGAACTCACTGTGCTTTGCCACCTCAACACAGACCCAGAGCCAACAGAGGGGAACCAATCCCAGTGGAAACAAAAGTATGTGTAGCCCTTAGGATACTAGCTACAGGTACTTTCCAAAGACCAACTGGGACATGATGGGAGTCTCACAGGCATCAGCATCCAGGGTTCTCCACCAATTCCTGGATGCCATGCTACCACATGCCAGTGAGCACATTTATTTACCCAACACCCCTGAGAAGAGGGCCAGCTCTATGCAACTCTTATACCATGAAGCACACTACCTTGCGGTCCTGGGTGCCATAGACTGTACTCATGTACACATCAAAGGAACACCTGGTGAGGAGGGTAGTCAATGTCAACTGCAAAGAGTATCACTCCATCAAATGCCATGTTGTGCGCAATGCCCAGGGTATTATCATGAATGTGTGTGTTGGCAGCCCTGGCAGTTATCCCAACTGAATAAAATCCAAAAGCAGTTTTTAAGGGCAAAGGTACCAATAACGTAAACGCAAACACAAATACTTTAAAAATACGTCCAGTACCACCACAGCTCTTCAGTTTATATTATTTTATTCATCAAAGAGGTTAAAACTGTTAGCACTTTCGGGTTACTTCCAAACCCTTCTTCAGACATATTCAGTAACATTGTTTAACAGTTTAAATAGCAAAAAAGGCGCCAAAAATCTATTCATAATTCTTTAACCATATCACGTTTTACCACTAGATGGTGGTATCTGCTTGTTTGTTATTCCAGTATCTTAATTCTATTGCATATATACATAAATTTAAAAACATGATATGAAAGTTATTGCATCTAATAAAATATACTTATAAAAACATTTTTATATATTAATTCATTTAAATTTCAAAGGTTATGTATATTTCAAAACCAATTTCATATAATCTGAATATAAATATTGTTATTAAATATGCTTAAAAGATACATTCAAACAGTACTATTAAAAACAATAATTACAATCCAATATATGATCACAAATATATATCTGTATGTGTATATAATTAGAAGAGAAAATTCTCATTCACTTTAATATATATAGAGTAGTTATTTCATGATTATATTTATTCAATGTTTCAAAGGTCTATCCTTTAAAAAGGGTTTTATAGAGACTCTTTCATTTAAGCCCTTGCCTCTATCCGATTGCATCCTGATTATCCATTTTGTTTCCTGTTGCTCTGTATAATTCTTTATATTCCCAATTCTTTTACTTTTGTTGACCAGCTCTATTACCATGAACTTAAATGTATGACTTAAGGCATGGTCTAATGTGTGTCTAGCTAAAACATTGGTCTCATCTTCCCTATTAATGGCATAAATATGTTCTCTTACCCTTTCTCTTAAGGTTCGATTGGTCTTGCCTATGTAGTAACTAGTACATTTGACACAGCTAACTAAATATATTAAATTCCTAGATTTACAATCTGCATAGTCTCTAAAGGTATATATCCTACCATTATCTGGATGTATAAAATTATTTGAACCTAGCATGTATGAACATTGGTTACAGTTTCTGCAAGGAAAGGTTCCTTGTCTATCTGATGTTATTTTCTTTCCTTTAGTCTCTTTATAGCATAATAGTCTTTTTAGAGATTTGCTGTTACTGTAGCCATATCTTGGCTGTTGGCCCACAATGGTACATATTTCTTCATTAGTAGTTAAAATGGCCAGGGTATGTGATGACATCTAATAAAAGTTGCCACCAGACCTCTTTAAAACTCAACACTGTTTTGTAATCTCCACCTATAGCATCGATAGTGATGGTTTCAAAAATAGCAAACTTAAAATTATGCGTTTCATCAGTGGAAATTATATGCTGATATAGGGCATTTGTTACATCTTTTTTGTGAATACTATAAATATGGTCATAAATGCGTTGTCGAAAACAATGCTCTGTTTTGCCTACATAAAAACATAAGCACTCACTACATTTGGCAATATAAATTATCATCTTAGTCCTACAATTCCCATATTTGGGTTTAATAATTGTGTGAGTCTCATTTTGGATTATCATTTTTTTTGTCTTCTAGGATATACTTACACTGGTTATAAGAACCACATTTATAGGTATGAATTAATTCATTTGATCTCCTATCCTTTTGCTTTTTCCTGGGAATCAATATATTTTTTATATTTTTACCCATTTTGTATGTGATTGTTTTTTTCCCCATTATTTGTATCAATTTAGGAGCCTGAGAAATCAGGTACCAAAATTTGTTTACAAGATAAATAACTTTGTCAACTACTGGGCTATATAATAATATTAAGGATCTGTGATGACCATTAGACTGACTTCCATCTCCTTTATCATCTTTAATCATATGTCCGGATTTAAATCCCTTTCCCAATAAAGGACAGTATTTTCTGTCCCTTTCTTGAATGACATAATTGCCTATAGTAGATAAAATTTTTTCAGGATAGCCTCTCTCAACAAACAATTGCATGATAAACTCAACTTCACCTGTCAATACCTTCACGTCAGACGTCATATGCGCAGCTCTGATAACTTGTCCTTTAAAAATGTTATGCTTCATATTTAAAGGATGACAGCTGCTGTATTCCAAATAATCATTAGTAAAAGTATTTTTCCTATATATTTTTGATTGGAATGTTGAATCGTGTTTATAAATATATGTATCCAAATTTGCAATCCCCTCAGTATTATATGTATACGTGAATTTCAGATATTCACTGGTGGTATTTAGATACTTTAAAAACTTGTCTAATTTTTCCACACTGTCATCACATAAGATGTACATATCATCCAGAAACCTTGAATAATGTCTGACATTTTTGAAATATTCACATGGCAAAAGGAGGTGGGTTCCCAATTAAGCATAACCAGGTTGGCAAAGATGGGTGCACAAGCAGCACCCATAGCTACCCCCCTGGTTTGCTTGAAGTACTCACCTTCAAAATAAATAAAATTGTGTTCTAACACTAAGGTCATCAACTCCATAATAAGACTTATCTGTTCCCAAGGAAGATTGGCAAAGGATGTAATACTATTACAAAAAGCATCCAAACCAGCTTGTTTTGGTATGCTTGAAAAAAGATCAACAATGTCTACAGTAACAAAAAACAAATTATCCATGTTAGTATTCGTAGGAAACATTCCCAAAAATTCCCAAGAATCTTTTACCATATGGGGAATTTTACTATATATATGTTTTAATGAACAATCTATATATTTTCCCAAAGGGAATGTTTTAGATTTACTACCAGATATGATTGGCTGGAAAGGGGGGTCCAAGGTATTCTTATGTATTTTGGGAATACCGACGATGGTTGCTAGTCCAGGATACTTCACTTGTAAAAAATTATAAGTCTCCTTATTAATTCTACCATCTATATAAAATTCCTCTAAATAGGAATCAATACGTCAGTAAGCTATGTTTATCTCATTAATAGAAATATTTTGGTAATTACCTGTGTGATGTAAAATATCATATATTTTTTTTAAATATTTTAAGTTGTCATATATCACTATACCACCCCCCTTGTCCGGCTTCATCACTCTAATATTGGAATTGTCTTGTAGAGACTTAAGTGTCACTCTTTCTTCGTTAGATAAATTATTGGTAACATTATCATTTATATTTCTAGATACTGATAAATTTCTCTAGTTACTACTTTCTCATATAAGTCAACCTTAGGATGACTGGGGGGTATAAACGTACTTTTGACTCTCAAAGAATTATCATAATTTTTTAATGTAGCTTTTTCAATATTATTTTTATCATTAAAGAAAATTCCTAAATTCATCTTTCTAATGATTTTTTTTAATTCACATAAAACATCCACCAGACAAAAATGGGTATTAGGAATAAATTTCAGACCTTTGCATAAGAGCTCAACATGAGTCTTGTGTATATCCAAACTAGAAAAATTGTAAATATTGAAATTTTTGTATGTATATCTGTAGTCCTCCCTGATGATATCAGAACACACTAGATCAGTTAATTTCTTTCCCTCCACGGTGTATTGCCCCCCCCCCCGCTGTCTCTGTCTGGGTTTCCAAGTTGACCGATGATCTTGTTGGTAAATATTCCGATGCGACTGTCCTTTTTTGGAATCCACCCTCTGAAAATGGGAATTGTATTTCTTATAATCCTCTTGATCTGTCTCATATGGATGGTCAACTTTATTACCTTGTAAACTACTATTTCTGGTGGTGCTGCGGTAGCGTTGTCGCCTCACAGTAAGACGCTGTCCGGTTCAATTCTCAACTAGAGCGTCTTCTGTGTGGAGACATGCGTGAATGGGTGTACCTTCGTTGAAGGGTGTGCGTCAGGGCTGGTAACTCAGCATGTAAAAATCAATTGCCAATCATTAGCGTACCGGAGTTCCGCTGTGGCAACCCCTAACCGGGAAAAGCTGAAAGAAACAACAAACTACTATTTCTATCCTTATAATTATACCAATCATACGCCTTACCATTTTTGTACTGTTCGCTATACCTTATTAATTTCTTTTGTTTCCTAATACATATATTTTCTACCCACTTGTCTGCCAAATTATATTGTTTCTTATACAACTTTCCCAGTCTGAAAATAATAAATCACCTATAATCTTCATATTTAACTCCTCAGTATCATGTATCAACTGACTCAACCTTTCGTCATTGTGTTTAATAAGAATTTTCATAAAGTTAAACCCACATTGGTCAAAAAAGGTATTAAATTCAGTTACATTTTTATCAGAAAAAACTAAACCCATGGGTGTCTTGTAAAATCTGAGACCCATGGGCACAATTTTCATTTCTAAACACTTATGTAAATAAGCATTGTCAACCTTAATTCCATTAATGGTTTTAAGTTGTTTACCAAGTGAAAAAAATCATGTCTTTTAAACACCCCAAATCCTTTGGGGAATTCTGAATGTCCTTTTGACCTGTAATAACTTTATCAAATTTATAGTCAGTAGTCAAAAATTTGTTAAACTGCAAATCACGATGGGCTGGTTGATTGGAAACAAAATCTTTTGAACCAGTACCTTGTTTGTTATGTGGGGAACTGTTTGTAATAGCAGAATAGGTTTTAATAGGAAGTAATCGCTTGTAAGTTGTTTTCGTGATTTTTCTTCAAATATATGTATATAACACATATTCACATCTACAGTTACATTCCCGATATATATATATATATATATATATATATATATATATATATATATATATATATATATATATATATACATACATGTGTATATGTATGTCGGGATGTACAAATGCTTACATTTACATGCAGAATGATTGGGTTATCTGCATCTACACACACAACAGTTGTCTGATGGTAACAGACCAAGGCCACATCATGACAGAATCCGCCCAACGACAGAACCCTCTAGCTATGGAATGTCACCCTGTAGACAGACAACAGTGAGCAGGTGGTGTAATGTGCAATGTCTTCAATGCAGGACTTGGAAAGGCCATACTGTCACAGGCCAAATGTCTACCTAGCAAACTACTACTGGCCAGACATGGTGAAACTGGAACCTTTACACATATAGCAGGGGTATTAACAGGTACCCCACTGCTAGGACACTAGATACACTAACAGCATAAATCAGGTTCACTCTGCAGGCCACACATGCTTTGTAATACAAGGCCACTTTGTGTGGTCCATAAGTACTGTGGTGGCACCCACATGTACAACACATTTAACTGGTGGCGCGTGCAATAAGTACTGTGAACTATAGTGTGTAGGCAGCTAGGGGCTCTAATCTTGAATCAGCCACCTTGTATTTTTTGTGTGTAGATATTTCCCTTACAGCAGTATAGACATGCCCATCTGGCCTATGTCTGTGCAATGGTTAATCATTTTATGACCCTGTGACTAGTGTCCTCCTGAACATTGGCCTCCCTGTCAACACCTGCTGATTTCATCCACCTTAACAGCACTGGCTGACAATCTAACATATAAGCTCTGTAGGGCATGCAATAAATGCATTGTGCTATTTTGTATACTACTAGATTGGTAGGGGTTCTAATCTCACAGCAGACAAATCTGTGTGTGTATAAATATATCCTTTTACAGCAGTCTACACATGCCTGTATCACCTGTCTCTGTGCAATAGTTTCCCATTTTAAGGCTCAGTGACTACCTGCCAACCTCCCTATTGGTCTCTTTTACAAGGTTGATGTCATCCACCTTAACAGCACTGGCTGACAATCTGCAGGCAAATCATTTTCATGGCACGTGCAAGTACCTAGTGCTATAGTGTATACTACCTAGATAAGCAGGGGGTCTAATCTCACAACAAACAACTCTGTGTGTGTATATGTGTAAATATATCCCCTTGCAACAGTATACACATGTGTCTATCGCCTATCTCTGTGCAATAATTATACATTTTAAGCCCTGTGACTACCTGTCAACCTCCCCATTGGCCTCCTTTAAAAGGTCTGCTGATGTCATCCACCTTAACAGCACTGGCTGACAACTTAATAACAGATAAGCTCTGTGGCGCATGCAATAAGTACATAGTGCTATAGTATATACTACTAGATAGGTAGGGGTTGTAATCTCAAACAGAAAACTGTGTGTGTGTGTGCAAATACATTTGCATGCAGCAGTACACATCTGGCCATATAGATGTATAGATGTATAATGGTCATGCATTTTACTGCCCTGTCACTAGCTGCTGGACCTAAATAGGCCACATTTACCTAGGCCTACATGCTATCCACCACTATCTACAGTTGTATGTAGAAAATATCCAGGTGACACATATCAAGGGTAGCAGACCTTGTCACAGGGTATGCATGCATGATTACCCTGACTGCCTCCTTTGTACCTGCCACATTGTTGTACATATGTAGCCAGGAAACCATGTATGTATACAGCTGTACATTGCTGATGTCATATATCTGCTGTGCTGCTATGCCATCCTGTGCCACTGTATTGCTGCTAAGTCTCCATAGCTCAGCCACTCACACCCCTGGAACAGAAACATACACAGGTATGTGAGACATCAGTCAGTCTGCAACACTACCATCAGTCTAACATCATGCAACAAACATACACAAACTTTGATGTGTTCGCTTGACACATGCCAGCATACAGCACCTGTCATGCCCACAACAGCTCAAATGGCAAAAAACTACCGAGCTACAAAACCTACATGTAAAGTAATATAGGCACCCTATACATCAGACATATTTGCATGTCCCTGCATCTCATGGCATGAATGGTAGGGATGTGGCACAGGTATCATCACATGCACAGGGTGTGGTGAGGGAGTGTCAGAGTCATAGGCTGTGCCAAACAGTTGACAGCATGTGTGTGAGTCAGGAAGAGTTACTGGTTAAGTGGGCCATGGAGAGGTGCCATGTGTAGCTGTTGGTGACCTGCATGTGATAGTGATGTTTGAGTGTGTGCATGTACACAGTCAAGTCTAGTACTAGCCCTACACAGCTGTGGACCATGCATGGCAGAGTGGAGAGTTCACCATCTCTGGTCATGAACATGGGAACTGGATCTGCCAGGAGTATCACTGACATCACCATGCCCAGGGTCAGATGCAGTGCTAGTAGCTGATGGTGACTGCTGGGTCCGTGTCCCTCATGGGACTGCCCTGGACCATGTGCCCATGGCCTGCCACATCATGTTGAGGACAGCACACTCTCTTCTGTGGTGCTGGAGGTGCTGCCATTATGGGAGCGTAAGTGTACATGGCAACGTGGACTCTCAGCAGATGGTGTTGCTGATCTACGTCCACATATGTGATGCCCTACTCCAACCAGATGTTCCAGCACAGACAATGTGTGGTGAAACATTGACATTGTCTCAGCCCATGGTCTGTCCACTGCATAAGTGAAATGATCCATGGCATCACCAATGCGGTGGAGGCAGCCACAGATGTCAAATTGTGATGCATCCATAATCCTGAGCATCCATCTGGTGTTGCAGTTGGAATGTGTCTGTGCCTCCATGACAGACCGAAACATGTGGCAGGTTACCCATGATGTGACTTCTGTGACAGGTGGTGGATGGGCAGTAGTCCTCCTCCAAGCACCCCTGTCAAGCTGCATGTGTGGGACTTTGCCAGCTCTCTGGCTATGGCCAGTGTCTACACTCACTGATGCCATAGTTGCCACACTGTTTTGTTTGATGTCACCACACTCTGTCCTATATCTGTGGTCTCAGGTGACTGGGTGTGTGTGGGCATACTCACTGTGTGCAGGGACAATGGGGAAGGAAGTTGTGTGTCAACCCATGGGACAGATTCAGTCCCCAACAACCTCACCTGTGCCTCACTATGGCCACCATCATCATCAGAGTCCAATGGGACACTGACATCAGGTTGTAAAGGGGACAAACTCCAACCCCCACGTTCACCTGTGAGGAGGAAGATGAGATAAGTACATTACTACCTGCACCATTATGTATGGTAATTCACACAGACACATACATGTGAGGAGCCACAACTGCATTACATATCACACATCTTATTTCTGATTCCATGCAGAACACACAAACACACAAGAACATACACATACAAGACAGGCCCTTTATAACATGCACTCCAGCCACATCCAGTTAATGTTGCCAGTACGATACACCTGTGAGATGAGCAATATGTCAGTGTATCTGCTAGACTTAACCCTAAAGCCCAGTGCACCCTCAGTGACCATACTATGCCAGTTATAGTATCACTGCCTCAGATATGTACCATCTCCATATTGTGTGTGAACAGGCACCCTTAAGTGATTGCTTCCTGTATAGCAGGCTGCATAGTCCTTCACAAAATTAAGTGCAAATGTGTTAATGCTCCTGCAAATACATTACTGTGATTACCCATTCAAAGCACTCCAGCTAACTGATCCACAATTGAACATACAACCTAGACTACTCTGCCTAAGCATAACAGTTGTGTCTAGGTTAAAATGGCAGCCCTTAACATTCTTAGGGTATATATCATCCTTAAAACAAGAGTATCATACTTTCCAAGTACAGGACTTTGGACTCCAGCCACACCTGGCAGACCTATGGAAATGTGAGGGAGAGTTATTGTCAGCAATACCACATGTGGCATTGTTACAGGGAAATATGTGTGTATATCCACATGTACAGTAGCTAATGTGATACTGCCTACATTGCTGACATTCTGTGTATGTGTGAACAACTGTGAATTAAAACCAACCCCTCCATGCAGATAGACCTGACACCCATGTACTGCTATGCAGAGGCTGCCACAGTGACTGATACAGTATTACAGTGATGAACACAGGAAAATTACCTGTACGGTCCTCTGATGTGGATGCTGTGGCACCCACCTCCTGGATGTATGTGGTGATGGATGCTTGTGAGCTGGTGGTTGTTCCCAAGATCACAAAGGATTTCTCTGTGGTTGACAGTGGTTGTTCTGCTGCAGGCCTTCCACTGGTGTAGCACGGTCCCTGTCCACAGTGGCTGCCCTTTGTCGTACAGCATTGACCATATCTGTGGCCCCATGTCGGACCTGCTCATAGGTCTAGTCCTGCTGGCCTATATGGTTGACTGGCATGACAAGGTCAGCCCACAGAGCTGCACATTGTTCACGATGCTGGTGACCCCTGGACAGCAGAATGTTATGATGTAGTCTGAGGCCATCCTGGATAAGATTATTTTCAGTGGTTGAAAAAGGTGTCTGCCTCCTTTGATACATCCTTCCTGAAAGACAACAAGAGGGCAACTCATCACAAGACCAGATACGTCGACATCCACTATCAACAGACCTTGCACAACCAAAATGCCCTCCACTATCCACTGTTTCCTACCACATCATACCTTGCAGTCTATCAAGAAACTACTTGTGTGTATATCACCAAGATAGTAGCAATACCAGTTATGTTCTTGTGTGCCATGACAGAGTCTGCAGTATGTCTCCACACCCATCAATGCCATCTACTGTGATGTGTCCCCTATGGGCAAAATCCCACTACTATGTCATACAGCCACTATCAGAAAAGTAGGTGTGTGTTATTACAACTATATGGGAATAGTCCAGGAACACCAGTACGCCACAATGACAGCAATGCAAACCTTCTGTAGTTCATCTTCCCTGTAGGCATAATACCTCTCCAGTATGCAGATGTTTGCGCAATGTGTACGCGTGCCTAATATATGTGGTCCTTTTGGTGCACACATGTGGATGCCTGGCAAATGGTTGGCCAATAATTGATGGATGTTGTCAGAATATAGAAAATCTGGCTGTCATACACCAGGCCCTTCAGAAGACACTTATGCTACAGTAATATCTGTTAGTCTATTCACAGTATTACTTTGTATGGCCAATATGTACAGCCTATCACTGAGGTTGGGCCTGTGTCCCACCACTAATAATAGCTGTGACCTGAATTCCTGCGGTAGAGGGTTGCCAGGTATGCTAGCCATAGCTCTCACATGATGAGGTACAATTGTGAAGAAAACAGTGACCTAGCCAGAGTACCTCAGGAACAGTTGGGGACACCTTTAGAATGTCTGCACTATTCCTGTGTGACATTCACAGACTGAGAGGAGCTGAATAACAGTACATCATGTGATATTACAGCTATGTCCACCCTTACTTACTATCACTATGTGTAACTCATAATCCACTAGCTTTCATACAGGGGCCGACCAATTTAGGAGGGAGTAAGAGGGCCACAGCTGTGACTTGATTCAAAGGAGGCACAGTTGAGAGGCCTGGCTGTAGTTGTTGGACAGCAGAGTATCACCTACATGTCATTCCCATGCATTTTCATTATCCAATGACATGGTTCCACGGTGCAATATTCATGGCCTTCATGTAGGTCTTGTCCCCTTTCCTAGTTTTGAAATCGACATTAGTGAGGTGTGGTAACTACAGCATCCTACAGGGAAGATACAAATACTGTCCACTGTTGAGATTTATGTTGTATGCTATGTTTGGCCATTGTCCCATCCATTGTGATTATCTGGCAGTTCAATGTTAAACATTGTGGGTTGAGGTCAGTAAGGGGGGGAGAGACACTTGAGTGTCAGATGTCATACCCATCAGAATATGCATGCTGATGCAGTAGCTTCTATTCTATCAGTTCACTATCTTTATAGGGGCAAACTGTGAAACATGTCCCTGTTGCTAGACCTTTACCCCCCTTTATGTATGGTTTTGTCTGGATGCCTTGTTCTGGGAGTGTGAGCTATGGTAGGTCTGTAGCAGGTAGCTTAACATACAGCTGCATATGGTGCAGACATGACTCATAGTGGGGAGTGTGAACACTTTGGAGGACAGCAAGCTGTACATGTAACTGAGGCAGCAGTGTCAGCTCAGTCATTATGGCTGAGCCAGGGTGAGGATACCCTTTACAGCCACGTGAGAGATGTGCTTAAGGTACATCTGTTATATAACATTCACAATCACAGAGTAGTAGGTGACATATACTTAGGCTACACAAATATGTGCAGTGTATCCCTACCTACAAGCCTTTGACTTGCAAATATGGGTAGCAGTTAATTCAGTAGCAGCCGCCTGTGTGGATTAAAATTGCATGACTCCGTCATTATTTGCTGTATTCACAAGAATGGAATTGCAATTGAAGTGTAACACACTGGATTCAAACATAGGACTGTGGGTGGCAAAATGTACTATGTGCAAAGCATTTAACATACTTAGCTACTGAGCCAGTGCTGCAGCAGGTATATTTACAAGATATATGTGCATGCATACAGTCTGTGGCACCCATTGCATCCATCATTATGAGCATGGCTGTCAAAGGCAGTTGCTGTGCAGCAGGATCCCAGTTGCACACATATGTACTTTGCCACTGCTGCCTTAGCAGGTGTGTTTACAGATGTTGCTGATGAAAGGGGATGTTTACCTGATATTGTACCTGTAAACCTGCTAGAGCAAAAACTCTGGACAAAGTCATACATACCAGTGGGACAAAGCCCCAAAACTAGGGACAATCTTTATATATAGTTCTTACAAAATAGAATGTTGATAGAATAACAGGCTTTGCATTAGCATGTGTTTTCTGAAAGGTATGAAGTGTGACACTCAAATGATTTCCTAACCTCAACCTTTAATGTTTTACCACTACTTTGCCAGAAACATATGTTTTTATGAAAACCGGGCCAAAGATAGGGGACAAAACTGTGGACATTCTGCAACAGTCTGTAAAGTTGACAGGTATATCTGCTATCCCAGGCCTCACATGCATCCATTATTATTTGTTTGGCTGCGTACTGGTGTAGTGTTTGCATCACAGTCCCAAGTACACTGCCATTTTCTCATTATAAGTACTTGCAGTCTGTCAGTGGCAAGCAGCATATGCTGCTGGAAACACCTGTCTCAATTCAGAGCTTAGTGGCCTAGTGGGCTATTATACTATGCTGCAGTTGACTGGGGCCCAGGCTCAAGGTGTGGCAGGGGTGATTATTTTTGCAGATGTCCCTAAGACTGTGAAAAACACATAAGATCATTGAGGCACTTTTAATCATGGTTTGCGTGGGTTTGCCCAGCATTCCGCTTAACTCTGTGCAAATCCCCACTAAAAATAAAAAAAAAGAAAAGAAAAAGGGGGGTAATAGGAAAATGGTGAAATGAGGGCATGCAGGGGGAAAACATACAGAAAGGCAAGTAAGGATGTGCAAGATGAGTTTAGGAAACGGCCATAGCTCCCCATTTTTTGTACAGCAACAGCTGTGCATTTTTAACAGTGTTTGTACATGACTTTGGACCCTCAAAGCCCAGAGAGATGGATGAGGACAACAGAAATGTTTTGTCAAGCCACTCAGACCTAATTCATTGTGTCCAGTGGACATGTGCAAAATGGAGAACTATGTATGGGCATGATATATATATATTTTTTGTGGGACAGGTGCCTTTTTTTAAGGAGAGAGTAGAATGTTGGGGAATGGATATAAGGTATGTGTGGGGAGGTAAGTTGGGTAGGAGAGTTTACATTTGTAGACAGACAAGACAGTGTACAGGGGCAGTGTGTGACACATGAGAGGGGTAAACACCTTGAATGGGGAAGGTGCTGTGGAATCAGAGGTGCCTGTGCCTCCAGGCAGCAGCAGCATGACTGAGATCCCCACCCATGGGCAGTCAACATTGCTTCTTCACTGCCCCAAAGGTGGCTGTGCTGAAGGCTGGGCACCAAAGCCCTCAGGCCCCACCAGGTTGTCCAGTCTGCCCTCAATCCAGTGCAGGCAATGTTCATAGCTCCTATGAACAATCCTGCACACCATGACTGGTAGTTGATCCTGGGTGACAACCTTCCCTACGCTCCAGTTTCTGGGGGGATGGGCCCTGCCCCCCTGAGGCAGTTCCACCCAAAGGTGGTGCAGGTCCAGCAGAGGGGGGCACCACCAGCTTGGTACCAGATGAGCTGGTATCCGGTGCCACAGCCGGCTGAGGTAGGGTAGGCGGATCACCAGGAACCAGCCTAATCAGACATGCTGTGGGTATGGAGGTAGAGCAATAAACAGAGGTGAGTTATGAACAAAACCATTGTTAGTAATAACAGCATGCCAGATCATTGTAAATAACCCCATTGCAGTTAAATGCATATTATGTGAAACACAACAATAAATAACAGAACAGTCTGTATATTAACAGCATGCCAGTAACAGTTATGACATAAGGCCAACAGAATAGGTAATTCAGCAAGATATTTTAATATGCAACCATGGTAATACACAACATCAATAAAACACATGCCCAAAATACAGTTTATGGTACAACATATGTTAATAGCAAACCATAACCAATATATAACAATAATAAATATATGAAGATAAGGGGTGGGAAGAGAAAGAAATACAGTCCATTAATAACACCATGGTCTATATAGTTGACAACAGTATTACTATCCACGCTACAGGTCTCTCCTTTCTTTATGTATAAATGTGCCCTATAGCTGCTACAGCACATACATACATACATGCATACCTCCCAAACTATCCACATGGGACACTATGGGCCAAGCAGTAACACCTGCAGGTACATAACTACAAAGGACACTTGCACATCAAATGTACCTATATAAATACCAAGGAGTACTGTGGCCTAATATACTGTTAATTTGATATTAACATATAATCATGTTGATGATACATCTGCAACAGAGGGATTTTGCAACAGTAATTACATTTCTTAACAGTGTGACACTTGAGAGACATGCATGTGCACAGTACAGAGAGTACACAACTACCATGCCTTGCTTGGCAGGCATGGGGATCATACCTAATACCAGTGACCGCAGGGGACATGTGCATCATGTGCACAATACATGGTAACAATTGACCCATAATCCACTGCTGAAAATGAAAGACCATTTCCCTATAAAAAACAGTGAATGCCATAATCATACAAATCCTGGCAATGTTCACAACACAGGAGAACTACTAATTTGTCATGGGCAAAGTGTTGGTGTATGAGAGTGTGACAAGTCAAGGGTGTGGCTACCAATACAACAGAGAATAATAAATGCCATCCACAAAGACATGTTTGCCTCAGTACAAATTGTATTTATTTATTTAGGTATGTATGTATGTATGTATATATGTATGTATTCATCTTTATTAACCCTAATAATCCAACTGGGTCATGCAAGACTCATTTTTAGTGGTGTCCCAAGGAGAAAAGCTCCAGAAAAAAAGGAAAAATAAAACATTGTATGTTACATGAAAAACATATTACAAGTGAAAATACCAAACTATTTATAGTCACTAGCAATTTAATTAAAGTTAATTAAATTTAAGTAAAAAAAAAATGATTTCCTTATGTCTAATATAATTCATTTAAATGGGACTTGATGTCAATTATGTAAAAAAAATCACCTCCAGGATCACTTTACAGTGGCAGGTCCATTGAGATATAAGAACCACACTTCTGATGCATTATAATAGTCAGAGTACAAAGATGAAATGAAACAACTGTGATATAGTGGCAACCATAATGTATTTATTTATACTATTTGTTGTTCAAAATAGCCCACAATGGCCTCTTGTGATGCATTATTATAGTCAGAGTACAAAGATGTAATGAAATAACTGTGATATACTGGCAACCATAATGTATTTATTTATACTTATTGTTGAATGACATAGCCCACAATAGCATCTTTTGAGGGGAGACCAGAGGTGGTATTCATGAAGATTAGGCAAAATTTGGCAGGGACACCTGGGAACTTCCCCAATTCTTTTTGCCATATGGGTGGGACTCTTTTTCATGATGGTGTGTCCTGTCTTCTGGTCTGGGCATGTAAGTAACTTGGAGAAGCAGGAAGCAGGTTGAAGTGAACTTGGAGGGTGGAGCAGATAGCCAAGAGGTGTCATGTGATTGTAGTGCTGTTAGTCGAAGAGTGAATGAAGAAATCAGAGGTGAAGGAGAGGTCAAGAGGAGACAATGGTGTGTCAGAGATGGGGAAAAGGCAGTCATGCTTTTCAAAAGAATGTTAATGTGTCAGAGGCAGTGGAATTGGATACAGCGGATTTATTCCAGCAGAATTTATTTGAAACAGAAGTTACAATTCAGGATTATGTTGTTACAACCCTCCAGTCAAGAGAGTTGCAGCATGATATATTATACTAGATGGTGGAGAAAAGTGAGCCAGAAGATGGAAAAGACATGTCATGAAGAGAAATGATGGACAGAATCTAGAAGGAAGAAGGGCAGCAGAGTGAGGATATGCAGAGGGAAAAATCATGTGCTGATATGGTGAAAGAAGGGGTGTGTGGAAAGAAAGAAGAGTAAGAAATGAATGTCAAAAGCAAAAGGCTATTTAAGGTACGAAGTGAAAAGAAGGAAGATACTCCAATGGATTGATATAAGGTATGGGATGAAGTTATTAAGATGCTTGAAATCAAACAATTTGAGCTAAGAGCATGCATTCATATTACTAAAAAGACTTTTTTGTGACATTAATTTTGAGACTGGGCAGATAATGGAGAAGTTTATAGAAGAATACTAAAAGAAGAAAAACTGTTCACCATGGAACTTAGATGTACTTAAGCCCTCTTTTAGTGAAACAGCCCTCTTTAGTGAAACTAAAAAAAAAATAACATTCAATTCAGAACTAAAGTTGAAAAAGAGAGTTTAAAAAGTATTTATTAAATATATGTAATGATGTGTTGAACTTATTAAATGTGTATGATAACAGAGGTTTTTGGACCGAAGCATGGGATTGTAATGTGATATCAAAATTAGAAAATGATGGTAGTATGCATATTCCAAATGTTATCAATGTTGAAAGAGATAGAGGCTTGGTTAGATATTGGGGTCAGCCAAAAATGTGCTTTTTGTGTGGGAAAAATGGATCATTTAATTAACAAATGTGAAAAAAAATATGTTTTACATTCAGGGGTTTAGGACATGATGCAAAAGACTGTGAACCAAAATGTTATAAATGTAAAAAAGTGGGACATTTAGGGTGTGTGAAGAAAAGGGAAATGAAGTAATCTTAGATTTAACAAAAATGCAACAGAACAAGGTAATAAGGATAAAGTTAATGAAAAGGATGTAGAACCGAAAGAAATGGAAAAATAGTAATAATGATATGGAATGAATATTTCAAAAAAGGTAACTTGAAAGACAATTTAAATACAGAAAATATTGGAAAAGAAAAGTCAAGTTTAAGTGGGAATGATGATGTCAAATGGAATATAGTTTAACAAAAAAGAAAATCAATTGGAAAAAGGGTGAGAGAAAGAAAAAGGAAAATATAGAAGACTTAAAAAAAGAAAAAAGAAAAGGAAAGGATGTATCATTTAAAATAGAGTTACTTGTATAAAATGTTGTCATTAAATGTGAATAGTTTTAAAATGTTGGAAAGAAGGATAGGGATTTTGGAGTGGTGCAAAAAGTTAGATAGTGATGTTATTATATTAGAAGTTATTAGATGTTTATCAAAACAGGGTTATATCAAAAAGAAGTGTGGTGGGGAAAATGTAATATGGAATTTTGGGAAAGAGACCTGCTCAGGAATACTTATACAAAAATACTATTAAAGTGTTGGATGTTACATTTTCATAACAGGGAGAATTACTGTTATTAACATAGGATAGAGAAAACATGTTATGAGAATTATTGCATTATATGTAGTAAAAAAGTCGATGGTTAGAAAGTTAATACAATATGTTGCAGTTAATATGGAGATAACTGTAGTAGAGGACTTTAACTGTAATCTACCACAACCAAATAAAAAGGCTTACGATGTTAAAGTAGTGAAGGGCATTATAAAATATGGACAATGAAAAATATGGTATTTAGAGACTTAGATATATAGAAGAGGGGAGAAAAGGAGAGAAATAGATTATTTATTTTATTATCAGAAAGTTTAGTAACAGTTGCACAAGGAGTTTTACTGATATGGTTTTTAGGTCATAGCGCAATATGGATTATGATAAAAGGAAATGATGATTATATAAAAATAGTGAAGGCATGAAAAGAGTGAATGAAGTAAAATGGGATGATAAAGGGAGAAATGAAGTCATGAGACTATGGAAAGATCATACAGATATGAGAGAAGTTTACAAAGATTGGTCAGAATGGTGATTAAATTTTAAATTAAAATATAAAAAAACTCTTATATGACATGGGAAAAGGGGATATATATATATATATATATATATATATATATATATATATATATATATAAAACATGATTTATAAGAATATAAATAATGATATGATTGGTTGTATAGACAAGAATGATGAAACTTTCTTTATCAAAGACCTGAAAATATATGAAATTAATAAGAAAAAGTAGAGCAGTTATTGTATAAACAAATATATGTTTGAAAGGAAAAAAAAGAAACTGCTACATATTTAAGTAAAAGAATTAGAGAGAATAACAGTGCAATGAGGGAAATGAATGATTCATCAGGTAAGATACATAGCAGACAAAAGGAGATCATGAACATAGTGAAAGAATATATTAAGACAGTATTTAAAGAGAAGAGAAATAAAACATGGGAGGAATAGAAGGTACATGCATTTTCTGATATGGAGAATAAGGCTTTAGAAAAAGAGATAGAAATAGAAGAACTAGAAAAAAAATTACTTTCAGCAGCAGGACCAGATGAAATAGAATACAAAATGTATAAAAATCTGATTATAGAGAAAAAAAAAGTTTATAAAGGTATTAAATGAATGGTTAGAGGAAAGTTTTGTGCACAAAGAGTTAGGGGAGGTTTCATTAGGTTCATATGTAAAAGAGGAGAGAAAAAAGAAATTCAAAACTGGAGACCAATTCTACTAAATAATACAGATTATAAGATCTTTATGAAAACATTACACAAAAGGATGGAAGGAAAATTAGGTAATGTTGTAAATGATTATGTGTTTGGTATGAAAGGAAAAAAGTTCAAGACGTTATTAATTATTAGGGAATTATTAGATGATATAGTAGTAGTAAATGCAAATGTAATGGTAGAAGACTTAATTAAAGCATTTGATTCAATACATCACTCAGTCTTATGTGATATATTTGATATGTATATTATGTCAGAGAATTAAAAGTGTGTGTATGTCAGCATACAAATATAATATAGGGAAGATTATGATTAATGGATGGCTGAGTGAAGATATAAAGTTAGAGAAGGGTATTAGGCAAGGATGCCCATTGAGTGTCACATTATTTATATTATTAATGAATGTAATATCTATGTACGTGAATATGGAGATTGATGCTAATAGTTATATTTCTAAGGAAGGGATAAACATGTCTATATTGTTAAATTATACAGATGACATTATCATTATGACAAAAATTAAGCTAGCATTACTATTGTAATAAAACAAATGCAAGAAGTTATTAAGGTGTTTGGGCTAGTATTAAATAAAGATAAAAGTCAAGGATTAGGTTGTGAAGGAAAGATTTGGGAGTTGAGTTTAATAAGGAAAGAATTAAGATCCCTGGAATAAAATTTGGGAAACAAGAAATTATAAATTCTGTATGGAAAGAGAAAATAGAAGAAATAAAACAAATGTGTCTGCTTTGGAAGCCATTTAAGCTTTCCTTTAAAAATAAAGCATACTTTATAAATTTGGTACTGTCAGCAAAAAAAAAAATACTTATTTAACCAGTGTCTTTAGCATTCTGTTGAACTTAGAAAAAGATGTATACAACATAATGTTTTTCTTTATCTAGAGATCTAGCTAATATGTGAAGAAAGGAGGTTTAGGGTTAATATATCTGATAGTGTACACGCCATCTTTAAATTTATATACAGTAATGAAGCATGAATGATAATGAGGCTACTTTAATTACAAAAATACTAAGTGTAAAATATAAAATGGAATGGTTGAGTTAGTTTAGTTCTAAAAAAAGGAGGAGTTGTAATAAAGAAATGGAAAATATTCAAGATAAGATTATTTTGTGGAAAACTAATGTGAAATAAATTGAAAATAATAGAAAAAATGGCATGATAAGATTATGGAAAAAATATTATATGATATATCCTTGGAAATAATTAAATAATGAAGAAAAGGAATGTTATTGGTGCAAGAATGAAAAGATGCAAAAGACATATAGAAGGTCAGGATTTTTTATGATGGTTGTCTATACTAAAACTACCAGTGAAGGCAAATATGCCAATAAAAGTATAAAAGACAGAGTTTGTTTATATTGTGATGAATTTGAAACTTGTGAACATGTTTTTGTGCAATGTAAATGAGTAAAATTGTTATGGGAAAAGATTATAGAGAGAAAATATGTAAATGACTTTAAAGACACAAACAATTTAAATATGGGCATGACTGAATTTGGTTACTATATACACAAAAGTAAGAAGGAGGTTGAAAATCTTGATAAAAAATTGTATATTATGGTTGATCTAGAATCGGAGGGTTAAGGAAATCATGTTCAATGAAAAATGGGACGAGAGAGCGAGAGTAAATACTTGTTATTATAAAGCTGTAATGTAAGCTTGTAACTACTGATTGTGAAAATATATAGATTATGAAAATAAATCTAATGGGTATTCAGCGAATAAGAAACCAAAACACAGGACTGAAAGGAGGACAGAGACTCCACTCTTTATTGGCTCACACAAAAGGCTTAACACTACACCAGAAAATGCATTTTCATCCAGGCACCTCCCAGACTTCATGAGAAAATGCACAATAATGAGGATACCCCATTTAAATACAAATCAGCTCACAGTGAGTGAAGAACCAATTGCTAACTTAAAGAAACATGCAACACATAAAGTACCTTAAAAATATATATATACATTATATGTATTATAAAAAACATTAAAATAAATACAACGACATGTAATTTAATATGCCATCCTGGTTAATCATAATTTATCAGCTCTAAGTTTTAGAAGGGGTAACAAGGAAATGTAATCATTAAGGCCCAGGAATCTACTGGCCTCCAGGACAATTTGCCAATAGGTTTCACGATAAGCCAACTTAGATTCCCAAGGGCCTCCCCTGATATCCCTAGGTAAAAGTTCCAACACAGAAAAGTAAAATCGGCACCCCCACAGGATAGTGTGTGCCTATACGATGCATTGTTGGCATTGCATTTTTTAATGTCATTAAAATGTTCGTACATTCGGCGTCTTAATTGCCTTTCTGTTTTCCCCACATAAAACCCCTGGCATTGGCCATATAAAGCAATGTAAACTAGCCCACAACTGCTACAGTTGGTGTAAGTTTTACCCACCACCATTTTGTCCCTTCCCTTGATGTCAATACTTTCAGCCTGGGTAATGCAGAGACATTGAGGACAGACACCACACCTAAATGTACCCTTTTTCCTATGAGAGATTTTACTTTTTTTGTGTTGGAACTTTTACCTAGGGATATCAGGGGAGGCCCTTGGGAATCTAAGTTGGCTTATCATGAAACCTATTGGCAAATTGTCCTGGAGGCCAGTAGATTCCCGGGCCTTAATGATTACATTTCTTTGTTACCCCTTCTAAAACTTAGAGCTGCTAAATTATGATTAACCAGGATGGCATATTAGATTACATGTCATTGTATTTATTTTAATGTTTTTTATAATACATATAATGTATATATATTTTTAAGGTACTTTATGTGTTGCATGTTTCTTTAAGTTAGTAATTGGTTCTTCACTCACTGTGAGCTGATTTGTATTTAAATGGGGTATCCTAATTATTGTGTATTTTCTGATGAAGTCTGGGAGGTGCCTGGATGAAAACGCATTTTCTGGTGTAGCGTTAAGCCTTTTGTGTGAGCCAATAAAGAGTGGAGTCTCTGTCCTCCTTTCAGTCCTGTGTTTTGGTTTTTAGTTACTTTATTGGACTGTTTCCTCATTTTTCTGGGTATTCAGTGAATAACCATTCATCGAACAACTATTTATTGAAGCTGTTATTCCTTCAATGGTGGATTTTAACTAGGGCACACAAGCGCTTGGCCAACCGAGTGACTCCAAAAAATGAAACAAAAAATGTATAACCTGCCAAGGTGGGGGGCTTTGCCTTGCACATCCCCCTAACTAAATATACCAACTCTGAAATTGCACTACAGTGGGAAAAAGGGCAAATTCCAGACAGTGGCCAATTACTCATTTGATGAAATGATATAGACCCAAATAAAGGACCCCTACTCTTTCTGATAAATGTTGTGGAATCTTTTACATAAAATTGAGCTACCACCAACTCAGGCAGATGGGACCTCAGTTTAATGTCTCACCTGAAGGATAGCATAGCCAGGAGTGCAGCATCAGCATTATAACATTACTTCTAGTACTTGGCATGGGAATAGAACCCATGACCTTATGCATCAAAAGCAAGCATGTTACTTACTGAACTTCTGACACTGCAAACAAACACATATTAGTTTTCTAGCCCACTCCAAGGAAATTTGCACTGATAAATACAAAACCTGTATCAAGCAAATCCAGCAACATGAACTGCCCAGTACTCTCTTTCTGGTTTGGTGAAATAACACCAAATAAAATAATTTACATCTGAATATTTTGGGGAAGCACCATACCAACTGATTTAGTTAGGAATTCTGGACAAAGCCAGAAATAATGGGGGCATAAAATCAAGAACATTTTTTTTAAATATTATTCTAATTATCTTAGAAAGTTAATAGAGCAACATCTTGCAAAAGTAAACATTTTTTTTGAACAATAAGAAGTATAAAACTCTAATGACTGGCATTACTAACTTACTGTTAATATAAGAGATGAACCAGAAAATCAAACATGTTATAAAGGACAGGACAAACATTTTGAAGCAAAATCTGGGATATTCTACAAAATTTGGGATTGTTGCGATGTATGGGTAGCACTCAAAAGGGAACTCTGGTCACAATAACCCAGTCTAGGATATGAATACATTTTTGTGCAGGATTTTAAATTATGTAGTTATGATATTCTGAATGTTATTACAAACATGAATGAGTCTCAGCAGAAGATTTTGAAAATTTGTAGTTTTAATGATTGAGAGCATTAAACTACACGTTCATGAATTCTTAAACTAAGGCTTCTTATTTTTTAGGCAGTTTGCCATAACATTCATAGCATTAGCTGGCAAAAGAATTAAAAAAACTGCAACTATAGTCAATTTTACATCTTCAAAATATAAAACGCTATACTATCTCTCATTAAATGGAGCAAATGGGCTTTCAGCATATTAAAAAAAGTTAATTATACCTTTTGCCATATACCTAGTTCCTCAAACAATAGAGACTCTCAGGAGAAACATCTCAAGTTGCAAAAGTCCAAGGCCCCGGATAGGAAAGCCAAGCTAGCCCCCTATAAACACACACACACATGCACACACATGCACACACACACACACACACACACACACACACACACACACACACACACACACACACACACACACACACACACACACACTGCACACAGCTCCAGTCAGCATCAAGCAATTAACATTACCGTTAACAACAGACTTACAACACCATGAATACAATCCTCAATCCATAACATCATAATAAATAAATAATTAAACTACAGCCATAGTCAACCTTTAATCTTCACAATGTGAACTACTACAGTATCTTGCATGATATGCAACAGATGTGTAAAATGTGACACGTTTACTAACAACTAGGAATGATGTTCATACTATGGTTTAATTTTGGACTTAATACTTATAAAATGCCACCTAGTTACAACATAAAATGATACGTTTCTGCTATTAAAAAAAAAAAGATGCACATCAGTCATAATTTATTATGCTTACCACACACCAAGCTCTTCAAGCATTAGAGACTCGAGAGTAAGTTGAAAAAGTCCAGGACTGCCACACACACACACACACACACACACACACACACACACACACACACACACACACACACACACAAAAGCACAGTATTCACATATTGTCTCATCATCTCAAGTTACAAATTCTCAGTGACAAACAATTTTCTTCCTCCTCATATCAGTTATTAATTCTTCATTCTACCCACTGCATTGCTAATATTTTGGTCTTTGATCCACATAGATAAATACACACCACACACGCCACGCACACACACACACACACACACACACACACACACACACACACACACACACACACACACACACACACACACACACACACACACTAGTTGCAGCCACTTGTATGACTGCACACCTTGGATATCTGCTTGAGGTCATACGGATGAATAAATTCATAAATATTGGCACAGAAATGTATCTCAGCTCACTGACATCAGAACCATGCAGTGCACTTTCACTATGCCTTTTCAACTTCTTAGTTCAAGACTCAGAAACAAGGAACAAAATCATGAATAGCTTTTAAATATTTATCTTATATATTTGGAAACTTGCTAGAATAACAAGGTTTGCATTATCAGCCATTTTCTGAAGGACAGAAAATCTGAAACTCGCATAATTGTCATTACTATGTAAGCACAATTTGTAACAAAGTTGCCAAAAGCCACACATTTTACAAGGAACAAACCAAAATACCTCTCAGTTTCATTGCTCAAGAATTGAAGACAAAGCCAAAAATAATGAGATACAAAAAGTACACATTTTATATTTTATTTTATATTTTATTTTATGCATTTGTTAACCAGGTAAACCCAGTGAACAAATTGTCCCTTATCAGGGATGTCCTGAAAGCATAATGTGGTTAAGGGACTTGCCCAAAGTCACATGTTAGGCAAATAGAGGTGAAAGGATTCAAATCATACAGTTTTGACTGCAGGAAGCACTGTGTTAACATTAGTGAATCATTTAAATTGTTAACAGAGCAGTAAGTGTTGCATGGACATGCATTCTCTAAGCAATAAAAACTATGAAGCTGTAATAACTGACATTAACCAACTGTAATCCTCAATGATTTACCAGAAAAAATAAGTTTTTGAGAGATGGGATAAATATGAGGCAAAATCGGAGATTTTCTACAAAATCAGAGACAGATGCAACAGACCATCCTAATTCACTTAAAAAGTTAACAGAACAGTTTTTGCATCAAAATGCCTTTTTGAACATTTGAACAACATTTATGAATCTTTAATAATGGAAATTGCTGACTGACTATAAACCTTAATGATTTTTAATCCTCATTGATTTACCAGTAAATTAAAGACATGAGTGAAGGGCTGATAGTTAACACAGATAATTAAAAACTATTACTATTATAAACTCTTAAGAATCTGATTCTTGTTTTCAGTGGTACAGAGTTTGATTCTCTCTACCACCATTTGCCCACTGTGTGACTTTGAGTAAATCACTTAACCTGATAGTACTCCAGGATTGCCTCTTTACCTTGTTTAAAAGATAGAAAAACAAAAAGATGGGAGCATATATATCACACTAAATACTCAATTGTAGTTTCTAAAAAACATGAACAAATGGTCCAGACTACCCCCCCCCACATCCATATCAGTATTACATTTCTTGTTTGACTCTCCCCAATTACCATAACACACTGTTTAAATCTATCAGTGTGCATACTGTGTTCTTCAATTTTATATGTGATTACAGAGATGTGGATTAAAATTAAAACCTTTATTAAAAATTTTACAGCAAAAACATTCACAGCCATTTGTTGAGCAAAAAAATAATATATTCACATTGAAACAGATAGCACAATCAAGAGTAAACTTCTGGAACTCCATTAAACTTCAACAGGTGTGGATGGATTCTTGGTCAAATAGCATGTAGTTATGCACTAAACATGGGCCATCTGAATGGTGCAGGAATTTAAAAGACAAATGTGCAAACAATATGCTAACAGCTTGGGACACGAGTTTCTCTTTTCAGGGACAGCACAGGAACATTGCCTGGAGAAAAGATCTCGTCCGACTCACACTAGATAAATGAAGCCTAGGAGAATCAAAGGTTGCACTACAATGCAGCTCATTAACAGCATGTAGCCTTTGACTCATCTGAAGTAAGTACCAAATTGCTGTGTCCTATCACATTGCATTTCATATCCCTGTGCTGCAAATAAAATCAAGTTAAATTAAAAATGCACTCATTGTTACAATATTAAAATTAAACTCTTACGTTTCATGCTATGGATTTTATTCACACACAAATAAGTACACTGTCAACAGTCAACAAATCAGGGAAACCAAGAATCATACCCAAAGGACATGGCTCATATAGCAAATCTGTCTACTACAACCGATTCCTTCCTTTACACTATAACTACTCTGGGATACAGGACACACACACACACACACACACACACACACACACACACACACACACACACACACACACACAAACAGATGTGACCATCAGTTACAACCCTTTGTATGACTCCATACATTCAGATATTTGCTTGAGGTAAAATGAATGAATAAATCCATAAATAATGGCTGAGAAGTATGTCTTAGCTCCCCACTGTGATAACTATAGAGTGCATCCCATTGAACACACCCCATCCCCACCAAACTCTTAGTCCAATAATCTGAGACAAAGACCAAAAACTCAGAAACAGATTTTAAATCTCTCTCTTTTCGCTACTTAGAAAGTTGGATTAGCAATTGTTTTATGAAGGACACAAAGTCTGAAGTTTGCATACCTGGCATTATTAAGTTATGGAAATCTACAACAATTTGCTAGAAAGCCACAAATTTTACAAAGAACACACCAACACAATACTTAATTTCATTGCTCAATAATTCTGGACAAAGCCAGAATTAACTGGGGGGGTGCAAAAGAGACATATTTGAAACACTATTTGTATCTGTTTGTTAACCAGGTAAACCAACTGCATAAAGTGTCCTTTTTCAGGGGTGACACAGTGAGTGACTTGTTTTCAGTTTCACCTTAGGTTGTTAACAGCTCAGAGCCATCAATGTCAGAGAGCTCTCATTCACTTAAAAGGTTAAAAGAACTACAATAGGTGTTGCTTAGACATGCATTTACCAAATAATGAGAACTATGAAACTCTAATGACTGATTTACAAAACAAAAGATATAAGAAATGTTTGATGTGGTGGATCAAGGCTCCAAGCCCTTAATGTTATGCCTCAGGGGTACAAGGTTTGATTCGTTCTACCGCCATCTGTGTGAACTGAGCAAGTCACTTAACCAGAAACCCCCATCTAACTGGGGCATTCTACACACACACACACACACACACACACACACACACACACACACACACACACACACACACACACACACACACACACACACACACACACACACACACACACACAGACACACTCACACACACACACACACACACACACTTGTGCTTGGTTGGACCCTGACTTATATGTAATAATGACACAGTCTTTCTTCCAACCAGCTGCTTAAAATTTAGTAATGGGCACCTCAGTCTTACTTAATCACCCAATCAGAAGATATTAAATGAGTGAACTGAGGACTCAGCTGCATTTGTATGGTGTGCTCATCTGTGAATGCATGTTCTTACATGGCAACATCAGCAAAAACCATCAATAATTTATTGTAGTATTCTCAGCAATAAGCATTGTTTTCATATTATCAGGGACTGGGGCACTCACAGGAGCAAGCACTTTCACAAAAGGGACATGTGCCAACATGTGCCCCCCTCTAATGCCACCCATGCTTTTAAGCTGTAGGTAATTGCAAGCTGTAACAATGATAATGTATAAAGCATTAATAGTGTTAGTCACTGCAATCTTATGTTATGACATACAACTTTCTTTTCACAGTTCCATGAGCTTTTATGCAATGCCAGTAGAGAAAAAGTGTACTTTTTGCAAGCCTTTTTTTTAAGTGTATTCATTTATTTATTTTTACTTGATTTAATAACTTATTCCCCTCCAAGTTATACTTTGACATGTGTGTGTAAAGGTCAAATTGTAAGTAACAGAATGTTACACTTGAGTCACAGTAGGTCAAGCTCAAGTGTGTCTTGAACATTTCGATAGGCTAGGTGATGGTGCATGTAAGTTTTAAGAGGGGCTGTCATGAGAGCTGGATGGTGAGCTGTTTCGATGTCACAACCTACTTGATGCAGGTGATCCTACAGATGCTGATCTGCCTGTGGAGGTTCAGAGGTTGTTATAAAGGTTAATGCATATACTTCACAGTCAAGAAGTACTGGGTTTTATTCTCACTGAGGGAACTTGGCTAGTCTTAAAATGGCTAACAATGGCTGTTAGCAAAGTACTTACCTATGAATCTATGACAGTGCTGTGGAACTGTTATCAGGAATACAAATGAGAGGTTCTGCTAGGTGTAAATAAATACTGATGGAACCTGCATGAAATCTGTTGTGCTTGATACCCCCTACTATTTACAGTACTTTCTTGAAAAGCACTTTGTAGTTTCATGTGATTTGCTCCCACATGTAAAAACATACTCAATACTCTTCCCCTTCCCAGACTGATTTCTACTTGATTATGGTTAGTCCTAATTAGTGTACAAATGGAGGTGGCCATGGATGCTTGTTGTACCACTATACTTCACATCAGTGTGATCATGGAATTATCACTACTCTATGACATGTCTACGGAGTGCTGGAAATCCTCACAAATATCCTGGACTCTCTTTGGCAGTGCTCTGAGCCATAACAACATCACTACACATTTGCTGCTGGGCAACCAATGATTTATGTGTTTCCTGGGGTAGCTGTGGCAAACTCCTGTGCCTGATGCCCCTTCAACAGACATTCTGTTGCTGACACCCTCCAAATTTATTGGTACAGTGGAACTGTTTGTTTCTGCTATTGATCCTGTAAAAAAGTAATTGAAAATGTTACCAATGAAATAAGCAGTATGCATTAGTATATGCTGAGTAACAAGGTATGAAGGACACTTACCATGCACACTGCCTTCATTCTTATGATGTGCAGAAGTGGATGGGTCTCCTCTTAATAGTAATTGTTGTGCACTTAATGTAACCATTCCATGTCAGCATTCAGTTCTGTATATAAATTTACATTACTGTTTTAAATCAACCCTCTTGAACAGATGTTTGTTGATGTGAAGACATTGAAAATAGCCAGTGTCCATACCACCTCTGATTATTGCAGTCACATCATCTTCTTTGTCACAGTCATCCTCACGAATGAAGAGGAGATATTCCTTATTTGGTACTAAATGGATAAGTGTTGGAAGCCCCCCCAGTACTGGTTTGGGCAATTGCATTTTGCCTCACCTTGATTTTAGCAAGTCCTGCCACCTCAGTTACCCTCTTCCTGCACTGCGTTAATGTACAATTCCTTCCACTGACTGAGTTTATACCCTAACCTCTTCTAGGCCTTTTACCTATCAGTTTGTTTGGGATCCCCTTTTCCAAAAAGAGGTTTGCCGTAAGTTGTAAGAGCTGCCATAAGGATGCAGTTTTCCTCATGGCTAAAGTTATACTTTCTCTGCCTTGATACAAGTTTTTGCATCATTACCTGTTCTAAAACATGCCAGTTGTGATGTCCCCACTCTGGACCAGTAATCAAGGAGCCTGAATCCTCACCACTGACACTGGAGAGGGATGTTCCCTTGGAGCAAAAATAGATGTACAGAGTATTTCCAGATGCAGCTCTCTGCAGCAAGCACAATTTGCCTTAAGAGCAGAAAGGGAACACACTCAGTCCAAGGCCTGGGTTTCTCTCTCTGTCTCTCTCCAGGTCCCCAGTAAGACTCCCCACTGGCACAGCTGTAGAGCTGAGTCCTCAGCTGAGTGTCCAAGAAAAGTCCTCCAGCACCCTCTCTGTGAAATCATTGCTTCATGTCCCTGCTCCAATCAGCTGACACACACACTCTTGGAGATTTGATTTCCATGCGCGCGCGCGCACACACACACACACACACACACACACACACACACACACACACACGCATGCACCCACGCACGCACGCACACACACACACACACACACACACACACACACACACACACACACACACACACACACACACACGCGCACACACACACACTTGGGAAGACTGGCAAAGATTTAATAGCTATGTGCCCTTCTGCCCAGATAAGGTAGCTACACTGCCACCAGACAATCCAAAGCCAGCTACGCTAAGGTTCTTAAAAGGGTACCAAATTATACTGAGTAACATTAATATTAATACAAATGATAGTGTTTAACCAATGCACTAATGCTTTCAGGAGTGGCCACAGAGTCACCAAATAGATATAAGTACTCTCAAAGTTTCAAATATTCTCTAAAGGACCAGCCACAATAAACAGTTTAAATATATTTAATAATAAATAACAAAAGAACATGAAAATACTAAATATCATTTAAAATAACTACCAGAGCTTCAATCACAGGAAATATTAAAACAACACAGGTGAATAGATTCACACAGATACAAAAAAACACTACTTAACTAATCTCACTATATTTTCCCTGACTGATCTAAAGAATTACTATTCTTGACTGATGTTTTCCTTCTGTATTCTCCTCTTTATGTTTTCCCTTTTTCATTCTTCCCTGTCTCCTCATTTCCATTATTTTAATAAACCAGTCAGGGTGTCCACATAAGGATACCCCTATATAAAGCATAGTAAAATGTTTTATTTTTTTATTAAAAATTAATAATAAATGCTGCACTGCCTGCCACTTGCCTTAAATCTTTCAAATGTACGTACACATAGTGGTGTTCATTCTCAATATCTGATTGTGTACTAAATCATATGAACCCTACGGCTTTCACTTAGTCCTTTGTATATACTTAATGATTAACTTCATCAAATTTATGCTTTTGGCATAAGTGGGCATGATTCTTAAAATTCTCTCACACTTTCTTAGCCAGAATAAGTGGTGCTTTCTATATTTACATATAGACAGGGAGGCACTCTCTGTGGATAATTGCTATACAACTGCAAAATGCAGAACTATGAATATTACCCTATATCCAACAGCAACATGCTACTTCTTGGCAAGCAAATTGTTAAAAAATTAAAACACACATTTTGATATACCATTCAGACATGCAAAACTGGAAAAATGGATACATAAGGATACATACAACTATTCCAAATGTTAATTATCTAAAAAAAAGTTTTTAACTGTAGAAACCTCCCTGCAAAATGAATTTATTTGCTTTAGTCTTGTTATGTCTGATGCCCAGATGAACAAGTTTCACTTTCTGCAGAGTATCAGAGAGAAATACCCTACTATTGCATAAGTATGGTGTACAAAATATAGATACAGACTGTTAAACATTTACAGTGTACAAGTAAATTACAAGAGAATAATGTCCTACTAGTAGATAATTTACATATGATCACATGCTCACATACACATACATTCTTAAGACAAAAACAGTAAGACACATACAGGATACACAATGAGTTAAATGTTCATTTGTGCCTTTATCTATTTCTGTGATAACTATTACAGTTGCAGAAATATATTCAAAGTAGACTAAGGAAACATATTTCCAGCATCTCAAATAGCTAAATTCACTGTTGTATGTCTAATGGAGTTCATAGATTTATAGGTTCATAGGAGGTTACTAGGCTAGCGTCAACAGAGCCTTTATAAACCTAGCCATGTTAATCCCAAGTATCCCTATTTGTTATTTTTGGGTAGCTCATAGAACAAATTTATGAACAGAGTGGGTCTGTGATCAACATCGGCTAACCCTGTCCATGAGGGACATGGGTACCCATATAACTACTGCAGAGCAAACACACCAGATTTGTTATCTACACAATAAAACTACTACATTTTCATATACCAGAAAGTGAGATCTGATAACAATTTTATGTTTGCATGTTACACTTTGAAGATGAAATCAATGTAAGATAATATTTCAGTTATCAGTTCTTAGTTTCAGAACATTTAGCTGCACTTTACCTTTGGACAATACATCTCTGCATAGAGGACATGAAGTAAGTACCATTGATGTGTTGGTGCATGTGTGTGTGCATATACATACATATATATATATATATATATATATATATATATATATATATATATATCCAACTCAAACCAAGGTTTCGCCTCATGGCGTCATAGTCATCGTTGAGTGTGGCGGAACATGACTGCCATTAAAGGATGATATGGTACTTTCCAGTGTGTTGTGGTCTTTTATTTCAGCCTATTTGGGCTAAGTTCACAGTGCTGGAGGTTTGAGTTGGATTGATTATTGATCCAAGCACTTAATACATTGCGCACAGGACTTTGGATTATGGGAGAGTATATATATATATCTATATATATATATATATATATATATATATATATATATATATATATATATATATATATATATATATATATATATATATATATATATATATACAAACACACACACACACACACACACACACACACACACACATATATATATATGTGTGTGTGTGTGTGTGTGTGTGTGTGTGTGTGTGCGTGTGCCTACTCCTTCTCTCCACTTTAAGCACATCATACACAAAAAATATACAAACTGTGCTAGATCAAACTCCTGCTGACTCTTCATCTGGTTCAGACATCTATCCTTGGTTAATCCATGTATGCAAAGTCTTCCTAACCACTCCCCTTGTTCATACTTAATAACCTCTGTCTAACAAACAACATCATTCCCAGCATTTGTAAAGAAGCCCTAATAACATGTATTCCTGTACACAGAAACCAGAAATCTACTCCGACTTTTGTCTATTTCTATACTTCTCACTCTTTGAAGAATCCTAGAAAAGTAATCCATACTCAATTGACAGACTATATTTATCAATATCACCTTCTCTCTAAAAAAGCAACATGGGTTTTTGGGTGGCCGCAGTACCATGACAACACTGAGCAGAATGGCAATGGAAATCCCATAGCCGTATCCTATGATTTAACAAAAACAATTGGTCTAATTAACCACTCACTTTTTTTTCTTTTTTCTCTTCTGCAACATCAACAGAATAGTTTAGAGGCAGAGGTATATCTCAAACAGGATATCACTGCTGTGGAACAGACTCCACATCCACATAAAATTAAACTCATCCCTTCCCAAATTAAAGTGTAAGTTGGATGTACGTATGAGAAACAAAAAATGTACCCATGCACTTCCCTTTGTACAACCAATGGACAGAGGCTGTTCCTAAATTCTTAATCCCATGTATGTGTCCCACCAAATTGCATATATATTACGTTGCTGAAATGCAATTCTGGTGAACACCTATTCGTCAACACCTAATCAGTGAAACAATTTGCTGAAGTTAATAAGGGCAAGGAAATACTTGCCCACAGCACAATGTACCAACATCAATGTGAAATTAAACCCCCCTAAGTGGGGGCTTTGCCCCCCCACACCATCATTAATTATATAGACCAACTCTGAAATCACTCTGCAGTGGAGAAAAGGGAAAAGTTCTGTTGTTGGCCAACTATGTCTTTGCCCTCATTACATTCAGGCATTTGTTTCACTGATTAGGTGTCAATGGATAGGTGTTCGCCTGAAGTGCATTTTGGCGATGTAATATAGAGCTCTCAAATTACCTATGATATGACCTCACTTATTCTTTTTACAGATAATATATAATTATCAACAATGGGAAGGGTAAAGCTGATCTGTAACCATGCGGTATAGGTTATTTTGAGCACAAAAAGGGAAACTGGTTAGGCTTAAAATGGCCCATAAGCGGAGCTAGCCTAGTGCTTACCTTTGAACTTTTGAATTTCTTCTTGACTATTTAATAGAAACTGGCATTAGTGAGGGCTGTCTGCCCTGGTTTAAATGCTTCTTTTCAATAGATCCTTTAAAGTGAAATTAGGAAAGTCCTTCTTTACAGCAGTACCACTCTTTAAAGGTGTCCCTCAAATATTCATCTTCACATAATTTCTTTTCTCCATATTCATTAATCAACTCCTTATGGACCACTACATATTCTAGTCATATGCTGATGATATGATTGACTTCAGATGCCACCAGTAGCACCTTAGGATACAAACTAATTTCCAGAATGACCAATATTCACTCAGTCAATGATTTTACAGTACAAGCTCTTATTAAACCCCTCTAAATCAAAATTCAGCACACATCAAAGATTTATCAAAGCTCCTAAGAAACTTCACATCACAGATAATAAACAGGTGTTCATATAAAGAACCAGCTTATTCAAAAACTTGCAAACAATGTATTGAAATTCTTAATTTCCAGAACCACATTAAAAAAAGCATGCAAGAAAATTAACTCTTTACTCACCATCTATACTGTAGCCCTAGCAAGGGTAGCTATAGGCAAAGGAATTCTACTTGCCTAACTAGAGTACTGAATACATATTATTGCCACACAATCAAAGAAAAATGCAACCGCCCTAAAAATCATCTCCAATAAAATATGCAATTTCATCACAAACTCATCTTAGGAAGAATGCTACTGCACATCTCTCTCTAAAGCTAGATTGTTACCTTCCAGGCAAAGATCAGACCTCCTACTGGCCTACCTGCTCTATAGAACCCTTATTCCTCACTCATTATTACCTTTGGCATACAGATTTTTTCCTAAAACTTCGTAATACAACCTAAGACATCTGTCACAGTTCACCCCAAATCTGCTCACACCTGCAACTCAACTTCACTGCACTGCTCAAGCTTTCTCCAGACTAGCCCCTAAACTCTAGGAATCAATATCAACCTCCTGAAGAGAACTCCTATCATACAGAATTTAGAACTGTGCTTACAAAACACCTGCCTCCACAAACTTCACCCCAGTGTCACCAATGCCATCACAACACATGCCAGTGCCATCAATCCCATCATATCACATCACATGCCATTGCCACCAATCCTTTCACATCACATGCCAGTGCCACCAATCCCATCACATCACTTAAATGTCACTACCTTTCCTATCTGTATTCAGTCCTTGGCCTTCATTTAGTCATTCTTGTTACTCTGCTGAAATCTTTACTCACCCCTTATTCTCCCATACCCCCATTCTCTCTTTTTTCTTCACTTCTCTTTAACCTACTCTCCTAATAGTTTAATTAAGCTAGGTAATTAATCTAGTTTGGAACAACCGACTTAAACAGAATCTAGACTGTCATCCTATGAATTACTTTCTGTTGTATTCACCTTGCTTGTAACTGACCTTTCAATTTCTCATGATCAAAGTTTGCCTAAATCTCAAACTTTATATAGGCATGTGTTCTTATCTCTCCATATTAAATTGTATGACTTTATCTCTTCTCTAAATTGTGATATGCTTACCCAGTCTGATCTGTAATTGATCCACTGAGATCAATTCAGACTAAACTAAAATAAAAATATGTATTTTGCACAGGTTATTTGTAGGTTTGTAAATGAGTTTTTTCATACCGAAAGTTATGCCACCTAGATCCTTCCACAAAATCTGACTTGGCCAAAATAGAATAATAACACAAAGGTGTGATATAAGGACCACATACTTGTAAAGAATCCAACATCAAGACAAGCCAATTTTAATTTTTTAGTTGGCTGAAAGGAAAGACAATGGAACAGCACTATACCAAAGGTGTATCACTGAAGGACAATGTCATTAGCTACACTCACTTTCTGATTGCATCTCTAGGTAGAATACATATTTATATATCTATCTACATGTATGCCTACATATAAATAGATATTTCCCTGTATGACAAACATTTCTTGATTAGGCTTTTATTTGCAGCTGCTATTTACTAGTGACTGGAAAGTTCTTAACTACAAAATTCACACATTTTCATTTATCAGAGTTATGGAACAGTCCTAAGAATTTTAACAAGCCTTTCAAATTGTTAAAACTATTTTGGAGTTTTGTTTGAATTTATGGAACAGAGCTTAATATTCAAAGAAAAGCCACATCAGATGCATACTGGACAATGAAGGAGGAAACATATGACCATTTTTTCTGGAGGATTATGATATGGAACACTTGAAGGACCTTCAGTAAAATGCAGGAAATAATCTCTACTTGTGTACTTAAAACATGATGAACAATTAGGGCTAACTGTGGCAGAATAATGAACCAACAGTTCAAAAGCTATGCTTTCATAATCCCCCCTTTTAAAAGGAATGTGCCCAGTGCATGTAGACTTCTGAAGGACAGAGTGGTTTCCATGACACCTGAAGTGCATCCTGAATGCTCTGCTTCTCTGCCGCATATCTGTTTTGCAAGTGATTATTGCCATGAAGTCTGTTTACAATTTAAGACATTCTAGTCAGACGTATCTGGAAATATTATACTGGTAAGACAGAATCTGGCAGTTTGATATCACTGTCAAGGCTGCTAGGTAAATCAAAAGCCTCTGCCTGATATACTCGCACCACCTAATGTCCTGTGCGGTTTCATGTCCCCATTTTGAAATCCTCTACCTCCTTCATCACACACATTTTCCATGGTCTTATGGCTTGGAGTAACTACTGCCTTTAGCATTTGTGCTGGTTCATAAAGGGACTTCCATGTTTTCTGTACTTGTGTTGTCTCTGCTGTATGCAGGTAACTGAGACCTTTCCTTCTAGGTGCTCTTCGTGGCATGCATCAGCATCATCAGATGAACGTTGAAACTTATTAAACATATCCTTAGATGAATTACTATGCACAGAGACTTCTTGCACCGTTTGCAGTATTTTAGCACAATACATTTTCATGTACACTATAATAATAATAAAAATAATAATAAATATATTTATTTCACTGACACAAATGCCATTTCATTTCAGCTAGCTTCTTCATTGCTTGTTGCTGGTCAGATCTCCATAATATGCACTGTATGGTACAGCAGTGAAAACAGTGGATTCAGCCTGTACTACCAAACACACACAATCATCTGTCGTTCCCCATAGTAAAAATGTAATTTTAATGCTTTATGTAGAACATATGTTTGGTTTTTCTGTGAATTTTCTTCATTAGCAGGGGCAACCTCTCTTTTTTCAAAACTTTTTTGTTGGTTTTCATGATATGAACATTGAATAAACAACAGTCATTGGTAACTGTAATCAGTGAAACTCTTTGCCATGTAGAGAATTATGTACATTGTGAACAAATAATTTCAAGAACGTATATAAGAAGCATAGAATACATACAGAACACAGAATACAGAATGCCAAATCCCTATATTGTGCACATTTTTATATATCTTGTTAAATTCTCAAAAGAAGAAGCAGTCATGGACTCAAACCAGTAAGATGAATAATTACAGACTGACCACAACAACCCTGCCACAACTAGTTCATACTAAGAGATTATTATATGTTAATAATTTGAAATAGTTCTCAATAGGTCTGCCCCAAAAGAAAAAACATGTATCTTTAACTCATGTAAAATATATAAGCACCTAAACAATTATTAACTATAGAAAAACAAGTTTTATTTCTTGTTGACTTTGAATCAGTCCAGGGTATGGTATTATAGACTCTGGCTAAAGCATTTAAAGTAAATAGTATGATAATTTCTTCTTATCAAAATTAAAGTGCAACTTTTATAGAATTGCTAAATGCCAAGTTAATTCATCTTGGATAAAATTAAGTTGTTTTATTCTGCATATATACTGTACATATTCACATTCTATGAACATATAAGCAAAATCGAAATATATAAAAAATAACTTATTCCTCTACCAACCAAAAGCTATACTTAGCACAAAGTTCTGGGAAAGTGTTTTCTCTATTCAGAGAGGGCGAGATAGGCATTGTTATAAATAATATATTGAGTACAGAGTAATTTAATGAATGACATATAATTCCATTAATAACTCAAAAATGGCCCCTACAGGACATCTTTTTCAAGTGATAAGTCAAGGTTGCTTTAAATCTGTGACTGCCAAATGTGTTGTCATACTGAATCTTAAATATTAGAGCATTTAGAAATGAAGTTATTCGAAAATACTTTGTTTTAATGTTTGATATTGCATGTATTTTATTCTCTCTCTAAAGTCTGACTTAATGTTCATCCAGTTACCCTTAATAATATAACCTGTTGATAATTGCCAGCAATTGCAGATTTCTTTGGTAGAATTAGGACCTTATTTATTTATTAAATGTATGATTGGTTGATTGTACTTATTAACTAGGTATGAGAGCTGGTCCTGAGACCCTTTTCACCCATGGCAAGGGTGCAGAAATACAGAAATTTACAATGTAAATATGGTCCTTAACATGAGGAAGGGTAGAGTTTACATAACTAGTTACAGTTTATAAAGTTAATAGCAAATTGAAAAGTTTAACTTTGTTGGACCACATGTTACATAAAAGTAAGTTATTTATGTAATAATAAAGTATTTAACTCGCAGAGGTTGTAGAATACTGCATTGTCTGACGTCATTACTGCACCATTCTAGGAATAGAAAACTAGGATTAACGTAATAGGAAATTATAGAGGGAGGATCTCAGTTGTATTAAGTAAGTAAGAAGAGAAGAGAAGAAGAAGGAATGAGTGCAGGAAAACAAAAAGAGGAGTAAAAAAGCCTGTGAGCGCAGGGTTTTCTTTGTACATTAGGATTCTGGATAATTAGGTAAGTTACTAGTTCAGCTTTTGTGGAAAAAAGAATAGGAGGCCTTGTCCTACAAATAGAAACATTTGTAGGAGTCCTTTAGGTGTTGTAAAGTTTTGTTCAGAAGGATTTATAATATGTCAGTTGCCTAATTCCTTAAGAAAACTTATTCCAAGTGGCAAGAACAGTTTTCTAAAGCTTCTTTCACTCACTGCAAGATTAAATGGGGTCTAACTTTATTTACAGCATTGTTTACTGTCTTATTAGTGAGTATTGAGACTACTTCACTTGTAGTTTATCTATCAGTGAAAGGCAATAGCATTCGTGCAGAATTGTAAATATCAGACATGAGCTCAGGAGTGTGCACCTAGCCAGGATGGGGAGATGATGCTTTGTAGTGAGTTAAAGTGATGATCATTATGAGGGACTAGATTAATACGTCTGCAGATGGCATTGATAGTAGTTTAGATGAGACTGATATTCTGGATAGAGTACACTAGAATTAATGGAAGGCCGTGTTCTAGTCTTGGAATGAGTACACTCTCTGCCATGGATCTGCTAGCTTCAATTGTGAAATTATTAGAAATAGAGAATGTAAATCTAAGTTGTGCAACTGGTTATTAAACAATTTTCTTGATAAGAGCTTTCAGACAGAGAGAGAGAGAGAAAGAAAAAGAGAGAGAGAGGGTGGGTTCTAGTATTGCCCAAGTTGACTGATTTCAGGGGGATGTTACGCAGATAGCAAATATTAGACGGACTGGGTGTGTAAGTTTATGTATTTACTTATTTATATAATTTTGAATGAAAATATCATGACGGCAGTTTCATTGTCATTAATTTTAGAAGGTCTACTAGCCCAAGTGAAAGAGTTCAAAAGACTTTTACTAGAGATGTTTGGAGGTCACATTTATTGGATACAGTTCTGTGAAGTATGATATCATCTGCATGGATGGTGATGCATGAGTATAGGATGACTGTGCTGATGTCATTAATACATTATGGAAAATAGTTCTGGACCAAAGACTGAACCTTGGGGGACCTCTCTCCTGGAGGAACTTTCTGGAGAAGTAAAGTTGCATGCCCAGACTTTGAATGTTTGATTCGATAAGTAGAAAACCAGGTTTATCATGATTTTTTTTCCTAAAATGAGCAGTTATGCCTTTCGTAATCATCCTGTTGATTAATAGTATAGAATGCCTGAGTGAGGTCTGAGAAGATGGACCCAGTGACTTTATCACGTCCCACAGAAGAGATGGTTTTATTTGTGACTATGTATATGCTGTGATGCTGCTATGCCCATTTCTGAAGCCATGTTGTGAGTCTTGTTTATGAGCTCTTTCATCTGGTTAAATAGAAGTTTTCTAAAATTTTAGGAAGAGGTTTTAAGTTACTCATGTACTTTTCTAATGCTCGGTAGGAGCTTGGACAATACTAAATGAGATTGTCCCTTGTCCTTTGAGAGTACCAGTCGATAGTTACAGTTTCCTATACAAATAGATGTGGAAACCCAAATCCTCCCTCCTGCTTTGTCAGAAAGACCTTATGCCTACTAAACAAGGGCATTTTACTATCCTTTAGGCAATTTCCCAGTAATATTTTACATTTTGTGATGATGTTCGAGATGGTGACATTGAGCATATGCCTGAGTGAATGCATTATTCTACCCAAAAAGATAATTTTAATCACTTACAATCTATGTCAGAGAGGTTTAACTGCATAGTCTTCTTTGGTAAAGTTAACATTAAAAGATTCATATTGAGCTCTATCAACTTTCCCATCTCTGGCTTATATAAATTCCTCAGCATTGGCAGGTTGTTTCCAGCAGAAATGGTAGCTCAGACTTCATATATAATTTTCTCAGGTTTGATGATTCAATGGAAATATCACAGACTTTTTTGAGCCTGAGTTCAGAGTGCTATGTTATTTCTTTAACTGCATAAATAAGGTGCCATGCATTATGTGTTAAATCCCTTATCAAGAGCACACAATCATCTACAAACCATGAGGAGAAAAAATACCCTACATTTGAGAGTGAATGCAAGTTAGATAAATCCCCCCTTGTTCTGTTGAGCTTGATGGAAACCAAGATACATGGGCTGTGCTACAAATATAAATGGATGGGGTGGCAGTGGGCACCCTTGTCTTGTACCACATGTAATATCAATTGCTTGTGACAGCATATGGGTAGGGGAGACCTGTGCTGAGGGGTTACCATGTAACAGTTTGCACATAAAGATAAATTCAAAGGAGAGGCCAATGTTCTCCATACTGGCCCAAGTAATATTCCATTTGTTTGAGTCCAATGCTTTGTTAAAGTCCAACTTTACTGTGGCACCTAATGAAGGCATCCCACTGTAAAGTTTCTGAATATGTAACACCAGACCCTGGCCAGATCTGTGGTCCCTTGTCTTCCTTTAATAAAGCCCGCAGTCTAAGAAATCATTTTCTCCAACTTTTTTGTTAACATTTTGCATATATTTTTAAATCAAGTAGTAGGAGTAAATAAGATAATAAGTTTTGGTATTCAGAGGGTCTTTGTTAGGATTGAGGAACATAATCACTCACTGTCTACTTATGTCTGATGCAACTTTACCTTGCATAATGAAGTCTATTATGTAATGCTAACAGCCTTTTTCACCATATTGATTTTTTTTTTTTACACTCTATAGTAAAACTATCCATACCAGGGGATTTGCATCTGGGTAGATCCTTAATAGCTACCTCAACCTCTTCTATTAGAATGGGCTTTTCTGGAATTACCTTACGATTCACCTTTAAAACAGACAGGTTAAATCTTGACAGGCAGTGTTTTTTCTCGTTAATATGTTTTTGATATTCATTACTTGCTTCCATCTGGTAATTGTCTCTCAGCATCAGATTTATTTTCCTGGGGTGTGTTACTATCTCTCCTGTTATTCTGTGGATTGCATAGTTACTTACTTTTGTTTGTCTCTCTGCACATTTACTAGCTAAAGGTTTTTGAGAGATCATCCCCTTTGCACAACAGTAGAACATCATATATTCCCATTTGGTTTTATTATCCCTATACAGAGTATCCATATATTCCTTCTTAAAGGTGTTGATCTCATGCCTTATTGTATTTGTGTCTGCCCCTTGTACTGGTCCATTACTTTAAAATCTGAGGTTAATACAGGATTAGAAATGACACAAGACACCAAGGCTCAAACTTAACAATTTATTAAGCAAAACTTTTCTAAATAAACAGTAAAGCTAATACTAAATAAACAGAAAGACTAATAGATCATGTACTTACAAGCATATGCATAAACAAAATCATCTTTGCCACTGATAGGGAAACTTCAAATCCTATCCAGTGCAGCTATCTGTTCAGTCAAGGCAAGGCCGACACTGGCGAAATGTCTCTAAGCTCAGTTCAGGCTGGTGCTGTGATCAAATCCGGATGCTGATGATGATTTTCATCTTAGCCTTTGAGCTTTTATAGTCTTTTTGAGTTGATAGAATATTGTAGAAAGATCTGACATTACAGGCTCATCATGAGTTGATGGAATATTTTAGAAAATTACAGATCATTTCCTAAGTTGTAAACAAGCCTCGTAATGTCTGGTCTTGTGCCCTACTTCCCTTTTTCAAAGAACAGCTAGCTCACAACCTTGTGATATAGTTCCTCTTTGAAATCCCCACATTCTGGTAAACATCTTTTAAGCTGATAAAACAACTTATAGGTTAACAAAAGTTCAGTAATACCAGTAATCAGTGAGCAAGGCCTGCTCTTAAGCATATTGTATTGTTACAATATTAGCAGCATATAGTGATGTAGTGGTATATCAAGAACTAGCAATATTCAATCTAGCAATAATTCAACATACACAGTGATATGTGGCTCGAGGCATAGCAAAAACTGGTAGACTGTGTGGATCCGTCACAGGCAACCCCTTGCATCGAGCAACGTACACTGTGTATCCCTTATAAGAGTTAAAACTGACAGCATCAGTTTGTACCTTCTCATCACTTTACAATAAATGCAGCATGATATTATGCAAAATAACACAGAAATTATTGTGGTCAAAAGTAAAGGATGCAATAACAAATTAAACCACACTGAAGCCTTAGATGACCACATAAAAACATCATACCAATGCGAAACAGTTATATCCTGTATTTCATTTGCAATTTTTACAATAGTACCTTTATCTTTAATCATTTTAATCACTGTTTGATGCGCATCATTTAGTGTTTTATTTAGAAGTTGCAACACTGTTTGTCCTTCCTGCTTAATCTGTTGAAAGTCCGGGTGGACTAGAGATGGCCACTTAAAAGTGTGTAATGGTTCTATGCTAGCATTAAATGTGACGACCATCCATCTAGTCAGTCTAATCAATTCTCCAGTACAAAAATCAATAATTGCATGGATATTACTTTTACAGTATGCTCCACCAGTTGTGATCATCCCATCACTCCAGGCTAATTTACAGGAGGATATCACACAAACAGTGGTATCATTTAGCTGGTAGATGTCTGTACCATTTACTACATACCTGTGCCAGGTGCATTCCCCAGTTCCATTATGTAAGCAAGGGTGAGGCTTCCTCTTCACCATCATGCATACCCACCCCTGGGGCCAGGTTTCACAACCTGCCACATCAACGGGTACATCATTATAATCAATCAAAGTAGATTCAATTTGAGGTACCCACCAATTATCTCCAAATTGCAAGGGCAATGCAACAAATGGACAGACCTGCTTTGTTCATTTCTTACTAGCAAGATAGTCAAAAATCAGTATACAAGACTTATTTTCACATGCAAAATCTATTGGCTTTAACCAATGATACAGTTGCAGTTCCTTTTGCCAATGGGCTGACATTTTAGCCCCCCAAGTTTGAGTGAATTGCAAATATTGCTGGTTGGCAGCCAACTGAGATAAGATACAAAAAGTCTGATTTACTTCTGCTGTGAGGTTATTTAAAATCTGTTCTGTATATGTATTTGTATGTTCAATCCACCTCCATAAAACAGTTTGAGTTAAAATACCATCTACAGTTCTTTGTCCCAGCTCGGGATCATGGTCTGCTAGTAGCTTAAAGGCCATATTTAGGTCAGTGCCCAAACGGCTCAATTTGCTACGTAGGGTATCTATATCTACACTGTTTAGGAATCCAGTCCCTGTTCCGACTGCACCTAGTGCAGTACCAAGAATACCTGTAACATCACGTTTACTCCTTCTATATTTGTAATGTTTGTACTTGATATGCAAAGAATCAACCGGCCATAATTGTACAATTTTACAATGTGGATATCTGGTGGTAATATCAACTGCTGATATGTTAACTATCATTTTAATACGTTGTATAACTCTAGCACTACTTACAGTTTTACATCCTCTGGTATATCTTACCACATGTCCCAAACCATTAAATACAGTTTAACTATTGTCCATGGCATATATCTCCAAATTTGGGGACAGGGTTTCCGCAGTGTCATTTTCCCTTTGAAATTCAGCTATGCAGGAGGAATCTAATGGAGACTTGGCTAAAGGAAATCCTGACTCATTCAGCCTTTGGTACAGACCTCCAAAAGGGTTGGAAACACATTTTTCGGGATGTCTATCACAGTTCAGTCTACATACAGTTGTAATGTTTTCCGTCTGAGTGATGTTCCAAGTTAAGGCAGGCTTGGGTGTCACCGCATATAAATGGTCTCCCAATTTCCAATAAAAGTCACAGTCAGCTGTTAAATTTGCAACATCTTCCCCTTCGAATAGAGGGACAGGATCAAGACAGCTATATGGCCCATCTAAGTGTTGTCGTCGGAAAAGGTTGGCTCCTTCCCAAACAGTGGCAATAATCTATGGAGAGGAAAGTACAATGGCTGTTTAGCAGAATCAAGTAATACTAAAACAGTATCACCAGGTCCATCACAAATTACTGTCCCATGTTCATTTGGCTGATTGGGTGTGGTCACTATAACTTTCGTTCCCAGCCATTTGCTTGGTTTAGTTTCACAGTCTTGTAGCATAATAGCAGCATCTTGATGCATACAGATTTCTACTAAAGGTTGTCCTTTTTGAATCATCTGTGTCTTGTTATCTAAATTGATAGCCTTCACTATCACTTCTCGTTCTGCTCCCATAATGTAAAAACCTCCCAACTTCCTCCTAATAACCCTTTTTGCCCCCAGTGCCAATTCTCTGGGAGAAAGAGTTTCCAACCTGTCTCAACTAATGCCATATTTTCTGCTGGCACTCTTTGTTCAGTCAATGCACATAGCCAGAATCGAGTTTGATCAGTATTTGTCAAAAGAGGGTATATGGCATTCGGATTCAGCTTTTCTATTTTCAAAATACAGCAGTTGGACCGAAAGTCATTCATATGCATTTGCAGGGGAGTTCCTTGATGCTTCCGGGGTCTGTTATTCAGCTGACTCACAGCTAATTCTAATACCTTTGCCCAGCCTCGTAACGTTCCATCATTCGTGTTCTTTCAAATTTGTTCTTTAAGGAGCCCATTATACCTTTCAATTAAACCAGCAGCTTGGGGATGATATGGGATATGCAGCACCCATCGAACTCCATTTTCCTTTGCCCATCCTTGAACCTCTGCTCCGGTAAAGTGGCTGCCCTGGTCACTTTGGATTTCAGTGGGAATCCCATATGTCACACATAATTTATTCAATCCTTTTAACACTGCTTGCTGGTTTGCCTTTTTGCATGGGGACACCATTAGTAATCCTGAATAAGTGTCCACCATCGTCAGGCAGTATTGCTGATTTTGATCCAGTGGTAAAGGACCAATAAAGTCTGTTTGCCAGATTTGTGCTGGGCGGCTGCCTCTGTGAATGTGTCCGCATGCTTCTGCTTGCAGTTGCTTTTGTTTATTTCTCTGACAAATTTCACACTGCTTTATAACGTCCGTAGTTATTTCCTTATTCAACTGCATACCATGCCTCCGGGCCCATTCTATTGTTGCATCTCTTCCCAAATGCCCACTCTGATCATGGGCCCATCTTGCCATACTAGCACTTTCAGCTTTCTCTTCAGTAACACATACCGCGGCCATCTTATCTACCTGCTGGTTATGCCTCCTTTCATTTGTTACAAGTGATGCATGGGCATCTACATGTCCAACAATGATTTTGCATTGTTGAGCTTTTTCCCAAATCCATTGCCAGTCTTCTGAACCTCCCCATAGAGGTCTGCCATGGATCTTCCAATCCTGTTGCTGCCAGGCAGGTAACCAGGTTGTCAATCCCTTAAAGACTGCCCAGCTGTCAGTATAGATGTATGCTTCATCCTCAGGTGATAAACTATCAATGACCAGGGCAACAGCTCGTAATTCTGCCTGATTATTTGAACCGGCAGTACCTTCATCAAATAACACAGTTTCTGTTCGTGGGCAATAAGCCACTGCAGTCCAGGTCCTACCATTTGATCCAATTTTGGCAGAACCATCAGTAAACCACGCAAATTTCTGTTTTTCTGCATCTAAATTATCAAATGGTAATGCTTCAGTTATTGGAGACTGTGGAAGCTCATGTCGCTGTTGTTCTATCGCATCAGCATCATCCAGAATTACCAGTCCAGCCAACTGTTGTTGTACCTGAGACACTCCAGGCACGATGTTGGCCCTTTCCTGTAAATACCACTTCCACTTTTGTACGGTCGAAGATTGGGCTATCAGGGTTTTCATCAAAGTATTGTCTCGTAACCACCCCTGGATTGGGTAGTCTATCTTAACTGTCACTGTTTGTTGTTTAGTTATTCCTTCCACATGAATCAATGCTGTGTACACCACCAGTACATGCTGCTCAAGGGGGCTATATCTCACCTGTGCTCCAGTCAGGGATTTGGACCAAAATCCCAAGGGTTTCTTTTTCCCAGTGTCATCCTTCTGCCACAGCCCCCAAGACATAACATTATTGGCAACTGTTACTTCAAGGACAAAAGGTTGTTGTGGATCAACTGGGCCCAGCCCCACGATCTGCTGTAGAGCCTTTTTTGCTTCTTCAAAAGCCGTTTGTTGCTTGGGACCCCACTGAAAGTCACATTTTTTCGTAGTTACATAGTGAATGGGTCGCAAAATCAGTCCAAGGTGAGGTACAAATGCTCTCCAAAAGCCCATTGCTCCCAAAAAGGCCTGTGCCTGCTGTTTCGTTTTCGGGACTGCAATTTTCTGGATACTCTCCAGTGCTGCTGCAGGAATTTCCCCTTTTCGCTCCGTTCCAAATCATATCAAGGAATTTTACTGATGTCCCTTGTTGTGTTTTATTCTCATTTATAGCCCACCCTCTGTTCTGAAGGTGCTGAACTACAGTTTTTAGTGCGATATCCACATCAGATTTTTCTCCAGTAATCATTATGTCATCAATGTAATGAAAAATAGTCACTTTGTCCAGCTGTAACTTGGCTAGGTCTCTAGCCAGTAGTCCATGACACAGGGTAGGGCTGTGCAGATATCCTTGAGGTAACACTTGGAAGGTATACTGCCTCCCCTCCCAGGTAAAAGCGAATTGGGCTCTGCTTTCTTCTGCTATCGGAATGGAGAAAAAGGCATTTGCTAAGTCCAAAACTGCATGATATGGTCCAGCAGAGGAAGACAATCTTTCCACGATCGTAACAATGTCTGGAACAGCTGCCACTAAGGGTGGGGCCACCTTGTTCAGACCTCGATAATCTACAGTCATTTGCCATGATCCATCAGGTTTCCTTACTGGCCACACCAGACTGTTGAATGGACTCACTGTTGGCTCAAGTATGCCAACCCGAAGCAGTTCTTGGATCGTCTCAGTAATCTCAGCGTGCCCACCTGGGATACGATATTGTTTGATGTTCACTATTGTTTTAGGCGTGGGAATACAAAGAGGCTCCCACTTAGCATTGCCTCGAACTACAGCCTTAACTGCGTTGACTGAACAATGCCGCACTCCAAACCTAAATGGCCCTACAGTGGTTTCCAAAGTTCTACCCTTTAACACATCTATTCCTAAAATGTGTTCAGGTACTGGAGCTATCACTGCTTCAATGTAAATAGGAATACCATCCCCAAAAGCTATCTTAATCTTGGTTTTGGTACCTAGTGTCTTTGCCCCTCCATAACCATCAATTTCTATATACTGTCGACGAAATCTATGGGGGTTGCCTGCAAAAATGGTTACTTCTGATCCTGTGTCTACCAGAGCCATCACATGTTGTGGCCCTCCCCTCCAAAAAATGGTAAGGGGTACGTAAGGGCGTCGGTCCCCAGGTGTAATTGCTCTTACTGTACCCCTAGCTACTGGGGACCCGCCTAGTAGTCAATTTGTCTCTGTTTTTTCGACCGGGGCTCTCCATTCCTTTCCTCCCCAGTCTCTCTCGTCATTAAATTCCCCCTTTTGCCACTGTGCTAGCTCCTCATTAGTAGGGATGTCAGGATATAATTGATTCCATCCTACCTTCCCTTCAGTGGTACTCCTGGTTGGACTTTTTGTAGGGGTTTGCTTTTTACTTTCAGAACTTGAACCTTTTTCTTTTTGTTTTTGCTTCCACTTTTTATATAACTCTTCAGTAGCTATCCCATCTATTTCCGCAGCTTCAACCTCCCACCTTAACAGATCCAGAAACATTTGCTTTCTTGTAACTTTCTCTCCAGATTTATCTTTTGATCTCTCCGCATTTGCCTTTCTAGCTCTTCTCTGTTCTTTTTCTTCCACTAATTCTGCCATTTGATTTAGAGTGGCTATTACGTCCCATATCTGCTGACCTACTCAGCCTGCCAGGGCAGCCATCAGCTGCCCTTTCCACCACTGTGGTGCGTTTTTGATTAATTTGCTCCTCATATTGCTAGTCATAATTTGTGCATCTGGTCCTCTCGGAAGCACTAATACCTCATCCCTCAATTCCATTGAGTAAACGGTAGCCAACATAGCCATTTCTCTTAACTGCTGTATTGCCTCTGCTATTGTTTTCCAAGGCTTATGTTCATCAGCCACTGCTGTATCATCGGGCCAAGTAGCACGGAAAGCCGAGGCTAACCACACCACCAGTGTATTCACCTGGGAATCACCATGATCTACATTGTTTACTATTTGCTTTAAACACGGGTGAAACACCAGACATGCACATTGGTGCATCTCTTCAGCATTTAGAGACACTGCTTCTCCCCCTGTGTCCCAAACCCGAAGAAACCATGCTAAAACAGTTTCCCCTGGCCTTTGCTTATAGATTTGGATTATATTCAATAATTCAGCTTGAGTATAACTCCGCACCTCAACCCATTGTTGTGGCGCTGCCCCCCCAGTCCACTGTCCCTTTTTCTCAATAACTGGGTGCGCCTCCACTGACGGAGAATTTACTATTTCAAAATCACTATCATCCTCATCTGTTTTGGGGAGATCACCTTCCCACTCCTCAGGATCAAACTCTGCCTTACACAGTAAAGCACAAACCCGAGGCCTTGAGGGCGGATGGCGTAGTTTTCTCTCGTTTCGTTGTCTATGCTGTTGAATTATCTGAGTAGCTGAAGTCACTGAATTAGACTTCCAGTGTTCAGCTTCCTCCCCTACTTTAACAAGTGCCATGTTTGCCTTCTCCAAGGCATCTCTATCCAGTCTATGTGTGTGCGTGTGTTCTTTACATTGCTCTTCTAATTCTAAAACTTTTTCTTTTAGTGAATCTACATCTCTGTCTAATTCCTGAATTGCTTCAAAGAACAGCCATCTGGCTGCTCCCACCCCTTCCTTCACCTTTTTCCCCTTATCATCCCATTTTAGCTCCTCTAAATCTCTAGCTAGACTATCAGGGTCTGTCTTAGGTCTTCCCTGCAAGGTTTTTGGGGAAGGAGGAGGTGAAACTTGACTCAATACCTTAGCAAGAGGATCCCACTTCCCAAATAATGCTGTCAAAGTAGCATCAACGCCCAACTTATTTGGGGTGCCTAATGTGGCATCCTTCTTACCTATGCCTAGGTGTTTTAAAGGAAAAAACATTGGTTGTTGTGACATTTCCACTGTAAACCCCAGATCCTGCCGACTACGCCAAGTGCACTGGTCCATTACTTTAAAATCTGAGGTTAATACAGGAGTAGAAATGACACAAGACACCAAGGCTCAAACTTAACAATTTATTAAGCAAAACTTTTCTAAATAAACAGTAAAGCTAATACTAAATAAACAGAAAGACTAATAGATCATGTACTTACAAGCATATGCATAAACAAAATCATCTTTGCCACTGATAGGGAAACTTCAAATCCTATCCAGTGCAGCTATCTGTTCAGTCAAGGCAAGGCCGACACTGGCGAAATATCTCTAAGCTCAGTTCAGGCTGGTGCTGTGATCAAATCCGGATGCTGATGATGATTTTCATCTTAGCCTTTGAGCTTTTATAGTCTTTTTTGAGTTGATAGAATATTGTAGAAAGATCTGACATTACAGGCTCATCATGAGTTGATGGAATATTTTAGAAAATTACAGATCATTTCCTAAGTTGTAAACAAGCCTCGTAATGTCTGGTCTTGTGCCCTACTTCCCTTTTTCAAAGAACAGTTAGCTCACAACCTTGTGATATAGTTCCTCTTTGAAATCCCCACATTCTGGTAAACATCTTTTAAGCTGATAAACAACTTATAGGTTAACAAAAGTTCAGTAATACCAGTAATTAGTGAGCAAGGCCTGCTCTTAAGCATATTGTATTGTTACAATATTAGCAGCATATAGTGATGTAGTGGCATATCAAGAACTAGCAATATTCAATCTAGCAATAATTCAACATACACAGTGATATGTGGCTCAAGGCATAGCAAAAACTGGTAGACTGTGTGGATCCGTTCCACCCCTATTGCATTAAGTGTACTTTTTGCGATCTGTATATTCTCCCTAATACTGTTACGTTTTTTGTTTTTTTTTTTTCTGCCAGAATCTTCTCCTACTCTTGGTGGAATGTCTCACTTCCTGTCGGCAATGAATTTTGAAAAAGCCCCATGTCTCATTCCAGTTAGATTCTTCTTATATACAGTATTACTCTACCAATGTCTTTGCATCCATTCCCTAAGTTCTTGTGTAAAAGCATCATTTTGCAATGGCAAGAGATCCAGCCACCATTATCTATAACCTCCTGTCATTGAAGTCATATAGGAGAAATAATAACAGTGTTATGGTCTGACAAAGGCCCCTGCACTAATCAGCCACCTCTACCTGCTTGAATCTCTCCATGTTTAAGAAAGACATATCATGTCTACTTGCCACATTCTCATTTGGTCTTTTTTGGAAGGATGATCTGTTAAGCTTATTGCTGCTGACATGTGTTGCAGTTCTCTTGTAGCAGTGTGTAATCTATTCTTCCAGTTGGGAATTTGTCCAACTCATGATTCATTAGCACACTAAAGTAACCACCCAGTAGCATCAGACTGGTTGGTGTAGTGAATGATATAACGACATTCATAACATTTCTGAGGACCGAAACATTTGTGTTTGGGTAATAGTAATTCCCTACAACCATCTTCCCTTACCCTAGGTCTGCTTTAGTAATAATCCATCTCCCCTGAATATCTTTGATTTCTTTGGATAATGTCCAGCCTATTGACTCATGTAAAAGAATAGCTACCCCTCCACCTTCAAGGATGTAGCACAGTTAAGGTGCTTGGTATCCCTTATACCGTCTCATGAAAAAGCCTGCTTTGTTTTTTTTAATGTGCTTAGGAATAGCTTTAGCTTTAATTGTCAAACAGCATCCTTAACATTCCAGCTAATACACCTCCATGCTATACGATTTGCAGGTGTACCAGATGTAGGTATTATTAAGTGGTTAGTTACTGTTTATTTCTTTCTTTATTTTTTTGGCTCAGAAAAGTAGTGTATTCACTTTGAAAACATGCAAATTTTTGTATCTCTTCTTTTAAAAATGATTGAAAATCTTTAAGTTGTGTAATGTAGGCTGGCATTCTTTTAATTTGAACACTAGGAGTATTGTTAATATTAATTTCGAATAAAATGGTATTATGATCAGAAATTGGGCATGATATAATTTTATTGTTAACTAAATCCTGAATTATCTGTGCAGAAAGTAATATTCTATCAATTCTGGAATATGATTTGTGTCTATTAGAATAGAATGTATATAATAAAGAGTTATGGTCTACAAAATCAAAAATATCTTTAAGTAAGTGTCTAAGAATTTTAGTAATTGTTTAGCTTGATGTGTAATTTTTCTTTTACATAAAGTGGTTGTATCTTTTAGGTCTAGGATACAATTGAAGTCCCCTGCCATAATAATATGACCATGAGAAAAGGATATTATTTGATTTAGGATTTGTCTAATAGTATTAGTACCAATTCCAGGGATCCAATAATTATTTACTAATGTGTACAACTTCTTACCCATTTCTACAATCGCCATACAAAGTATACCTTTATTGTCTTGATATGTTTTAATATTTCTGGGTGGAGGGGATGCTTTATTCCACAAGATTGTTACACCTCTTTTCTTCTTTATACATTCTGAGCTTACAATAATTGTATATTTGTTTGTATTGAGAAATTTAGTAGTATCTTTCGTTAAATGGGTTTGTTGTAAAAGTATTACATTAGGTTTATGGAGGGCTAGATATTTAAATAGATGACTTCTTTTATAAGGATTGTTCAAACCATTTATGTTAAGAGACAAAACTTTCAGTGTGATCATGTAATATTACTATGAGTGTAAGATATACTGATAACTTATCAATATCATATATATAACGTATAAGAATCTCACTCCAAAAAGATTTTGTTTAAATTAAACATAGTAAATCTGAAATCATTGTGGGAGGTAAACATTCCATAGACAATATATTCTATATATTCTTTCATGTAAACTACACTGGATGTCAAAAAACTTTTTCTTGAGAAAATGTCTACATATTCCAAATCAAAAAAACACAATAAAGCTGCTCGTCTGGAGTTAGAAACTCCTAATCTCAATGACATACGTCACTGAGATCAAAACCCTAAGCTGTAACAACAGTACACGGACTCCACTAATAACTAGATTGTGTTTCTTATTAAACACATAGTATCAGTTTTTCAAATAATTCATCTGATATGAAAGATTATTAGTATAATTACAATACAAAATACGTGATTTTATATGACCAAAAAAGAAAAGATAAGATATAGTTCTTATAATCCAAACTGAGTCAAAGTATCTAAAGGAATATTATAGAGTTAACTAGACTGTCTAATAACCTTCATAGTAATTTAAACCATAGGGAATATCTATATAAACAACACTTCTAATATATTTCTATGCATTTAAGGCTATCAAATTCAGAATTATATTTACTCAAAAACTGTCATATTTACATAAACAGTATAAACTACCAAAATATATACAGAAATCATCATATATTAATTCCCTTGTATATGACTGTAGGAAGAGAAATAAGCTATCTACCTTATCCTTCCAGCCAGATAATTTCAAAAAATAACCTGATATGTGTTTGAGACAATCATATCTATTGAATAAAGCTTGTGCATCAATTGATGATATTGAGTAAAATATTCAGTGTAGCATTGATATCTAAAATACATGTAATGAAATTGTTGACTGTATCTAGAAATATTCACCTTCAGAAAATAAACCTTACTAATGCAGTAATCATATTATTAGGATGAACATATTGAACAGCTATTTACTATGCAAAATGTAATCAAATTGACTAAGATAATAAATACCTATTGTCTAAAACATTTAAATATAAACTGTGAAATGAAAATAATGAACCAACTAAAAAAAAAATCTTGTTATTTGTCGTAAAGATATTAGAATTACATAGTATAGAGGAACTCAAATTAAGATAAATATATTTGCAAAACAAAAGGAGAAGAAATGCAGCTAGTTAAAAGTAATGAAGTGGTTAAGTATGTATATGAAAAAAAAAACAATATATATATTATATATATATATATATATATATATATATATATATATATATATATATATATATACACACAAGTATTTGGTAGGTGACATGAGTAAACCAATGTGCATATATAACAAAAGAGATTCATTTAGTAAAGAAATTGCAATAGGGTATGAAAATATACAATAAATCAAAAGAATGAGAAGTATACATTTGAAGGAAGTAAGGAATAAATAACTTGATACAAGATTGAGTTTCTGATGTCATATTCCTCACCAAATGCTTGCCAACACCAATCCCATTATACTAGCAAATTTTAAGAGTATAAATGTAATACTCAATATCTATCTCATCTGAAGGCCCTTATCCCCCCCCCCCTTATCCTAGGCTTTGTCCAGATTTCCCCCACTAAGAGAATGAGAGGTATGAATTACCCCATTACTGTTGAACCTCCTTTTAAAAAACAATTATTTGCCTGTAATGCAGATGACCCTCCCCGTCTAATGTGCCTTTTAATTAAGACTGACATGTCACACAATGAGCTCTTTGAACAGTAAAGTTGCAGAGGTATATATATTTTATCTGAAACCCAACCAAGATTATTTATTTGCATGACATAGATAACAAACAACTCATTGTTCAAATGAGTCATCTCATAAAACTGTCTTATGTTACCAAGTTATAATTTCTTGACAAAGAAGTTTGAATGCACAAAATATAAACCACCCTATTAGTAAAAGACAAAATATCATAAAACAACGAAATTGCATTTTCAAGTCAGCATCATTTTCAGGACAACCAAGAAAAATCGTTATATTCCAAAGCCACTAAATTTGACCATTTACAAATAATATAGCGTTATACCTATGTAAATGAGGAAACATCTATCAGAGAAAATTCTAGGTCACTGGAGTTGTCTAGATTCTCAATCACTACCAATTTACAATAAAATTGATGTGTAGAGTTCAATAAAAACTATCTTCCAGCTTAATTGAAAACACCAACATTGTACCTAATCATAAAAGCTTGGAAGCACTTTAGAGAGGTAGATACAAACCAAAGCATTACCCTTTATTCTTATTAAATCAGTAAAATAACTGCAAAAGTGTGAGTGCATGTTTTCAATCAAGAAAACATAAAAGCAATTATGGTACAACTAGTTAGGTAGGGGAAAACTGCCAGAATCTTTAAATGAAATTGAAACAGAGAAAATAAAATATGAAAAAACAGGTAGAAAAAAATGAATTAAAATGAAAAAGAAATTAATTATAGACACTTATTTCTGAAGTAATTGTACTATATTGAGAGAGAAGCTATCTCAAGTAAAGCAAGATGTTTGCGCATGAAGTAAGATTGCTGTGTAACCAGTTTGAAGTATGCTAAACTGTATCACAGCCTTATATAACAGAATAAAATTACTGGTGCCATACTTGTGCTAATGCAGGGAGCAAGGTTACTCAGTACATCTCCATTTCCCAGAGGTGATTCACTGAACAAAAACAATGCCCAACTATGTTAAGCTCACTTGAAGAAGCAGAAGAACAGTGATTTCTGCCCAGTGTTCTGAATGTCAAAGTGAAGAAATTCAATGAAGTGCGGGTGTATGGCAGGAGTAACTATGACTCTTACGCAGTGGTGGCTGGCGGCTTCAAATCAAACGGGAGTCTGTAGGAGACAGCTGAATGAGTGGGGCCAACATGATGGGGTGTGGCCAACTATAAATGGGTGGGGCTATGCCAAAAAACACAAAAACTGGGACTTTAATTAAATACGGTGCCCTGGCTGCCAAACCATCATTATGAGAGTCCAAAACAAAAATGAAGTGTAGAAGAAAAAAATATTTCAATGGATTGGCTACATGACAGCTTACTTAATATCTAGATGGAAACAAAAAGGTTATGAGGCATGAAAAAATAAGTTACTTTTTAAATACATTACTGAAATGCCAGTCAAAATCAAGTATAAAAAACAAGCAGCACTCAACTCAAATCACTTCTCCTTGCACTACAGTTCTAATTATAATTTATATTCAGCTTTATAAAAGTACCAAGTAACATGCTGAAAGTAGCAATATCTGTGATATCCCCACTTCTAAAAATGTTTCTTAGCCAAAAACGACCTGCTGCCTGGCAACAACTATCTACTTGTTTCATGGGGAAAATATGATCAAAATAAAAAATGAACAGCAAACAAGAAACAAGCTCAAGATAAATTGCTTACAGGATTACTGCACAGGTTCTGGACCACACATGATAGATTGGCATTCTGTTTAGTTAACAGGTAAAGCCTGAAAAGATGACTGCAAGTCTCCAACAAATGTAATGAGCTCCTGAAAATACTGTAATCCTGTCCTTTATTACAAACACTGTCATATGTATTTTCAATACGTAAGGCTTACACACAATCGAGTTATGTAAATATTCTCTGCATGGCAACAACAAAAATGCTTTCAATGTTTGTAATTATTTAACAGTATGCTTATTAAAGCTTACTTGCATCTTACAGTCTCAGACAAGCTTTGCCTGATGGTCATTAAAGCATTGCTACTTAAACACAGAGCAACAGGCTCTGCAACCACATGCATTTTCTGAATAAGAAGAAGCATACATCAACAGTATAAAATATGACAGAAAACCAGAACATTCTGCAAAATCAAGGACATATGAAAAGCCACTGTAGTATTTGTGTCTACCTTGGATGGGGGGGATACTCTGCACACTTACAGTGCATAACTGCTCCTTGCCTTGCTTGGACACATCCAGAGTCACTACGCGGGGGAGTGGGGTGCAACAAGTATGTCACAATTTGAAATGTCTCTGGCTGATGGTGATGGCCCTGACACATTTGTTATACCTCTCAACCTCAGAGCAAGAAATCAGGACAAAGCCATAAATAGAAGTGGGACAAAGGCCCAAAAATAAGTACAATTTTTAAATATTGCTGTTACAAACTTAGAAAGATAATAGAATAGTAGGTCTTGCATTAGTATGGATTTTCTGAAGGGTATGAAATCTGAAACTCAAATGTCTGTCATTATTTTCTAACTTCAATATTTAATGATTTGCCACTAATTTACCAGAAAACCACAATTTTACGAAAAATGGGTTAAAAATGTTATGCAAAAATATAAAATAGTCACACAATACAGCTAGGAATGTGTCAAAGAAGGAACACTTTTTTAATATTAGTATTGTTAACTTGAGCAGCCGACAAAATAAGAGAATCTCCATACATTTCTGAAATTAAAAGTAATCTATTACTCTGATCATTACAATTATTTAGTAATTGTAAACCCTCCACATTTTCTTCAAAATGTGCCATTTTGTGGAGGGATTATTAAGGGGAGAGCAACATTCTGAGCCAAAATCAGGGACAATTGAAAGGTTTAAAGTGATTTATAGGTTCATAGGTTCATACTAGGCTATCTGCCATAGGGCATTTATAAGCCTAGCCAGAGTGTGTTTGGCTTTCGCCACCCATTTTAAAATAATTTTGCTATGCCCTTTTTTGAGGTTAATATACTGTGCCTCTGTCTAACAGTGACACAGAAGTGATACCCGGGGTAAACCTACGATCTCCCATCCACTCATCAAGATTCCTCTTGAAGAGAGTCAGTGAGGGACTCTGCCTAACCTGGACTGGGATTTTATTCCAGAGTGAAGGGAGCCTCTGGGTTATGAATCTGTCCCTCCAGCATGTCCTATTTATTTCAGTGCTGAGATTCAAGTCTCTCGAGCTTGTAGCTCGATGGGATTTGGATTTTCTGAGGTGCAGCATGTCCATTAATTCCGGGTTGGACATGGCTTTATACGTCAGGCACAGATCGCCTCTGAGCAGGTGGTATGCCACTGAGTGGAGCTGGAGTTTCTTTAATCGGGCAGCATATGGCATCTGTTTGAGCCCTTTGATCCTCTTGGTGAGGTACTTTTGGGGTCTTTCCAGTTGCTGCAGGTGTCTGGTAAGGTACATCCCAAAAGGGGCATTGTACTCAATTATGGGCCTGATGAGGGATGAGTAAAGAGGCACGATGACCTCCACTGATCTAGATGTGAATCCCTTTATGATTAGGTGGGCTATATAAAATGTTTTTCTAACCACTTTGGCCACATGGTTGTCAAATGAGAAATTGCTATCAACTTGGGTCCCCAGGTCCCTAATTACATCTTCTGTACTTAATGGATTACCACCTATGTAGTAATTTGTGGGCACTTTGTTTTTGCCAAAGGGGATGACTATACACTTTTTGGCATTTAGCTTGAGGCCATGGCTCTGGCATCAGTTGTCTGATTCTATGAGGCCATTTTGGAGGATGCTTGTGTCAGCTGGAGTATCGATTATGGTGCCCAGTTTGCAGTCATCTGCAAACTTGGTCAGCCACAGTCCTTCCGTGTTGGCCTGTACCTCTGAGAAATATATACCGAACAAGAGAGGTCCCAGGACTGAGCCTTGTGGGACGCCACTTGTAACTGGTTTGGAGTCTGACATGGCTCCAGAAATTCTAACCATGTGGGTTCTGTCCTTGAGCCAGTTTGCAACCCATCTAGTGACATAGGGGTTTATATTTAAGCTGATGAGCTTATCTATAATGCCAGAGTGGGGTATTGTATCGAAGGCTTTTGCAAGGTCCAGGTAGGCTGTGTGGACCACCTTCCCCTCGTCAATGGCCTTAGTGACTGTTTCAAAGAAATCAACCAGGTTTAAGAGGCAGGATCTGCCCTCAACAAAGCCAAACTGGGTAGGATCCAGTGTCTGTAGGTCCCCAATATCTTTATTTATGAGATCCATGATGATCCTTTCCATAGCTTTGCAGACCAAGCTAGTCAGGCTTATGGGGCGATAGTTTCCAGGATTCGTTGAGGCACCACCTTTGTGGAGAGGGACCACTGTTGCTGTACACCACTCTTTGGGTACATATCCTGTAGTAAGGCTGAGATTGAACAGTAGTTTTATGTTTGGGTTTAGCTCTTCTTGGAGTTCATGTAGGACACAGCCCGGGACACTGTCTGGTCCCATTGATGCTGTGTTTTTTGCTTTGGAGAGGGCAGCTCTTACCTGAGCATCTGAGATGTCAGGGGGCAGCACTCTGCTGGGATAGATATTTGCCCTTTTGGTGGGGGTGGGAGAAGTTTGCACTGAACCTGTCAGCTAGGATGTCGGCAATGTCTGTGGGTTCGGTGTATTTTTTGTCATTTTGGACTAATTCTGAGCATATCTGGGAATTCCCACCCAGGTTCCTAACATAGCTAAAGAAAGGCTTGTGATTATCCTTAGTGTCCTGTGCAATTTTTCTCTCGAAGCTGGACTTAGACGATTTTATGAGTGCCCGTAGTTTTTTGCTAATACTGATCAGAGATGCCTTCCCTTTTTGGGATTTTGCTCTATCATGTAGTAGCTTCCTCCTTCTATTGTATAATTTGTTTATGGCTGGGGTCCACCAGACAGGACATCTGCCTTTGGAGGATTAGGACTTGGTTTTATTTGGGATTGCATGATCCATGCATTCCTGAAGGTGTTCATAGAATGTGTTTATAAAGGATTCTGCGGTCTGGGCCGTATTTTCTACAGGCCCGGGGGCTTTGAAGGATTCCACCTCAGTTTTTAGGAGTGTGAAATTTACATTAGAGAAGTTTTTCACTGTGGTTTTCAGGGCGAGGGGTGGAGTCAGGATGTGAATATCCAGTGAGATTAGTTTATGGTCTGATCTTACCAATGAGGGATACCCTTCTGGTCTGTAGCATAGAGTCCCCATGTTGGTGATGATCAGGTCCAGTAAGTTTTCCCCTCTTGTGGGAGTGGTAACAAGTTGTTCCATAGCATTTGAGTTTATAAATTCTAGGAACCTTTGGGCTAGGGTGTTGGAGCTAGAGTAATGCTCCCAGTCTATGTTTGGGTAGTTGAAGTCGCCCAATATAATGGTGTTTGGAGAGACCTTCATATTTTCCAGTGTTCTCAGGAAGGCCGAGTGAAGTTCCTGGGTTTGGGAGGGTGGTCTGTAGCAGGCTATAAAATGGAAGGCAGTGCTCGTACCTCTCAACCTCTTAACGCAGGAAATCTGGACAAGGCCAAATATATTTGGGGAACATGCAAAGAGTAGTAAAAATTGTTTTTGTATGAACTTAGACAGTTGACAGAATAACAGGTCATGCTTCAGCATGCATTTTTCTAAAGGGTATGAATTCTGAAACTCAATGTCTGTCATTATTTAGTGACTTCATTCCTAAATGATTTGCCAGAAAACCACAAATGTTATGAACAAACCAAAAATAAAAAGCAAAAATATATTCATTCTGCAAAAATCTGGACAGTTTGGAGGTATAGTTCAGCCAGGGCTGAGCTGGCCACCCTCCCCCCCTCACAAAATCATGGTCGAATGGGGCTTCCTCCTGCAGCTATTCCAATGTCCCATAACATGGCTATTTCACCCCCATTTACCATAAACACTGTAATGTGCACACTGCTTTACTTCTACGATGATTTGGATTTCATTTAAGAGTTTTATTTTACATTTTACAGCACAGACACTAATAGACATCTGCTAAACAAAACAATGCAGTTTGACAATGAAAATAGACTTAGCATTCCAGGAAACAATGAAACAAAATGCATGCACCAATAATGAAAAAACTGCCCAATTCAGAACATTTCCATCATAAAAGTCTACTCAAACTTCTACAATCTACTAGTATCAGTAAATATGCACATTCTCTGCAGAAGTAAAAGTCATCCAAATAATTCCACATTAAAGATATCTGTAACTAATGAAGAGGCTGCTGCTAGCACACAACTTTATATTTCATTGTTTCATCTGCAAATAAAGTGTCTGCTGCTCTTGAGGAATAAATTGCCTATGCTACATTAAAAAAATAAGCTAGTAATATTGTAATAGGGAAGGGATGGCAAACTGATAACAGGCTTATCATTACTAGGTATCTCCACCAAAGAGGACATTCTCAGGACTGCAGCATCCATCCCCTTTAAAAGTACAACACAGTACAGTACCAGTAATATATCTATATACTGTGGGAGTAGAACCCACTGTCTTCTTCATCAAAAGCAAGTACATTACCTGTTGTGCTACTAACAACACAAGCAGACACAGCATAAGCAGCACTAAACTTCTCTTCAAGCTCTCAGCTGCTTGTAAAATACACTCGACACTCAACTGTATCTCTCAACTTTAAAGCACAAGAAATCTGGAAAAAGCCAAAATTTATTGAGGGGGACAAAAGCCCAAAAACTAGGGATACATTATAAACATTGCTTGCATAATCTTGGAAATTTGCTAGAATAAAATGCTGTGTTACCACCATACATTTCACTGCCAAATCTTGAACCCAGAACCCTGTGCCCTACAGTCAGTGCAACATACCACTATGCCAAATCAGCTGTTTCTCAAGTGACAGGTAGACTGAAACTTAAATGGTTATCATTTAGTGAATTCAGTTCTCACCATAGCTTTCAACTTCTTAGCACAAAACACCTAGACAAAGCCAATAATGGGTGAATAAAGCCCCCAAATATATTCTGTGAATTCAGTTCTCACCATAGCTCTCAACCTGTTAGCACAAAAAAACTGGACAAAGCCAATATGAGGGGAATACAACCCCAAAAATAGGGACAAATTTCAAATATTGATCTTATAAACAGAAAATTGCTAGAATAAAAGGCTTTGTGTTATATTTGTTTTACAAATATATTTATCTTAATTTCAGTTCCTCTATACTATGTAATTCTAATAACTTTACGGCAAATAACAAGATGCTTTTTAAGTTGGTTCTTTATTTTCATTTCACGGTTTATATTTAAATGTTTTAGACAATAGGTATTTATTATCTTAGTCAGTTTAATTACATTTTACGTAGTAAATAACTGTTCAATGTGTTCATCCTAATAATATGATTTCAGCATTAGTAAGGTTTATTTTCTGAAGGTGAATATTTCTAGATACAGTCAACAATTTCATTACATGTATTTTAGAAATCAATGTTACACTGAATATTTTACATCAGTATCATCAATTCAATAGATATGATTGTCTCAAACTCATATCAGGTTAGATTGCAGGTTATTTTTTGAAATTATCTGGCTGGAAAGATAAGGTAATTAGCTTATTTCTCTTCCTACAGTCATATACAAGGGAATTAATATATAATGATTTCTGTACATATTTTGGTAGTTTATATTGTTTATGTAAATACGACAGTTTTTAAGTAAATATAATTCTGAATTTGATAGTCTTAGATGCATAAAAATATATTATAAGTGTTGTTTATATAGATATTCCCTATGGTTTAACTATGTTTGAAGGTTTTTAGACAGTCTAGTTAACTCTATAATATTCCTTTAGATACTTTGACTCAGTTTGGATTACAAGAACTATATCTTATATTTTCTTTTTGGGTCATATAAAATCACCTATTTTGTATTGTAATCATACTAATAATCTTTCATATCAGATGAATAATTTGAAAAACTGATACTATGTGTTTAATAAGAAACACAATCTAGTTATTAGTGGAGTCCGTGTACTGTTGTTACAGCTTAGGGTTTTGATCTCAGTGACGTATGTCATTGAGATCAGGAGTTTCTAACTACAGGCGGGCAGCTTTATTGTGTTTTTTAAATTTAGAATATGTAGACATTTTCTCAAGAAAAAGTTTTTAGACATCCAGTGTAGTTTACATGAAAGAATATATAGAATATATTGTCTATGGAATGTTTACCTCCCACAATGATTTCAGATTTACTATGTTTAATTTAAATAAAATCTTTTTGGAGTGAGATTCTTATACATTATATATGATATTGATAAGTTATCAGTATATCTTGCACTCATAGTAATATAACATGATCACATTGAAAGGTTTGTCTCTTAACATAAATGGTTTGAATATTGCTTATAAATAAGTAATCTATTTAAATATCTAGCCCTCCATAAACCTAATTTAATACTTTTACAACAAACCCATTTAACAAAAGATACTACTACATTTCTCAATACAAACAAATTTACAATTATTGTAAGCTCAGAATGTATAAAGAAGAAAAGAGGTGTAACAATCTTGTGGAATAAAGCATCCCCTCCACCCAGAAATATTAAAACATATCAAGACAATAAAGGTATACTTTGTATGGCTATTGTAGAAATGGGTAAGAAGTTGTACACATTAATAAATAATTATTGGATCCCTGGAATTGGTACTAATACTATTAGACAAATCCTAAATCAAATAATATCCTTTTCTCAGGGTCATATTATGGCAGGGGACTTCAATTGTATCCTAGACCTAAAAGATACAACCACTTTATGTAAAAGAAAAATTACACATCAAGCTAAACAATTACTAAAATTCTTAGACACTTACTTAAAGATATTTTTGATTTTGTAGACCATAACTCTTTATTATATACATTCTATTCTAATAGACACAAATCATATTCCAGAATTGATAGAATATTACTTTCTACACAGATAATTCAGGATTTAGTTAACAATAAAATTATATCATGCCCAATTTCTGATCATAATACCATTTTATTCGAAATTAATATTAACAATACTCCTAGTGTTCAAATTAAAAGAATGCCAGCCTACATCACACAACTTAAAGATTTTCAATCATTTTTAAAAGAAGAGATACAAAATGTTATACATATAAACTCAGTTTCTGACACCATGATATATTTATTTGGGATGCTTTAAATGCATACTTATATGGTCAAATTAACACATGGTATTACAATAAGATGAAAATTTGGGATAAAGACATGAGAATTATACAGGATAAAGTGGGCTTGCTACATATTAAGAATAAACACAATCTCACTTCCAAAAATATAAGAGTTGAGATACATAAATTAAATGAAAAATATAGATCTATTATCCATCATAAGACGATGATAACTCTAGAAAAATACAAATTTCTTGCATATTCAGTAAATACTAAATGCCTATCTAATCTTAAGAATAAGACTAAGAGATTAAATAAACATAATTATATTAAATAAATACATTCTACAAGGAATAAAATATGTTCATTGTATTCAAGATATGAGAAGAATTTAGAAATCATTTTCATGAAATCACTCAATCTAAACAACAAACAGAATCTGAAAATAATATTAAAAATTTTAACAATAAAATCTATATAATAGACTTAACAAACAACAAATTGAAGTTATTGATAACCAAATTACTTTAACTGACATACAAAATCAAATTAATAAAATTAAATTTAATAAAGCACCAGGAAATGATGGAATTATTCCAGAAATCTCAACATTATGCCCAAAATGGCTATCTGCTTACTACATAATGTATATAATGCTGCCCAAAATAATATCTCTATACCCCCATCATGGAAATATACATTTATATCCCCTATCCTTATATCAAACAAAGACCCAAAATTCTGTTCCTCTGATAGACCAATATCTTTATTGAATATTGATTATAAGATATTTATGAATATATTTTCTCTGAAAGATTAAAGAGATCCTTATCTCAATTAATCGATGAAGACCAGACAGGATTTGTGTCTAATAGAAGTACTTTTGATAATATAAAATGAACTCTAGCTATTATTGATTTTTCCCAAAGAAAAAAGAAATCTAACATTAATTAGTCTTGACATAAATGCTGTATTTGATTCAATAAATTGGAATTATTTATTTATTCTTTTGGAATGCCTAAATTTCTCATATAATTTTATTACTCAACTAAAACATTTATATGAAGGAACCTTTGCATATATCAAAATAGGATCTTATATTTCAAATAAAATTCCAATCATAAAAGGTACCAAACAAGGTTGCCCTCTCTCTCCTTTATTGTTGACTCTGATTATGGAACTTTGAGCAAATGAAATAAGAAACAATAAGTATATAGAAGGTCTTAAGATAGATAAAGATATAATGGTTAAGATCCAGTTATTTGCAGACAATATACTTATCACCACAAAGGGAATGAATCTTCAATTTTGTCATTATTTGATTCAATTAAAATCTTTCAGACAATGTCTGGTCTGCCAATTAATGATAATAAAACTAAAAGTTTACCCATATACTATAATAGTAATAAAAAAATCTAAAGAAAATACTCAGCATTCTCCTAATATAAATCATTTTATTTACCTTGGAATTATACTTGCTAAAGATATAAAATCAATAATACACCTAAATTACAATAAACGTTTACAAACTATTCAAGACTTATTTTCAAATTGGAGCACTATTTGATTCAATGTGGTAGAAAGACTGACTATTATAAAAATGATAATTTTACCCAAAAGTTTATACATTATACAATCTATTCAAATTTTACCCTCAAAAAAGTTTAGCAATAAATTAAATTCCATGTTTCTAAGATTCTTTTGGTCTAAAAAAAACCTGGAATTACAATTAATCAACACGCTAATGGTTGGAATAATGGCAGAATAGCATTTCCAGATCTATATCTTTACTCAATTTCCTTTATAATCAGAACAATCAAACAACTTTTAGATATTACATATTCTGCAAAATGGAAATCTTTCTGGGAATTATCAGCTATGCAGCTTATTAAGAGACCTTCAACATATCAATTAGAATACATAAATAGCCCCATTTTATGGATATTAAAAGATTATTTTCTTACCCATATTCCCATACATACTAACAGCTATTTACATACTATTATAATTAATGTTAGGAATTTTATATATAAACATCTCAACTACAAAGATTGTTTTTCTTGTTGTTCCCTATAGCATTCACACAAGAGACATTTTTAACCTTAGATTCGAACAAGATTAACTTATTCAAAAATAAGGAGCTTAAATTCTGGTTTCAATTAACATCTGAATACAACCAAATCAGTTGACTACATCTTACAGCAATATGGATTTGATAATTCCACATGGCTAGATATACAATCTCTTTTAATATATTTAGATAATACATTAGATTTAATACCATCTAATAATAAATTCAACTCTGAGATCTTATTACAAATTTTTCAATCAATTTTACTACATAAACATATATATTCAGGTAGTCTCTCCTTTATATACAGAGTAGTGAGAGAAGAAACATTTTGTTGTCCGCATAACTACTGGAATTACTATAATTCAATTAATAATAATCTCCCAAGTGAGCAAGACAAAGTTAATATATTACAATCAGCCAGGAGAACATCATATTAATTGAAATGGAAAATATATACTCGGAGATTTATGAACAGATCATTTTACACACCTTGATTAATGAATAGAATTAATAAAAAACAAAACAATTGTAATAGATGTAATTCTAATATAGACATCAACTGGGCTCATATGTTTTTTGACTGTCCTGATTTAATCACATTCTGGAAGAATGTAAATGATTTATTACAAGCACTTTTTTTCAGATAACTTCATATTAAACAAATCTCTGGTTATATTTAATACACCCATTCCTCAGTGTGTTAGAAAAATAAAATACCTATTTCTTTGGTCCATACTAGCAGCGGCTAGAAAGACAATAACGAAAAACTGGATTTTGAAATCTCTCCTACTTTTCATGAGTTCACAAATATATTAAAAGAAGTTTGTCATTTGCAAATTAAAACTGTAACTTCTAGAACAACTAGAAGGACATATGAACATAATTTGTGGGTCAGCTTACAGAATTTGTTGGGAAAATATGAATTTGCTTCATAGGTAATAAACGTTTGTCCTTTTCATTGGTGAATTATATCACAACATGGTAAATTTAATTAAATTTGAGCATGAATTCTGGATGTCTTTGTATATACTTTAGTTTTTATGATTTTGTTAATTTTATTCATATATCTGTGTAGGATAAATGTATGTCATCCAATTTTTAGTTTTGTAGTATATATTATCTTGTATAATGTTATGTGATTGCTTATAAAGTTGTTATAATTAAATTTCAATAAAGTGTCTAGGATGCCCATTGGTGTGTTATGTAAGGTAATCTAGTGTGTTCTCTCAAAGCATAGCCTCAACCTCCAGCAAAGAGCAGAACCCCTTCCTGATACATGCTATCTGATCTGCCCCTTCAACAGTTTCCAGCAGCCTAATTATCCTTACGTTATTTCTTTGGGGTCTATTCCCAAGCTCTTACTCTTTCTGTTGCAATTGTAAAGAATGGATCAATAAATTCTGGATCATGGTTGAATGTTTAGCTGTTATACCCTTTATTCCATTAGTTCTCTATACTGCTGTGACAGATTTGTTTGTGTGGAAGCTGGTTGGGTGTAGTAGCTAGCCATTACTGCCTTAGTCTGCAGAACCTCTCCAGCTGTGTTCTTTATTAGCCCTGCTAAGGTTTCAATAGATTCATGAACTGCTGTCAGCTCATCTGCTATAACCCCAGGGTCTGCCAACACGCTATTGTATGGAAGGTAGCTTATGGGGGCTACTGTCCTGTGTGACGTAATGCAGGCCTTACCTGTTCTAACTAATAAGAGTCTTCTTGTCTGTTTGTGCAAGCTTTAAGGGTGCTCAGTTAAAAGCAGAAACTGCTAACAGGAATACGAGATCCATATTAATTTTCCTTTTCTAGTGAAGTATAAGGAAAAGTAGCATAATATGCCTATTTTCATCATTAGCCAATAATCATATAGGTGGAGATATTATATTTACATGTATGTATCAGCTTGGTGTGGAATATTTTAATACTTGAAGATCTAACTAATATTTTCAACATACATATCTATGCCTGAGAGCAGGTATATAATGTAATAATATCTGCTGCTGTTTGCAACTTTGAATTATTTTGATTATTATATTTGAAATGTCATTGAAGTGAAACCATTCCCTTTTCTTTCATTACTATGTTACTATTCACTTTATTTATCATTTGCTATTTAACCATGACATGCAGTAATAATACGACACTTGTACCTTCAATGTACACTGATGATAGCCACTGTAGAACAATTAATCACTTTCATATTTTTTTTTCTGACAGTGCATTTGATAAGGCTGCACCACTATGGATGTCACATTATGTTCTGACTGTGGTTCAACTACTAGCTAATGCCATATACCACATATTTTGTGCAGAAAGTTTTATCTTTTTGGTGGTAAAAATAATATGCTCCTAGGTCAACATATTTTAATGAAGTAGTGTCATGATTATGTTTCCAGTAAGGTGACCAATGTACTCATCATGATTATGTTTCCAGTAAGGTGACCAATGTACTCATTATTGCAGTGTTGTTTTTTTCCTTCAAGAATAGTTATGAGCAACAGAGACACTTCTGACAGATCTATCATGATTATTTTCAACAGCTGCTTTGTGGACAAAAATGAAATTCTCACTAGTTTACTTATTTCATACACACACACACACACACACACACACACACACACACACACACACACACACACACACACACACATCTCTGTCTCTCTCTCTCTCTCTATATATATATATATATATGTGTGTGTGTGTGTGTGTGTGTGTGTGTGTGTGTATATATAAATGACCTCATTGACAATAACCATTATTGCTAGTAAAAATGATCTAAACAAAGTGATCACAAATGTAAACTTATTATCTTTGCAATCATCAACTGACAGTGAAGAAATTGCTTTACATTGGGGCTCTGCCCACCCCTCTAATGTGGAGGTTATTCCCTCCACACCCCCAGGACTTAAATAAACTAACTCCAGGTTCACGCAACTGAGGAGAATGGGAAAATGTACTGAACTATGCTACAGTAAACCTCTTGAAGTTTAACCAACTTTACCACTGATACAGTTTCTTAGAATTTCAGCATGCAATAAATGTATTTGATGATCAAACACTTATATATATCATACAGATAACATTTAAAATGTTATGTATAAATGGTAAAAACTTAGTTGTAGTTGACACAAGGATTTATCTAATCAGATATTTTTATTTTCTAAGGACATTGTATAATATATGATTTTCTCATTATATGAGTGCTGTTTTGCTTAACAGTATGACTAGTATTTTTTCTTATAAAAATTATATCCCTTTCTTTTTCATTGCAATACAACATAATGGCAAGGCAACTTACACAAGTGGGCTATAGAACCTTATAGTCATAAGTGCAACATGACCTGAAGTGCAATTGCTGCTTAGTCAGGAGATTACGTACTTGGCTAAGGCATGAACTATGAAGGTATAGAAAGAAAGAATGGTTATGCCTCCCACACTTCATTCCGTCTCCCACTGATGTTCTGAGTTTGCATCAAGGATATTAGCTGCAGAGTTTAAGATGCTGCATTTTAAGTAAGGAGTCAAGTTTCAAAAAACATAGAATTTTCTTTTCCATCTCTTTGAATTGCTTGTATTAATTGACCTAAGCATCAACAAAGCCACATTTCCCTCACATTTAACTCACTTTCTATCATGTTTATTAAAATTCTATCTAATGAATTCAAGTGTGTTTTTTCATGGCAACCATTTGAAACATGGAGGGTGAACGCTGAAAAAATGGACTTACACATATTAATTCAGAGATGGCCATTTCTCTGAATATTCCCTTTTCTCAGAGGTATGTCAATCTAAGAGTCAGTATATATAAACTTGTGGGTGTGGGGGCTTGTATCCTGCAAAAAAAGAAAAAAAGAAGTTTAAAGGCAAAGAACAATGTTTGAGATTTGCTCTTCTATATTTTCAATCTTTTTTTGGCTTGTCAGCACTTGATATTTGGAATGCTGACATTTTAATAAGGATCCCTTTGTCATGTAGAAAATATAGTAGTTTAGAGCTTATGGTACATAAAATCTGTGCTTATGAAGTATATAAATATAAAAACATTTGTTTTGTTTTTTTTAATTAGGTTTTTAAAGTTACAAAACTTTGATCTTATGGTCTTGCCCATTTGAAGTTCAAAGTTTTGAAACTTTGAACTTCCAAAGTAGATTCATATATATGTATGGGTCTATGTCAGAAGATCGAGTTTTCAGAGCTTGAAATTCATACGTTCAAGTTTCTGAAAACTCGAACTTCAAAATACCCCCCCCCAAAATCTACCTTTTTTATGTTTTTGCAGGGGGGGCAAGCCTCCATGCACCCCCCATATGGAGGGCTGCACCCTGCACACCCCCTGCCAATTATATATACCAAATCTGAGGTCGCAGTACAGTGGGGAAAAGGGTAAATATCCTGATCCTCACTGTACTGCGATTTCCATTCAAAAGATTTTGGTTTTCAAAAACTCCATCATATGTCTTGCCCATGTGAATTTTTAGATTCTGAAAACTTGAACATCTGATATGGACTCTTATGTATACGGATCCCCTTCAGAAGATTGAAAGCTCAAAATACTGAAAATCAAAGTATCTAAAACTCCCAATATTGAAAATGGAATTTGCCTTTTCTCCAGTGTTGTGTGATCTTGGAGTTGATATATATAATTAGCGAGGGGTGGGGGGAGCAGCCCCCCTACATGAGGGGTGTGTGTGGGGGGGATTGTCCCTGCATTAAAATATTTTTGATATTTTGAGTTTTAGATATTTTGATTTTCAGTGTTTTGAACTTTTGATCTTCTGAAAAAAGACCCATATATATGTGTGTGTGTGTGTGTGTGTGTGTGTGTGTGTGTGTGTGTGTGTGTGTGTGTGTGTGTGTGTGTGTGTGTGTGTGTTGCATGTGTATATATATATATATATATATATATATATATATATATATATATATACAGAGAGAGAGAGAGAGACCAATTTGTACAGACACACACATAGATAGATAGATAGATAGATAGATAGATAGATAGATAGATAGATAGATAGATATTACTTTATAAAGTTGTATTTTCTTTTTTAGAAAATGGTACAGAAAAGCTGGAAATTGTTAGCTAAAGCAGTTGTTACCACTTGTCAGGTAGTAAAGAAATATCAGTCTTGTACTTGATATCTTTTGCTAGAATAAAGTATCTTCTGCTTTTTTTAACTGAAGGAAAACAGATACAAAAAAAGAGAAAGATAGATGCAGAGTAGGTATATGGAAAATCCAATCATACTGAAATAAAAGTATGGTTTGACCAGTTATAAAAGCATTAGTAAAAACTGCTAGCAAACACTCTTTGATATTAGCAGCACATGTTTTTACTTTTAAAATAAAAAGAAACACATTGTCTTAATAATAGAGCAAGTGATAGTGCAGTGTATGTTCCGAATTATCCGTATGAACGCTATTACTTCAGGTATCTTCCCTGGCTGCTCACTTAACAAGTACATCTGCTTGGCTCAGAGAAAAAGAAATAAGTACTAAATTAAAACAAAATGAAAGTGTTGTCTGTTACCGTGTTATCTGACCATAGTAAATCACTCTGCTGCAAGGCATGCTGCATTTAAACTTTCTTCTCTGTTGTGCTCATTTTCAAAGAAATGTTACTTCACAGTGAAATAGTAGAGAATGCTTTGAAAAGTGAAAGACAAGGAATCATACATATCTGAGAAGTAACAAAATAAGAAAAGTTTAAACCTTTGAAATAAAAGAGAACATGATTATTAAACTATGAGCAAAAAACACCACAAAGGAAATCTTCGCCACACAGACCATAGGACTTCAAAGTTTTATTCTGGTACCTCGGCCTTTCACCTTCTTGGAATAAATTACACATCAGACTTGGTCCAATTTATACATCCAGTGCTCCCATTAAACAATTAAACAATTAAGTGCCAAACATTAAGTATTAAAATTACTCCAACTGCCAACAATTTATACCCAAAAAATTTTACACAAAACATTTTATTTAAAACGTTTTTTTTATTTTTCACCATTAAAAAACATTACTTCAATATACTTGCACCAGTTATG